>NC_079189.1:140612275-140922923 GCF_029499605.1 Hyla sarda | reverse complement strand
CAGGAATGGCACACTGTTTGCCTCACCTTTCTTTTCCAGGAACCAGTCTTCATAGAAGACATAATGGGAACGGACATAAGCTTCATAGAAGTATCATAGGTACATCACACACTGCCGATATTTGCCACATTTTTCCTTTACAGGAACCAGTCTTTATAGAAGACAATACAGCAGTTCATAGACATCATGCATTTAATGTATGCTCATCTGTATGTGGGATTTTTGGACAATCCATGAACATATACATCCAGGTGTTATATTCATGTTACATGTTTAAGTAGTAGCCAGGTATCTCTGCGCAATTTTCCTTTCAGTCTATTCCACATATTTTTTGGGTCTTGCGAGGCTGTATGCAGGTATGTTGAGGACGAGTGACGTCCCTGCCGGCTCCCCTGCACGTTGTCAGGGACATCACACCTCATTCCCTGCAGCCGCCGCTGGTGACTGTTCTAAAGTGGCTGCGGACGGACTGTTGAACTTTAACAAGCAGCCGGCACTGAGGCCACACTGACCAGTGGCGGCTGCAGGGAATGAGGTGTGATGTCCAGGACACCGTGCAGAGGAGCCAGCAGGGATGTCATTCATCCTCGACATACCTGCCGTACAGCCTCGTAAGACCCGCAGCTGACCTGGGCCTGCTGAAGCGCGGCCAGGTAATGAAGTATAAAAAAACAAAATGCAAAGCAGGGGAGACTTGTTGGCCCGCAGGACCCGCCGCTGGTCACTGTTTTAAAGTGGCCGATACCGGGCTGCTAATCTTTAAAGGGGTATTCCAGGCAAAGCCTTTTTTTTATATATATCAACTGGCTCCGGAAAGTTAAACAGATTTGTAAATTACTTCTATTAAAAAAATCTTAATCCTTCCAATAGTTATTAGCTTCTGAAGTTTTCTGTCTAACTGCTCAATGATGATGTCACGTCCCGGGAGCTGTGCATGATGGGAGAATATCCCCATAGGAGCTGGACAGCTCCCGGGACGTGAGTCATCAGAGAGCAGTTAGACAGAAAACAACTCAACTTCAGAAGCTAATAACTATTGGAAGGATTAAGATTTTTTAATAGAAGTAATTTACAAATCTGTTTAACTTTCCGGAGCCAGTTGATATATAAAAAAAAGTTTTGGCCTGGAATACCCCTTCGACAAGCAGCCAGCGCTGCGGCCACTTGGAATCAGTGACCAGAAGATTTACCGGCCTATAACACGCACGTAGTGTTTTTGCCATAAATGTAAGTTTTAAAAGTGCATGTTATATGTCGATAAATACTGTATTTAACAAAATGTTACATTTTTTATAACTACATTTTAATAAATTTTTAATAAAGTGTGTGTATTTCATTTTTTTCTCTCTATTTTTTATTTTTTTTGTAGTACTACAGTACTACTCCCAGCATGGAACAGATTGTTCCATGATGGGAGTAGTAGTACCTGTACTAATAGACAGGTCGCCCCTGGTGCAGTGACACCCGATGCGATGTGGAACGGCTCTATACAGCGCTCACATCTCTGCAC
The DNA here is from genome assembly GCF_029499605.1 of Hyla sarda. Taxonomy (NCBI): domain Eukaryota; kingdom Metazoa; phylum Chordata; class Amphibia; order Anura; family Hylidae; genus Hyla; species Hyla sarda. The sequence continues at coordinate 140,921,413 of NC_079189.1, read as the reverse complement.
TATACTCCGGCCAGTGATCTGAATAGAACATCACTCATTCATATTTTCCGCCCAGAATGGGGATTGGCCGGATGGTTGCAGCCAATCACCAATCTCAGAGGGAAATATGAATGAGTGATGTTCTATTCACATCACTGGCCAGAGTATAGTGCAGAGATGTGAGCGCTGTATACAGCTGCTCCACATCCCTGTAATGAAAAGGACGATCACAGCGGATGTCAGTAGTTATACCCACTGTGATCTTTCACTTACTGCAGTTACTACTACTCCCAACATGGAGCACACTCTGCTCCATGTTGGGAGCTGTAGTACCTGCATTAATAAACAGATCACAGCTAGTGTAATCACACCTGTTGCGATCTGTCTATTAATGCAGATAATACAGCTCCCAGCATTGAGTAGAGTGTGTTCCATGTTGGGAGTAGTAGTACCTGCAGTTAAGGAAAGATCACAGCGAATATCACTTCTGACACCCGCTGTGATCCTCCTGTATAATGTATAGATGCGGCCGGCCACTCTTCTATGGTCCCCTGCACTGACGTATACATACACATATTCATATTTCCCACAGAGAGCTGTGATTGGCTGGAACCATCTGGCCAATCACAACTCTCTGCGGGAAATACAGTATGAATATGTGTATATATACGGCAGTGCAGGGGACCATGGAAGAGCGGCTGCTGCATCTTTACATTATACAGGGGGATCACAACGGGCGATCTGTCTATTAGTACAGGTACTACTACTCCCATCATGGAACAGTGTGTTCTATGCTGGGAGTAGTAGTACTACCTAAAAAAAATTAAAAATGAAGAGAAAAAGTGAAAAACGCAACACACAAATTTTTTTTATTGTCGGCTACATTTTTAGTGCCCTGCCCGCACACATAAATTGATCCCTGTTTAAAAAATAATAAAAATGTCATCATTAAAAAGATAAATTTTGTTAAAGACAATTTTTCCATTACTACTGTATCTTTTTTATTATTTGTTTTTAATTGTACCCTACGAAATTTTTGTAAAAAAGGTATCACCATAATTTTTTTCGATCGCTAAAGTCTCTATCTCCCTCTTTTTCACTTTGGCTGATGTTTTTTGGCAAACAGACAGGAGTAGATTTGCGGATTTCTTTAGCACCATTTGCGGGAATTTTACGTTACCACTGCATCCGTCACTTTAAAAACTGGTCTAGCAAAACCAAAAGGTCAAAATGATGGAAGTAAGAAGTTAAAAAATACTGCAAAAAAAAACACAGCAATTTGCGCGAAAATAAACAAAAGTCACAGATTTAGACCAAAAACAAGAATTAGAACGCAATGATAAATCTCCCCATATTTGTTTTACATACTAAATCTCCAGACCATACTGATTGGATACTCACCACATGTATACACTCTACCTCATACAGAATCCCATTTGAACATAACTTATACACCTACAGGGACACCTAAGCTGACTAAGACCTATATGGAGAAGCTCATGCAGAGTCCAGATGATATGTGGAGTTACACATCTTTGATCTCTGATGGAGGCACATTACCTATCACTGCTATCTCTGTTAAAATTCTTTACTCTGGAGGGAGAGCCGAAAAGCAATAAAAACCTTTAAACAGGTCACAAAAGGCTAATTGGTTTATGTTGCTATGTACAATGATAAGAGTCCATGAAATCATCCTAAAAAAATGTCTGTGGCTTATACTGCCCTCTATTCGTCCATTCTAAATGTGAAGTTCAATTGATACTATGGATTCAAACTGGCTTTAGACATTAGATAACTATATTATTGAACAAATCGGTCCTAACGTACCTGCAAACCATCTGGAACTTTTTATCTCCAATCATCCCAAAGAATGACATCATACAGCATATTGTCATGAAGCACCAGTCTGATATTAGGTTGTAATGTGAAGTTTATGATGTCTCTCTGCTCCTTACACACTGGCCCTATTTACTATTAGAGGTGGGTTTTTTTTGTGTAGTTGAATTATTTTCTCAACTTTCTGTATCTCACTGTATTGGCTTCCTGGTACACATCAATTCTGTGTAAGTGTAAGCAGGGAATTTCTATAGAAGTTCAATATTTTTCAAGATAATCCCAAAACAAAAACCTTCTCTGTCTGGAAAATTCTTTTAACAGCAATGACATATCTGTTTTCAAATGGATTCCAAGGAAGTCCACTGAGTTAGGCCATGTTCACTCTATGGATTTTTTCTATGGAAGAGTTTGTGATGTAGCATACCCTTGGATTACTGCTACTGATTTTTTATTTTTTTTACTCTGTTGCAAATTTGTTGCTGTTTTGACTGGCTGAGCATTTGTGTATTCGGTCTAATCTGCGTCCAGGCTATTCCATGCTAAATCTGTGCAGATTCTGTGCCTAAGAGCGATTCCGTATAGTGAATTGTGGCTGATTTCCATTCAGCATTGGAAGCTGCAGGAAAAAAATCTCTTTGTGCGCAAGGCCATCACGTTTCTGTTGAGTTTCCGTGAAGATAATAAAGAGAATCATTATTTTTAACAATATTATTATTTTAAATGAAATATGATCTTGTAGACTATTTCTTTCGGAAAATGCTGGAAACCAAATGGAAAGGAACCCAGTACCACTGAGAGCAGAGCCGATAAGTCATTGGTTTAAGAAACAGACATATTGCACTACTATAGAATATGTAACCTGCACAGATGTAGGAAACATTGATTGTTAATACTATATGTGCATATCTTTACATACATTAGTCAATCAATGCATTGCAGAGCTCCACAAGACAATGAGCAGATTCATTCCTTTTCTGGTCATAATATACTCAGCAATTATTAAATGTTCATGACTCAATAAAACATCCATGTTATTAAACAGACCTGGTTTATAGCTGCTGAAATTGTATTATTTACCCAAAATGACCATTTCCTGAAGGGAGAAGAATGTGAGTGTCTTTAGATTAGCTCATCCTACATGAGACGGCACCTTTAACATTTCCTGGAACTCTTAAAAGTCAGGAATCAGGATCTACTATTTTAGGAAATTGGAAATGAATAAAAGGCCTCAATGTGTCAAGCATATGAAAGTCTTCAGAGCAAAATAGTAAAGCAGATCTCTATTTGCATTAAACTCTTATTAACCCTATTGTTTCCTTCTTTTTCTTGGAAACAGAAGCTCACATTAATGTTTCCCTTTACTATTATTATTAACGGGAAAAAAAATAAGGGTTACCTTATTGATCCAATTATATCATTACATGTTGTTTAATGGTTGACTTTCATTTCCTTTAGTAAGACATGCACAATAGTTCAGGTTAGGGAAAGTTAAGAAAACCGCTGTTGCATGAGTCATGTCATGGTTGCTTTCTCATCCACCATTCATCATCATTACAACTTGTCTGTCAAAAACACACCGTTTCCTGAAATTCCATGTGGAACGGGCTCATGTTTAATGCAGGGCTCTTTGGATAGAAAAGTGCAGGACAATGTTGCCTATAAAAACAGAGGGTATAAACAGGGGCTTTCAAAATGAAGGCCTAGCTGTCATCGTCTTCATTAACACAAAAACTATTTGGCGTTCCAGTTCAGAGGATGTGAACAGTGCTGGTTCTCGTCTGTCACAGTGATTAATCTGGTTGTTGTTTGCTAACATTTAATTGACATACATGTAATTTCTAGACAGACAGGTACTTTAATACACTCTACTTTAGGTCTGAGTAGACTATGCAAATTGTTATACACCTCTGAATGATTCCTCATGGATTGTCTGAGTGTAAGCAGTGGGGTGAGAGATGTTGAAATATGTCAAATAAACGTAAATACATATATATGAAAACATTTTACAAGCTATCATACTCATTGATAAAAAATAAAAAATAAGAATAATGCATCAAGAAGGGGGTTTGATGTGTGAATGTAATGATAATAAATGTATTAGAGTAAAAGGATAAGGTAATTGGAGAAAACTGGATACAAAATTTAGCCTGGATACAAAATGAGATCCATTTGGTGTTGAAGGCATACACGTTCTGTATGGCATCATGCAGCACATTTGCTCAGAGATGTTGCAGCTTGGTTTGTATGACTGCATGCTTGTGGGATGAAAAAGCTAGCTTGCCATAAATCCTATGGCTATAAATGGCTATAAATCTGGTGACTGGGAAGGCAAATCTGGAAAGGGCATTCCTGGGAAACCCTTGCTGTGTATGGACAATCAAATTCCTGCTTGAAATTGCCAGTTGGATCCGATCATGAGAGGCAACATATGTGGTCACAGGATGTCCTGCATATATCTCAGAGTTGTTTCTGTTGTCAGATGCCAAGTAGGACTTGAATTGAATTTGTCAAAAAAGATGATACGATTCTAGTGTGGTCTGGAAACTATTACAGTTCGGACTTTAACCAAGAGTTACACTACATAAAAGTAGCCTTTGATAGCCTTTTATAAGGCATTGATGGAAGCACTTTTACACCCACTTGTGGAAAGAACCAGTATCTAATCAGACCACACCTGTAATAATTTCAATATTTGACGTGAGACATAACTGCAGAAATACGACATTGTTATCTGTAACAAGCAAAAATGAAAGTGGAAGTCAGCTCTCACCCTCGTAGGAACATCACTGTGCACAGAAGCTAAGGAGCCATGGCCTATAGTCCAACAAAAATGTAAAAATATTCCAGCACCATTGACCTCCATAAACTCCATTCTGTATTTCTTCTTAATTTCTTCATATTAAAAGCATAATACATTCATATTAAATATTTTGTATGCTTTAAGCATGAAGAAATAAAGACTAGGGCCCAGATTTGTCAAACTGTGTGAGAGAAAAAGTGGATAGATTTCCCCACAGCAACCAATCACAGTTCAGCTTTCACTTTACCAGAGCTTGTTAGCTGAGCTGTGATTGGTTGCTGTGGGAAAATCTCTCTATTTTTTTTTATCTCACACAGTTTGATAAATCTGGGCCCAAGATGTAATGGAGGTGCTGGAAGCCTTTCCCTATTATAGTTATTTGTGGCTTAAAACGCTATATTTGTATGTATAGTAAACATCTGGCATTAGGCCATCTGTCAGCTCTATATTATGCTTAGAGCTGCAGACATGGAAAGCCAGCTGATAGGGAAGTAAAAGAAATGATATATTTCTCTAAGCTAATGACTTTTTTCAAAGTTAAAGGGGTATTCCAGGCCAAAACTTTTTTTTATATATCAACTGGCTCCGGAAAGTTAAACAGATTTGTAAATTACTTCTATTAAAAAATCTTAATCCTTCCAATAGTTATTAGCTTCTGAAGTTGAGTTGTTGTTTTCTGTCTAACTGCTCAATGATGATGTCACGGCCCGGGACCTGTGCAGTTCCTATGGGGATATTCTCCCATCATGCACAGCTCCCGGGACGTGACATCATCATTGAGCAGTTAGACAGAAAACTTCAGAAGCTAATAACTATTGGAAGGATTAAGATTTTTTAATAGAAGTAATTTACAAATCTGTTTCCGGAGCCAGTTGATATATATAAAAAAGTTTTTGCCAGGAAAACCCCTTTAACAAAGTCATGTTTTCCTTTTAAGCTCAATGTGCCATAAAGATGTTGCTTAACTGCTGCATGAATGCCTACTTCTGCCATGCTTGGCTTCAAGCACTGGATCCCTTACATCAATCATGCAGGGCAAGGAGGATTGGCCAGGAGGAGGCTTGCATGACCTCTATGACTTTTGAGCTTAGTTGTAAAACATGATTTTTATAACTTTGCTATCAGCTTAGAGGCAGGCATTATTTGTTTTATCTCCCTCCTAGCTATCCCATGTCTGCAGCTCTGAGCATGATCTAGAGCTGATAGATTCCTTTGAAAGGATAAGGCTTCTTACATCATCCTAAAGTAATGTCCTTATTTTAAGGCCTTTTTCCCATACTGCAGAACATGCTGCTGAAATTCAAGGGTAGTTTTAGATTTCTGTTTTGTTTCTATGAACATTTTTCTTTTATAGAGTATTTTGATGCAGTTTTAGATGCAAATTAGACCTATTTAATGGAGCCGTAGTTGCAACGCCAGATGGGTGGTCTCTCAGGACATCATTTCAAGATGTAACAGTCAGACCTGGTGCGTTAACATATCTAATTATCATGTTATGTTCCAGATTTATTAATCTGACTAAAACCAAAACACAATAACCAATTATTAAAGCTCAGCTTTTATTTTACCAGAGCTTGTTAAGACATAATAGCTGAGTTGTGATATATTTTTTCTATGGACAAAACCAGAAAGGTTTGGTTTCAGGCCCCTTGATAAATCTGGTCTATGACTATTGACTTTGCTATATCTGAACACACACTTCATATATTTAAAGGGGTACTCCGCCCCAGGACACCTTATCCCCTATCCAAAGGATAGGGGATAAGATGCCAGATCGCGGGGGTCCCGCCGCTGGGAACTCCCGGGATCTCGGCTGCAGCACCCTGCTGTCATTACTGCACATAGAAAACTTGCTCTGTGCGTAATGACGGGCGATACAGGGGCCGGAGCATCGTGATGTCACGGCTCCGTCCCCTTAATACAAGTCTATGGGAGGGGGCGTGGCAGCCATCACGCCCCCTCCCATAGACTTATATTGAGGGGGCAGGCCGTGGTGTCACGAGGGGGCGGAGCCATGATGTGACGATCTCCGGCCCCTTTATCACCCGTCATTATGCACAGAGCAAGTTTGCTCTGTGCAGTAATGACAGCAGGGTGCTGCAGCCGAGATCCCTGGGGTCCCCAGCGGCGGGACCCCCACGATCTGACATGTTATCCCCTATCCTTTGGGTAGGGGATAAGATGTCCTGGGAGCGGAGTACCCCTTTAAGCCTCTGTTAAAAATGGATCAGGAACTCATCTATGGAAATGTTCGAGGTTGCATGCTTGGGCAAACTTGGGCCTAAATAATCTAGCGATGCCCGACTTGAGTGATTATTGTTGTTTGTTCAATTTTATTGATGAAAACAAATATTTGTCCCACATTCAATAAAGTAAACACTCTTTACATCTACTCTTTACATTAAACAGGCCATCAATCTCATCCACCCTCTACTGAAAACTGAATTTCTAAATCTTCATTAACACCCCTTGGAGTAAGTGTTTAAAATTGCTGTAAATTTGACACATAACAACTACATGTAATATATATATATATATATATATATATATATACAGTAAGTATTTATAGAGGTTACCTTCATATGTTCTACCATGCCTGGATGTCTGTTGGCACAGCTGGAACAACTTTTACAAATGTCATATGTATTATGTAAAAAAGGGTTAAAGGGGTACTCTGCTGGTAACCTCTTATCCTCTATCCACAGGATAGGCAATAAGATGTTAGATTGCGTGGGTCCCTCCGCTGGGGACCCCAGCGATCTCTGCAGCGGCACCCCTTTCATTCGGTGCAAGGAGCGTCTTTTGGATAGGGGAGAAGATGTTTCCAACGGAGAACTCTTTAAGTAGTCACTGTACAAACCGCTTGCTGAAGTAGTAATGTCACCCCAGGCTCTAATTCAGGCTATAATCCCACCTATCCAGGATAGGGTTATCTAGTTAACAGGACAGTACGAGCCGGCTGCCTCATTGGACTTAACTGACTCCTTATTTGGGTATGAAGAGAGAGACCTTTGTATGAAGCCCAGTGGAATGGGGAGCAGCTGTCTGGAACTGCCCAGAAGACTAGTCATCTTATTCTTGGCTATCTTGGGCAGGCCCAGAAGCAGCACTCTAACTGCATCTGGGCTCGCAAGATTTTAATCAGCAGATGGAACAGAGTAGTGATGTTGGCAGTGCCAGTGCTGTCAATCATATCAGTGTAAGCGTGAATTTACCCTGAACCACCTAAGGAAGAAGTAAGTCCTCAGGAAGAAGAAAGTCACAGGGACTACTTACTCCTAATTTACATACAGTGCAGCACAACTTTATCTTCAAGATGCTTGCCAGCCCTGAAGACTTTAAGCTTTGGTAAGCAATTAGATTTTACCCTACATAACCTGGTGCTAACTGTTATATAGGGTAAAATCGAATCAAGTTCCCTTTAAGATGTTACTGCATGGGGTACAATATAAATGTTGTGCTGTTTTCATATGGTAACAATTAAATCTCTATTATCTATTTGAGATCGCTTAATCGACCGCTAATTCTTTAAATAATTGCGCAATTTCTGTGCAGCATAGGATGAATTTGTAAGTCAAATCGTACATTCCAATAAACGATGTTCTAAAGCTGGAGCAGCCGTCACAAGAAGGCAAATCGTGTAGTTTAATGGATCCCTTGAGAATGGTCCAGATTTTAAACCAAATACTTACAGAAAATAATATACTTTCATGAGGAAGTGTAACATTATGAACATCTATAATGGAATTTGCTTAAACAGTCGTAAACTCAAAATTTTGTAGGCTAGCATGGGGAATGTAATTTCTCAATTTTCCCAGGAGATAAACAAACTCAAACAGAGCAAAAATATTTCAAACAGAAGTTCTAATTCCCTGAAATCATCAAAATCTGTCTTTAAAGTGACTTAAGTCAAGTGAAGATTGTGTGAGAAATTTGGACATAAACTGTGCAAGGATTAACCTATGTATACCTGTACATACTATGTTATGTGCATGATTGGGGCACCTATATTATAAACTATATGGTCAACTACTGCTTTAAAATTCAGATGAAGAAGACCTTGATGTAAAGTTAATGAGGAAATGTATACAGTTGACAACAAAAGGATACTGCAATATAAATAGCATTTTTTCACTATAGCCAGCTTTAAAAAGTCTAAAAGGTTTGCTATAGGCTTCCCTAATTTTTTTTAAACGAAAATTGGTATAGAACACTTAAACATGGCATAGAGCTATATCTGATTTTTTTGTTATAAGTCAGTCTGGGTGCTGCAACAATTAAAAATAAACCATACTAACCTGCCTAATTCCCCACTGCTACTACTGTTCTTACAGTACCCAATCCCGGTACTCTCTTATTCCTGCTTCCTGTGATGCCTAATCTATGCAGGCACTGCATACTCAGCCAATCGCTGGGCACTGCACACTCAGCCAATCGCTGGGCACTGCACACTCAACCAATCGCTGGCTGAGACTAGTCAATGCTGTAGCTTCACAAACTGCTTGATATGGGCATATTAATTATTGGTCCATGTTTAGACCTCCTGTGTACTTGTGGTGAAAAAGAAAGGATTAATTATTTTTAAGGTTTAACATTCTAAAAAAAATTCCCATCAAATGGTTTAGAATGCTGTCCTTGGGTTGTGTATTATTGCAGCTTAATACCATTTAAGGCAGTGATCCCCAAACTGTGGCCCTCCAGATGTTGCAAAACTACAATTCCCAGCATGCCTGGACAGCCGTTGGCTGTCCAGGCATGCTGGGAGTTGTAGTTTTGCAACATCTGGAGGGCCACAGTTTGAGGACCACTGATTTAAGGGAATAAAGATTAGATGCCAAGCCAGTCTATAGACAAAAGTGGCACCAATGCTGGAAACAATCAGACCTATTTTTCTGATGTAATACAACTTCTTTGACTCTTTGATCGGACATGTTCTAGGAGTGTGATTGGTGGGGCCCAAGCTGTAATATGATTCAGAGAATGGTGGGATCACTTTTGCCGTCCCTGGTTAAGAATCGGCTATTTGCCTATTCACTTACACTGGAAACTTATCTATGCTGTTCAGACTACTATCAAAATTGGCTCTCACCTTAGGGGTCTTGGTTTTTTAATCCTGAACAAATAAATATATATATATATATATATATATATATGTATAAAGCCTGATGGGCTGTGTTTGTGCGAGGGGCGGAAGTAATTATCGCTCCCTGCACTTCCAGGTGGGGCTCATTGGGAACAGGTGGGGGCGTGTGTATATAACTTCCCCCTCTCCTACAGGGGTGGAGCACGTGTCGTTTGTGGAATCTCTGCTTCCTGTGTCTGGTGTTTGAATCTCCCACAAAAATCTTCAGAGCTGCTGCTCACGGTGCGGAGGCCTCGCTGATCATGGGTCTGGGGTGGTGCAGGCGCGGCATCCTGGCAGCTCCGCTGGCTGTCTTATCTGGGGATGCTGTCTCACTCTGATTATAAGGTAATATTGGGCAGGTATGGTTTTGGCTGGCTCTGCCCGCAGCGGTAGTGGGGGCCAGGAGCGGCAAGCAGGTGAGTTAAATCGGTGCTGGGGGTGGTGCGGCCTCAGCATTTCGCGCAGCCCGCTAGCTGCCTCATGGCGACATGTGGACCGCCCGCCACCCACACAACTACAATTGTCTATGCCCTTGGGACAGGTTGCGGCAGCTGCCCAGTCCTCGTTAGGCGGTCCTGTCAGCTTGTCTGCTATCGTTAATCTAAAGTATAGTGTAATGCTCTGCGGAGGGTTGTTTCAATATAAAGTTTGCTGTATACAGTGTGGTGCAATGCTCTGCAAAGAGTCGTTTCAATATAACTTTTGCTGTGTGGTGCGGTGCTCTGCGGGGTATACGGTGCCCTTGCAGTATACGGTACAGTGTAATGCTCTGCAAAGGGTCTCGTTACAATATAACATGTACTGTATAACGGTATAGTGCAGTGCTCTGCAGATGGTCTCGTTACAATATAGTATACATGATATACAGTTATGGTGCAATAATCTGCAGATGGTCTCGTTACAATATAGTATACATGATATACAGTTAAGGTGCAATGCTCTGCAGATGGTCTCATTACAATATAGTATACATGATATATAGTTAAGGTGCAATGCTCTGCAGATGGTCTCATTACAATATAGTATTCATGATATACAGCTATGGTGCTATGCTCTGCAGATGGTCTTGTTACAATATAATATATACTATATACAGTATAGTGCTATACTCTGCAGATGGTCTCATTATAAACAAACTTTATACAGTTAGTGCAATGCTCTGCAGATGGGATGGTTTCAATACAACATATTATATAGGGCATAGTGCAATGCTCTGCAGAGGGTCGTTACAGTTAGCATGTCCAATGTGGTGCAGTGCTCTGCGAAGGGTCTCGTTGCAACACAGGGTGGCATTTACTGTTTGGTGTGGTGCAATACTCTGCAGAGGATCACGTTGCAGGGTAGCATATGCTGTGTGTGGTGATACAGTGCTCTGTAGACTGTCTTGTTTCAATATAGTATATAGTAGGGTGCAATGCTCTGTAGAGATATAACATAGGCTACATCCAAATAAATCATAGTATACAGTGTTATTTGCACGATCATGGTATCCATACGGTTCATACACTTGGTTTATTATGGGCATACACGCATTACTGGTACAAGGTGCACACGAGTAGAGCATCTTCACGGTTTGATAACTCCATGAGTTTCTTATTGTCCGTACTCTCATGGTTAATTCATACGCTTATGGCACACTGCTCGTACGCGCTTAGTATGTATACAGTTTCATGTGCTAATATCATTATATACGGTACATATACTCACTGACGATACATTCACAGCATTTATACTGGGCAAACTCGTTTATGCTGTTCACCTCATGGTTATTCTCTCACTCACTGGTGTTTTACACGGTCCACAAACTTGGCATTAATGCTGTTCACATATTCTTGGCATGTTCACGGTCTTACGTTCTTTCTACCATGTTACGTTCATGGCAATCAAACACCTCGTAATTATCACTGGTTCATACGCTCAAAGTATCATTCGGTTCATATGTTAATGGTATTTCATACTGGTTACGGCAGTATACTGCCTATAGCAATTATACGGTTCATACACTCATGGCAGTTAAAGTGGTCACACTCTCACGGTTCTTAAGTTGTTCACATGTTCACCGCAGGGTTCATACGCTCATGGCGGTTGTATTGGTTGCACGGTCATGGTTTTGTTGTTCACGCGTTCACCGCATTCATACACGCAGGTTTTATACGCTCATGGCAGTTACATTGGTCACACGGTTATGGTTTTGTTGTTCACACGTTCATCGCATTCATACACGCAGGGTTCATACCCTCATGGCAGTTATATGGGTTACACGGTCATGGTTTTGTTGTTCACGCGTTCACCGCATTCATACACGCAGGTTTCATACGCTCATGGCAGTTACATCGGTCACACGGTTATGGTTTAGTTGTTCACACGTTCATCGCATTCATACACGCAGGGTTCATACGCTCATGGCAGTTATATTGGTTACACGGTCATTGTATTGTTGTTCACACGTTCACCGCATTCATACATGCAGGGTTCATACACTCATGGCAGTTATATTGGTTACACGGTCATGGTTTTGTTGTTCACATGTTCACCGCATTCATACACGCAGGTTTCCTATGGTTCTCACACATAGTGACATGCTGTTTCGTGCAGTTGTGGCCACGCGCTCATAGCATGTTCACAGCATTATACTGCTCATAGTACTCATACCTCATAGCGTCATACCACATATTAATTCGTAGCACATATGCTCGACGCTTATACTGCACATGTACTTGCAGCGTTTATACTGCACATACACATGGCCTACATCAGGCACATACGCTCTTAGCATTGATATCGCAAGTATACTCATAGCATTATACTGCTCATAGTATCATATCACTATACGCTCATAGCATTTATACCACATACACGCTCGTTGTATTCATACCACAGACATGTTCACGTCATGTATATTGCACATAGAATTGTAGCAATACACTACACGGACATTCGTAGCATTCATTCTGTACATACGATGGTAGTAATTATTATGCTGACACGTTGTAGTACTTATTCTGCGTACATGTAGCATTCATTCTGTTGTTATCTGCACTAACATCCATAGCGTTTACTGTACATGGGTAATGGTATTTATTCTGCATGTTCATCCATAGCGTCTACACTACACACATGCTCCCGTAGCTTTTACTGTACGTATGTTTATAGCATTCATTCTGTGTATTCGTGCATAGTCTTTTATACGGAAAGTTCACTCAGGTTTGTCAGGATGTAGCCCTATTGCCTGACTCCTCTTCAGGTTAAGGGGTCAATGTCGGTTGCTACTGACTTGTTCAGAGCAATCGCATTGTTTATTGTCATGTCCTGCAAGTTCTCAGGTCAGATACAACCTCCTCTGTTGTATTTCACGACTAAGTTATCAGTTAGTTATAGAACACATATTCAACTATCCGGCACAGGTACTCATTCAAGGGTGGTCATCATTTTAGTGGCACTAATCGGCTGTTCAATACCCGGTCACCTGACTCGTTCCTTCAGGGGTTGAATCGCGGTTGTTACTGACTCACATTCAGAGCAACCAATTTCAGGAATAGTCACAATGTTAACCTGTTGCCTGACTCCTCTTCAGGTTAAGGGGTAATGTCGTTTGCTACTGACTCGTATTCAGAGCAATTTTGTCGTTGGTGTATTTGTTATGACCTGACACGTTTTCAGGTCAGGTACAACCTCGTCTGTTGTATTTCTCGATTATGTTATTTCGTTATAGTACACAGATTCAACTCTCTGGCATAGTTGCACGTTACGCTCATAGTCTGGTTACGTTCATAGCTTTATTTTGTTGTACTGCACATGGATAATAGTTTTTCTGCATTTCCATCCTTAGAGTCTACACTACACATATGCTCCCGTAGCTTTACTGTACTCATGCTCATAGCTTTCATACTGCATATTCGTGCATAATGTTTATACGGAAAGGTTATACAGCTTTGTTAGGATGTTGCCCTATTTGCCTGACTCCTTCAGCTTAAGGAGTTAATGTCGGTTGCTACCGACAAATTTTCAGAGCAATTACATTGTGGTTCATTGTCACGACCTGAGATGTTCTCAGGACAGATACAGCCTCCTCCGTGGTATTTCATGACCACGTTATCAGTTACTTATAGTAGACATATTCAACTATCCGGCATAGTTGCACGTTGTCTATCTTTTTAGATATATGTTTACACTTTATTTTCTAGGCATGTATGAGGTACTCATAATGATGTTAGAGCATAAATTCATAACGTTCCTTACGTTTTCACGGTGCTTACGCTCCCAGCTTGTGTATGATACATGCACCAGTACACAGCATTTGTTGCATACTACCATAGTTGTATGCGGGTAGGTTATGTGCATTCGTTCCTAGTGTTGAATAGCAGTTGCACCTCTGGCTGTACATATATTTACAAGACACGATTACAGTATTCATATGGTGCTTACATTCATTGCAGATATATCGAGCACATATTCTTAAACCTCCTACGTCTGCAGGGGGGGATGCACCACATAGGTTATTGTTAGACATGTCTCAGAGCAATAACATATTGAGTAGCGACTTGTAGTTGGGTATACTGTTAGCAGGTTATGCCGCACATACGGTTAACATGTTTCATGTGGTGCACACAGGGGAGGTAGATCCTTTGCTTAGGGTATTGGACACAATTGGTCATTTTTGTTACTGACACGCCTTCAGAACAACACGCCAGCTTCATACAGGTATCTTGTCATGAATACTCATGATGTTACCCTTTTGCCTGACTCCTCTTCAGGTTAAAAGGGGTAATGCCAGTTGCTACTGACTCGTTTTCAGAGCAATTTTGTCGTGTGTTATATTTGTTATGACCTGACACGTTTTCAGGTCAGATACAACCTCGTCTGTTGTATTTCTCGATGACGTTATAATTTCGTTATAGTACACAGATTCAACTATCTGGCATAATTGCACGTTCTCTTTTAAGGAGGGCCAGCATTTAGTTGCATATATATTCTGCATTTAATACACAGTTTAATGACTCATTTCTTTAGGATCGGGGATTGAATCATGGTTGCTGCTGTCTCATTTCAGAGCAATTGATTTGACATGGTTATGTAGGTAATCTGACACGTTTCAGATAGTATACAATCTCAATATGGCATTTCACACTTACGTATTTGAGGAAAAAAAAAGTGGTTTACAAAGACCTGTGACGTTTACAGGCACAATGATTTCACAAAGACCTGTCATGTCTACAGGCTCGATGGTTCTGCGGGGACCTGTGACGGGTTCAGGCACGACGGTGTCACAAAGACCTGTCAGGTCTACAGACATGATGGTTCATCTAAACACTGGTCACGTCTACAGATACGTTGCTCTCGCAGGGAGCTGTCATCTGCAATGGGTCATCACTTCCAAATCCAGTTGGGTCAGTACAGTGGCTAGTTAGGTATGTCTGTTACAGTCTCAATCAGGTAAGGTGCCTTCGTGAACCTTGTCATGCGACATGACCCACACGATCTATCAGGTAGATAGGTATTTCTTGTCATTTACCTGTCAGTTTAGTTTTTGCCTCTTAAATAGCAGGGGATTGGTGCTTGTCAGACCTGCCATGAAGTTAGCCTTTCCGTGTCCATTTGAAGTAATGTCACAAGTAGGGATGGTGATAGGTATAGTTCAGTTAGTATTTGGCAGGGAAGGTTATTCTCAGGTTGATTCTTTACAGATGGACGTTACTACCACGGTTTCAAAGGTATGGTTACCACCTCTAGTAGTCACTAGTTGGTCAGGGCTACTCTTTCAGCACATTAGGTATAGTCTACTTCGGGTATGTGAAGATTGATGCTGGATGTAGGATGTTTTATTTCAGGAATTGTATTCATCCTAGCATGGTTGCTTTTTGCCCTCTATAGGCGTGCCCTCATTGCGCGGTTATGGCACAACTCAGACCGCTATGCTAGGGTAAGATCTTGTATAGGTATGTAGGCAATCTTTCCTGTCACTAGTACACGTATGGAGCCCCGATCACAAGTATAAAGCCTGATGGGCTGTGTTTGTGCGAGGGGCGGAAGTAATTATCGCTCCCTGCACTTCCAGGTGGGGCTCATTGGGAACAGGTGGGGGCGTGTGTATATAACTTCCCCCTCTCCTACAGGGGCGGAGCACGTGTCGTTTGTGGAACCCTCCCAACCCTCCCTTATCTTATTCCTTCACTATAGTGCATGCCCTCTATAGGCGTGCCCTCATTGCGCGGTTATGGCACAACTCAGACCGCTATGCTAGGGTAAGATCTTGTATAGGTATGTAGGCAATCTTTCCTGTCACTAGTACACGTATGGAGCCCCGATCACAAATCTATCTATATCTATCTATCTATCTATCTATCTATCTATCTATCTATCTATCTATCTATCTATCTATCTATCTATCTATCTATCTATCTATCTATCTATCTATCTATCTATCTATCTATCTATCTATCTATCTATCTATCTATCTATCTATCTATCTATCTATCTATCTATCTATCTATCTATCTATCTATCTATCTATCTATCTATCTATCTATCTATCTATCTATCTATCTATCTATCTATCTATCTATCTATCTATCTATCTATCTATCTATCTATCTATCTATCTATCTATCTATCTATCTATCTATCTATCTATCTATCTATCTATCTATCTATCTATCTATCTATCTATCTATCTATCTATCTATCTATCTATCTATCTATCTATCTATCTATCTATCTATCTATCTATCTATCTATCTATCTATCTATCTATCTATCTATCTATCTATCTATCTATCTATCTATCTATCTATCTATCTATCTATCTATCTATCTATCTATCTATCTATCTATCTATCTATCTATCTATCTATCTATCTATCTATCTATCTATCTATCTATCTATCTATCTATCTATCTATCTATCTATCTATCTATCTATCTATCTATCTATCTATCTATCTATCTATCTATCTATCTATCTATCTATCTATCTATCTATCTATCTATCTATCTATCTATCTATCTATCTATCTATCTATCTATCTATCTATCTATCTATCTATCTATCTATCTATCTATCTATCTATCTATCTATCTATCTATCTATCTATCTATCTATCTATCTATCTATCTATCTATCTATCTATCTATCTATCTATCTATCTATCTATCTATCTATCTATCTATCTATCTATCTATCTATCTATCTATCTATCTATCTATCTATCTATCTATCTATCTATCTATCTATCTATCTATCTATCTATCTATCTATCTATCTATCTATCTATCTATCTATCTATCTATCTATCTATCTATCTATCTATCTATCTATCTATCTATCTATCTATCTATCTATCTATCTATCTATCTATCTATCTATCTATCTATCTATCTATCTATCTATCTATCTATCTATCTATCTATCTATCTATCTATCTATCTATCTATCTATCTATCTATCTATCTATCTATCTATCTATCTATCTATCTATCTATCTATCTATCTATCTATCTATCTATCTATCTATCTATCTATCTATCTATCTATCTATCTATCTATCTATCTATCTATCTATCTATCTATCTATCTATCTATCTATCTATCTATCTATCTATCTATCTATCTATCTATCTATCTATCTATCTATCTATCTATCTATCTATCTATCTATCTATCTATCTATCTATCTATCTATCTATCTATCTATCTATCTATCTATCTATCTATCTATCTATCTATCTATCTATCTATCTATCTATCTATCTATCTATCTATCTATCTATCTATCTATCTATCTATCTATCTATCTATCTATCTATCTATCTATCTATCTATCTATCTATCTATCTATCTATCTATCTATCTATCTATCTATCTATCTATCTATCTATCTATCTATCTATCTATCTATCTATCTATCTATCTATCTATCTATCTATCTATCTATCTATCTATCTATCTATCTATCTATCTATCTATCTATCTATCTATCTATCTATCTATCTATCTATCTATCTATCTATCTATCTATCTATCTATCTATCTATCTATCTATCTATCTATCTATCTATCTATCTATCTATCTATCTATCTATCTATCTATCTATCTATCTATCTATCTATCTATCTATCTATCTATCTATCTATCTATCTATCTATCTATCTATCTATCTATCTATCTATCTATCTATCTATCTATCTATCTATCTATCTATCTATCTATCTATCTATCTATCTATCTATCTATCTATCTATCTATCTATCTATCTATCTATCTATCTATCTATCTATCTATCTATCTATCTATCTATCTATCTATCTATCTATCTATCTATCTATCTATCTATCTATCTATCTATCTATCTATCTATCTATCTATCTATCTATCTATCTATCTATCTATCTATCTATCTATCTATCTATCTATCTATCTATCTATCTATCTATCTATCTATCTATCTATCTATCTATCTATCTATCTATCTATCTATCTATCTATCTATCTATCTATCTATCTATCTATCTATCTATCTATCTATCTATCTATCTATCTATCTATCTATCTATCTATCTATCTATCTATCTATCTATCTATCTATCTATCTATCTATCTATCTATCTATCTATCTATCTATCTATCTATCTATCTATCTATCTATCTATCTATCTATCTATCTATCTATCTATCTATCTATCTATCTATCTATCTATCTATCTATCTATCTATCTATCTATCTATCTATCTATCTATCTATCTATCTATCTATCTATCTATCTATCTATCTATCTATCTATCTATCTATCTATCTATCTATCTATCTATCTATCTATCTATCTATCTATCTATCTATCTATCTATCTATCTATCTATCTATCTATCTATCTATCTATCTATCTATCTATCTATCTATCTATCTATCTATCTATCTATCTATCTATCTATCTATCTATCTATCTATCTATCTATCTATCTATCTATCTATCTATCTATCTATCTATCTATCTATCTATCTATCTATCTATCTATCTATCTATCTATCTATCTATCTATCTATCTATCTATCTATCTATCTATCTATCTATCTATCTATCTATCTATCTATCTATCTATCTATCTATCTATCTATCTATCTATCTATCTATCTATCTATCTATCTATCTATCTATCTATCTATCTATCTATCTATCTATCTATCTATCTATCTATCTATCTATCTATCTATCTATCTATCTATCTATCTATCTATCTATCTATCTATCTATCTATCTATCTAATATATAGTCATTGTGTTTTTGTGTTTATATAACATAGAATGATTTATTTATTTTTTATTTTTATTATATTTTTATATACATATTACCGATAGCTCCTAGCAGTATAAACTCTATCGTACGAGGTATCTTCACGGGAATTTTAGTTTCTACCTCTTTTATTACAGATTCCCAGAAAACCGATATCTTTTCACACGACCAAAAACTATGTAGAAAATCCGCTTCCTCCAAACCACATTTAACACATTGTGACGTAGTCTTCACCCCCATCCTATATAAATGGAGCGCGGTTCTGTGTAATATCTTAAATTGTGTGATTTTATGTTCCATATTACGAGAAACCTTACTTATATTCTGGGCCATAATGTCCCACTCATCTTCAGACACAGTACCCACTATCCCAGACCATTTTTCTTTAATTCTATCAGTCCCCCTTATTCCAATAATCTTATTTAATTTCTTATACAAAATTGATATTCCTTTTTTTTTAAGTGCTCTATTTGAATTAGTGCTTCTATAAAGTTGCTTCTATAAAGAATGATTTATTTAAATTTATGATTTATATTTTATTTAAAAAAAGAAAAGGATTGACCTATAGGAGAAGGCAATGTCTCCACAAAAGGAAGAGGTTGTATTTTTCACTGTAACCAATTTTTCAACCTACCGTACAAAGACGTCAAACTGTTATGATAAGACCAAGTCATGTTGAAAAACAGACTTGACTTAGTCACAATGACTTGGTTTTCAGTTTCGAGCTGGAATTTTCCCACTTCAAAGGCTTAGTATTTCACCACAGATATAGCTCACCCAACCATGAGACTAATTTGTTCAGTACTGAGCATAATTGTTTATTTGCAAGTTGACTCACCACGTGACATGGACATTATTTGTTCTTTATCATACCATTCTGCTGTAAAAGAAAAGAATAGTAAGGGAATACCTTATATAGATAAGATAAGAAGATCAAAATTACATAAATAATATTGTTCATGTTCAGTCTAATTCTAAGACAATATTAACTTAGACTAGACAGTCTATAAATGTGCCCAATTTGTCACAAAGGCTTATGTTATTTTAAAATGTAGTGCATGTTTAGACTGTCTTGTCTAAGGTTACACCATCTATCAGTTGGTTCCATAAGCAAAAAATGTGCACCAAAATTTTGTTGGAGGCACATTTCTTTGACAGCCAAATATTGTGGATCTTTGCTGCTAGGCTTCCCTGCTTTGGTTTTCTGGCGATTTGCGCAAAATTACACTGCAGCTTTTTTTACCATGATTTTGCACAGATCATAGCAGTAGTGCAGCAGAAAGTCTGCAGAGCACTGAAGAGGAGTAGATATGTTGTAGAGGTATGTGAAAAAGGGAGTGGGGAGATTAGTCTGTGTGTGTGTGTGGGGGGGGAAGGGTCAGTGCGATCAGTCTATGTGGGGGGGAGGAACCCAAAAATTCTAATCAAAAAGAGAGGAGGGCCAAAGGAACGGTGTGTGCAGTTTGATTTTGGGGAGAGGGTTGGTTTGGAAATGCATTATTTTATACTCTCGTAATGACATCCACCCAAGATTTAAAAATAAATTTGAGAGTTTTAAAAAGGTTAAAAACATTTTTTAAACTTTAAAATACAAAAGTGATTGTTTAACGACAAAAGGCCTCAACTGCAAAAAAAAGTTTAACCCCTTAAGGACCCAGCCATTTTACACCTCAGGACCCGGTCATTTTTTGCACATCTGACCACTGTCACTTTAAACATTAATAACTCTGGAATGCTTTTAGTTATCATTCTGATTCCGAGATTGTTTTTTCATGACATATTCTACTTTAACATAGTGGTAAAATTTTGTGGTATCTTGCATCCTTTCTTGGTGAAAAATCCCCAAATTTTATGAAAAATTTGAAAATTTTGCATTTTTCTAACTTTGAAGCTCTCTGCTTGTAAGGAAAATGGATATTTCAAATAATTTTTTTTTTATTCACATATACAATATGTCTATTTTATGTTTGCATCATAAAATTGACGTGTTTTTACTTTGGAAGACACCAGAGGGCTTCAAAGTTCAGCAGCAATTTTCCAATTTTTCACAAAATTTTCAAACTCACAATTTTTCATGGACCAGTTCAGGTTTGAAGTGGATTTGAAGGGTCTTCATATTAGAAATACCCCACAAATGACCCAATTATAAAAACTGCACCCCCCAAAGTATTAAAAATGACATTCAGTCCGCGTTTTAACCCTTTAGGTGTTTCACAGGAATAACAGCAAAGTGAAGGAGAAAATTCACAATCTCCATTTTTTACACTCGCATGTTCTTGTAGACCCAATTTTTGAATTTTTACAAGGGGAAAAAGGAGAAAATGTATACTTATAACTGTAGCCCAATTTCTCTCGAGTAAGCACATACCTCATATGTCTATGTAAAGTGTTCGGCAGGCGCAGTAGAGGGCTCAGAAGCGAAGGAGCGACAAGGGGATTTTGGAGAGTATGGGGGGCATGTTGCATTTAGGATCCCCTATGGTGCCAGAACAGCAAAAATCCCCCACATGGCATACCATTTTGGAAACTAGACCCCTTGAGGTACGTAACAAGGAATGAAGTGAGCCTTAATACCCCACAGGTGTTTCACGACTTTTGCATATGTAAAAAAATTAAAATAAAATTTCACTAAAATGTGTTTCCCCCCAAATTTCACATTTTTGCAAGGGTTAATAGCAGAAAATACCCCCAAAACATTGTAACCCCATCTCTTCTGAGTATGAAGGTACCCCATAAGTTGACCTGAGGTGTACTATGGGTGAACTACAATGCTCAGAAGAGAAGGAGTCATATTTGGCTTTTTGAGAGCAAATTTTGCTCGAGGGCATGTCGCATTTAGGAATCCCCTATGGTGCCAGAACAGCAAAAAAAAAACACATGGCATACCATTTTGGAAACTAGACCCCTTGTGGAACATAACAAGGAATAAAGTGAGCCTTAATACCCCACAGGGGTTTCACGACTTTTGCATACGTAAATTTTTTTTTTTTTTTTTTTTTTAAATCACTAAAAGGTGTGTTTCCCCCCCAAATTTCACATTTCTGCAAGGGTTAATAGCAGAAAATACCCCCCAAAATTTGTAACCACATCTCTTCTGAGTATGGAGGTACCCCAAAAGTTGACCTGAAGTGCACTACGGGCGAACTACAATGCTCAGAAGGAGTCATATTTGGCTTTTTGAGAGCAAATTTTGCTCGGGGGGCATGTCGCATTTAGGAAGCCCATATGGTGCCAGGACAGCAAAATAACCCCCACATGGCATACCATTTTGGAAACTAGACCCCTTGAGGAACGTAAGAAGGTGTAAAGTGAGCATTTACCCCCCACTGGTGTCTGTCATATCTTTGGAACAGTGGGCTGTACAACATTTTTAATTTGCACAGCCCACTCTTCCAAAGATCTGTCAGACACCAGTAGGGTGTAAATTCTCACTGCACCCCTCATTACATTCCATGAGGGGTGTAGTTTCTGAAATGGGGTCAGATGTGGGGTTTTGTTTTTTTTGCGTTTGTCAAAACCGCTGTAACAATCAGCCACCCCTGTGCAAATCACCTCAAATGTACATGGCGCACTCTCCCTTCTGGGCCTTGTTGTGCGCCCCCAGAGCAGTTTGCGCCCACATATGGGGTATCTCCGTACTCAGGAGAAATTCCGTTACAAATTTTGGGGGGCTTTTTTCCCCTTTACCTCTTGTCAAAATGAAAAGTATAGGGCAACACCAGCATGTTAGTGTAAAAAGTTTATTTTTTTTACACTAACATGTTGGTGTAGACCCCAACTTCACCTTTTCATAAGGGGTGAAAGGAGAAAAAGACCCCCAAGATTTGTTAGTCAATTTCTCCAGAGTACGGCGATACCCCATATGTCGCCCTAAACTATTGCCTTGAAATACGACAGGGCTCCAAAGTGAGAGCGCCATGCGCATTTGAGGCCTGAATTAGGGATTTGCATAGGGGTGGACATAGGGGTATTCTACGCCAGTGATTTCCAAACAGGGTGCCTCCAGCTGTTGCAAAACTCCCAGCATGCCTGGACAGTCAACGGCTGTCCGGCAATACTGGGAGTTGTTGTTTTGCAACAGCTGGAGGCTCCATTTTGGAAAGAGTGGCGTACCAGGCGTTTTTCATTTTTATTGGGGAGGGAGGGGGCTGTGTAGCGGTATGTGTATATGTAGTGTTTTTTACTTTTTATTTTATTTTGTGTTAGTGTAGTGTAGTGTTTTTAGGGTACAGTCACACGGGCGGGGGATTACAGCGAGTTTGAGCTGCCGCGCAAAATTTGCTGCATTGCAAACTTGCAGCCCGATACTCACTGTAAGCCCCCTGCCCATGTGAGTGTACCCTGTACATTCACAGGGGGGGGGGGGGGGGGGACCTCCAGCTGTTGCAAAACTACTACTCCCAGCATGCCTGAGAATGTTTGGGAGTTGTGGTTTTGCAACAGCTGGAGGCACACGGGTTGGGAAACACTGAGTTAGGAAACAATGTTTCCCAACCAGTGTGCCTCCAGCTGTTGCAAAACCACAACTCCCAAACATTCTCAGGCATGCTGGGAGTAGTAGTTCGGCAACATCTTTAGAGCCAGATGTTGCCGAACTACAACTCCCAGCATGCTTGGAGTTGTAGTTTTGCAACATCTGGAGGACTACAGTTTGCAGACCACTAATACAGTGGTTCCCAATCTGTGCCCTTCCAGATGTTGCAAAACTACAACCCCCAGTATGCCAAAACTGTCCAGGCATGCTGGGAGTTGTAGTTCTGCAACATCTGAAGGGCCAGATGTTACAGCACTACAACTCCCAGCATGCCTGGACAGTAAGGGCATGCTGAGGATGTGTAGTTTTGCAACATCTTGAAGGGCACAGTGGTCCAAAAACTGTGGACCTCCAGATGTTGCAAAACTGCAAGTCCCAGCATGCCCAGACGCCAAGGGCTGTCTGGGCATGCTGGGAGTTGTAGTTTACAGGGTCCTATTACAGCAATGCATGTCGTTTACGGCGACGTGCATTGCTGTAAAGGGCCCGACCGCGGCTGAAGATATACTCACCTGTCGCCGCCGCCGCTATCTTCCTCGCCAGTATCCGGGTCTTCAGGGACGAGGTAAGTATTGGGGCCGGCCCCCAGCACTCCCCTGTCCCCCGCCGCGTCCTCCGGTCTTCCTCCCGTCCTCTCCGGACTTTCAGGGGCCGGGCAGGATGGGAGGAAGTAACCGCCCCCCCTCCTGCGATTGGTCGGTTAACTAACCGGCAGATCGCAGGGTATAGGAGGAGGTGGCAGGTTTGCCACCTCGCTCCTATACGTTAGCATGGTCCTGGCTGTCTGTGACAGCCGGGATCATGCAAAATTACCGGGCGGTCGGGTCCCAGAGACCCGATCAGCCCGGTATCGCCGCAGATCGCAAGGGCGATTTCCCTTGCGATTTGCGGCGATCGCCGACATGGGGGGCCTACATGGCCCCCCGCGGCGTTTGCCCTGGATGCCTGCTGAAGGATTTCAGCAGGCATCCAGTTCTGATCTCTGCCCGGCGAGCGGCAGAGACCGGAAAACGCCAGGACGTACGGGGACGTCCTGGGTCCTTAAGGCCCAGGGTGCGGGGACGTCCCCGTACGTCCTGGGTCCTTAACCCCTTAAGGACGCAGGACGTAAATGTACATCCTGGTGAGGTGATACTTAACGCACCTGGACGTACATTTACGTCCTAAGCATAACCGCGGGCATCGGAGCGATGCCCGTGTCATGCGCGGCTGATCCCGGCTGCTGATCGCAGCCAGGGACCCGCCGGCAATGGCCGACGCCCGTGATCTCGCGGGCGTCCGCCATTAACCCCTCAGGTGCCGGGATCAATACAGATCCCGGCATCTGCGGCAGTGCGCGATTTAATGAACGATCGGATCGCCCGCAGCACTGCTGCGGGGATCCGATCATTCATAACACCGCATGGAGGTTCCCTCTCCTTCCTCCGTGCGGCTCCCGGCGTCTCCTGCTCTGGTCTGTGATCGAGCAGACCAGAGCAGGAGATGACCGATAATACTGATCTGTTCTATGTCCTATACATAGAACAGTTCAGTATTAGCAATCATGGTATTGCTATGAATAGTCCCCTATGGGGACTATTCAAGTGTAAAAAAAAAAATGTTAAAAAATGTAAAAGTAAAAGTAAAAAAAAAGTGAAAAATCCCCTCCCCCAATAAAAAACTAAAACGTCCGTTTTTTCCTATTTTACCCCCAAAAAGCGTAAAAAACATTTTTTATAGACATATTTGGTATCGCCGCGTGCGTAAATGTCCGAACTATTAAAATAAAATGTTAATGATCCCGTACGGTGAACGGCGTGAACGAAAAAAAAATAAAAATAGTCCAAAATTCCTACTTTTTTTAATACATTTTATTAAAAAAAAAATTATAAAAAATGTATTAAGTTTTTTATATGCAAATGTGGTATCAAAAAAAGTACAGATCATGGCGCAAAAATTGAGCCCCCATACCACCGCTTATATGGAAAAATAAAAAAGTTAGAGGTCATCAAAATAAAGGGATTATAAACGTACTGTTACGCCGAGCGCTCCGGGTCCCCGCTCCTCCCCGGAGCGCTCGCAACATCCTCGCAATTGCAGCGCCCCGGTCAGGCCTGCTGACCGGGTACGCTGCGATACCCCTTCCAGCCGGGATGCGATTCGCGATGCGGGTGGCGCCCGCTCGCGTTGCGCACCCCGGCTCCCGTACCTGACTCTCTCTCCGTCGGTCCTGTCCCGGCGCGCGCGGCCCCGCTCCTTAGGGCGCGCGCGCGCCGGGTCTCTGCGATTTAAAGGGCCACTGATTGGCGCAGTTGGCTTAATTAGTGTATTCACATGTGCACTTCCTATTTAACCTCACTTCCCCTTCCCTTCCTTGCCGGATCTTGTTGCCATCGTGCCAGTGAAAGCGTTTCCCAGTGTGTTCCTAGCCTGTGTTCCAGACCTCCTGCCGTTGCCCCTGACTACGATCCTTGCTGCCTGCCCCGACCTTCTGCTACGTCCGACCTTGCTCTTGTCTACTCCCTTGTACCGCGCCTATCTTCAGCAGTCAGAGAGGTTGAGCCGTTGCTAGTGGATACGACCTGGTTGCTACTGCCGCTGCAAGACCATCCCGCTTTGCGGCGGGCTCTGGTGAAAACCAGTAGCAGCTTAGAACCGGTCCACTAGCACGGTCCACGCCAATCCCTCTCTGGCACAGAGGATCCACCTCCTGCCAGCCGAATCGTGACAGTAGATCCGGCCATGGATCCCGCTGAAGTTCCACTGCCAGTTGTCGCCGACCTCACCACGGTGGTCGCCCAGCAGTCGCAACAGATAGCGCAACAAGGCCATCAGCTGTCTCAACTGACCGTGATGCTACAGCAGCTACTACCACAGCTTCAGCAATCTCCTCCGCCAGCTCCTGCACCTCCTCCGCAGCGAGTGGCCGCTTCCGGCCTACGACTATCCTTGCCGGATAAATTTGATGGGGACTCTAAGTTTTGCCGTGGCTTTCTTTCACAATGTTCCCTGCACTTGGAGATGATGTCGGACCAGTTTCCTACTGAAAGGTCTAAGGTGGCTTTCGTAGTCAGCCTTCTGTCTGGGAAAGCTCTGTCATGGGCCACACCGCTCTGGGACCGCAATGACCCCGTCACTGCCTCTGTACACTCCTTCTTCACGGAGATTCGAAGTGTCTTTGAGGAACCTGCCCGAGCCTCTTCTGCTGAGACTGCCCTGCTGAACCTGGTCCAGGGTAATTCTTCCGTTGGCGAGTACGCCATTCAATTCCGTACTCTTGCTTCCGAATTATCCTGGAATAATGAGGCCCTCTGCGCGACCTTTAAAAAAGGCCTATCCAGCAACATTAAAGATGTTCTGGCCGCACGAGAAATTCCTGCTAACCTACATGAACTTATTCATCTAGCCACTCGCATTGACATGCGTTTTTCCGAAAGGCGTCAGGAGCTCCGCCAGGATATGGACTTTGTTCGCACGAGGCGTTTTTTCTCCCCGGCTCCTCTCTCCTCTGGTCCTCTGCAATCCGTTCCTGTGCCTCCCGCCGTGGAGGCTATGCAAGTTGACCGGTCTTGCTTGACACCTCAAGAGAGGACACGACGACGCATGGAGAATCTTTGCCTGTACTGTGCCGGTACCGAACACTTCCTGAAGGATTGTCCTATCCGTCCTCCCCGCCTGGAAAGACGTACGCTGAATCCGCACAAAGGTGAAACACTTCTTGATGTCAACTCTGCTTCTCCACGCCTTACTGTGCCTGTGCGGATATCTTCC
Source organism: Hyla sarda (assembly GCF_029499605.1). NCBI lineage: Eukaryota > Metazoa > Chordata > Amphibia > Anura > Hylidae > Hyla > Hyla sarda. The sequence goes on along the minus strand of NC_079189.1, from coordinate 140,894,103 downwards.
TCCACCTTCTCCTTCTCTAATATGGCCTTCTTGGATTCCGGATCTGCAGGAAATTTTATTTTGGCCTCTCTCAACAGGTTCAACATCCCGGTGACCAGTCTCGCCAGACCCCTCTACATCAATTGTGTTAACAATCAAAGATTGGACTGTACCGTGCGTTACCGCACGGAACCCCTCCTAATGTGCATCGGACCTCATCACGAAAAAATTGAGTTTTTGGTCCTCTCCAATTGCACTTCCGAAATTCTCCTTGGATTACCGTGGCTTCAACGTCATTCCCCAACCCTTGATTGGTCCACAGGAGAGATCAAGAGCTGGGGTACTTCTTGTTTCAAGGACTGTCTTAAACCGGTTCCCAGTACTCCCTGTCGTGACCCTGTGGTTCCCCCTGTAACCGGTCTCCCTAAGGCTTATATGGACTATGCTGACGTATTTTGCAAAAAGCAAGCTGAGACTTTACCTCCTCACAGGCCTTATGACTGTCCTATTGACCTCCTCCCGGGCACTACTCCACCCCGGGGCAGAATTTATCCTCTGTCCGCTCCAGAGACTCTTGCTATGTCTGAATACATCCAGGAAAATTTAAAAAAGGGGTTTATACGCAAATCCTCCTCTCCTGCTGGAGCTGGATTTTTTTTTGGTGTCCAAAAAAGATGGCTCCCTACGTCCTTGCATTGATTACCGCGGACTTAATAAAATCACGGTAAAGAACCGCTACCCTCTACCTATTATCTCAGAACTCTTTGATCGCCTTCAAGGTGCCCACATCTTTACCAAACTGGACTTAAGAGGTGCTTATAATCTCATCCGCATCAGGGAGGGGGACGAATGGAAGACTGCATTTAACACCAGAGATGGACACTTTGAGTATCTGGTCATGCCCTTTGGTCTGTGCAACGCCCCTGCCGTCTTCCAAGACTTTGTTAATGACATTTTTCGTGATCTCTTATATTCCTGTGTTGTTGTGTATCTGGACGATATTCTGATTTTTTCTGCCAACTTAGAAGAACACCGCCAGCATGTCCGCATGGTTCTTCAGAGACTTCGAGACAATCAACTTTATGCCAAAATGGAGAAATGTCTGTTTGAATGTCAATCTCTCCCTTTCCTAGGATACTTGGTCTCTGGCCAGGGATTACAAATGGACCCGGATAAACTCTCTGCCGTCCTAGATTGGCCACGCCCCTCCGGACTCCGTGCTATCCAACGTTTTTTGGGGTTCGCCAATCATTAGACAATTTATTCCACACTTTTCCACCATTGTGGCTCCTATCGTGGCTTTAACCAAGAAAAATGCCAATCCCAAGTCCTGGTCTCCCCAAGCGGAAGACGCATTTAAACGGCTCAAGTCTGCCTTTTCTTCTGCTCCCGTGCTCTCCAGACCTGACCCATCTAAACCCTTCCTATTGGAGGTAGATGCCTCCTCAGTGGGAGCTGGAGCGGTCCTTCTACAAAAAAACTCTTCCGGGCATGCTGTTACTTGTGGGTTTTTTTCTAGGACCTTCTCTCCGGCGGAGAGAAACTACTCCATCGGGGATCGAGAACTTCTGGCCATTAAATTGGCACTTGAGGAATGGAGGCATCTGCTGGAGGGATCAAAATTTCCAGTTATCATTTACACCGATCACAAGAATCTCTCCTATCTCCAGTCTGCCCAACGACTGAACCCTCGCCAGGCCAGGTGGTCGTTGTTCTTTGCCCGTTTTAACTTTGAAATTCATTTTCGCCCTGCCGACAAGAACATTAGGGCCGATGCCCTCTCTCGTTCATCGGATGCCTCGGAAGTAGAGGTCTCTCCGCAACACATCATTCCTCCTGACTGTCTGATCTCCACTTCTCCAGCCTCCATCAGGCAAACTCCTCCAGGGAAGACCTTCGTTTCTTCACGCCAACGTCTCGGGATTCTCAGATGGGGTCACTCCTCCCACCTCGCAGGCCATGCGGGCATCAAAAAGTCCTTGCAACTCATCTCTCGTTTCTATTGGTGGCCGACTCTGGAGACGGATGTTGTTGATTTTGTGCGGGCCTGTACGGTCTGTGCCCGGGACAAGACTCCTCGCCAGAAGCCTGCTGGTCTCCTTCATCCTCTGCCTGTCCCCGAGCAGCCTTGGTCACTGATTGGTATGGACTTTATTACAGACTTACCCCCATCCCGTGGCAACACTGTGGTTTGGGTGGTCGTTGATCGATTTTCCAAGATGGCACATTTTATTTCTCTTCCTGGTCTTCCTTCAGCGCCTCAGTTGGCAAAACAATTTTTTGTACACATTTTTCGCCTTCACGGTTTGCCCACGCAGATCGTCTCGGATAGAGGCGTCCAATTCGTCTCTAAATTCTGGAGGGCCCTCTGTAAACAGCTCAAGATTAAATTAAACTTCTCTTCTTCTTATCATCCCCAATCCAATGGGCAAGTAGAAAGAATTAACCAGGTCCTGGGTGACTATTTACGGCATTTTGTTTCCTCCCGCCAGGATGACTGGGCAGATCTTCTACCATGGGCCGAATTCTCATACAACTACAGAGTCTCTGAATCTTCTGCCAAGTCCCCATTTTTCGTGGTATACGGCCGTCACCCTCTTCCCCCCCCCCCCCCCTCCCTACTCCCTTGCCCTCTGGTTTGCCCGCTGTGGATGAAGTGACTCGTGATCTTTCCACCATATGGAAAGAGACCCAAAATTCTCTTTTACAGGCTTCATCCCGCATGAAAAGGTTTGCCGATAAGAAAAGAAGAACCCCCCCCATTTTTGCTCCCGGAGACAAGGTATGGCTCTCCGCTAAATATGTCCGCTTTCGTGTCCCCAGTTACAAACTGGGACCACGCTATCTTGGTCCTTTCAAAGTCTTGTGCCAGATTAATCCTGTCTCTTACACACTCCTTCTTCCTCCTTCTCTTCATATTCCCAATACCTTCCATGTCTCTCTCCTTAAACCACTCATCATCAACCGTTTCTCTCCCAAACTTGTTTCTCCCACTCCTGTTTCCGGTTCTTCGGACGTCTTCTCCGTGAAGGAGATACTGGCCTCCAAGACGGTCAGAGGGAAAAGATTTTTTTTAGTAGATTGGGAGGGCTGTGGTCCTGAAGAGAGATCCTGGGAACCTGAGGACAACATCCTAGACAAAAGTCTGGTCCTCAGGTTCTCAGGCTCCAAGAAGAGGGGGAGACCCAAGGGGGGGGGTACTGTTACGCCGAGCGCTCCGGGTCCCCGCTCCTCCCCGGAGCGCTCGCAACATCCTCGCAATTGCAGCTCCCCGGTCAGGCCTGCTGACCGGGTACGCTGCGATACCCCTTCCAGCCGGGATGCGATTCGCGATGCGGGTGGCGCCCGCTCGCGATGCGCACCCCGGCTCCCGTACCTGACTCGCTCTCCGTCGGTCCTGTCCCGGCGCGCGCGGCCCTGCTCCTTAGGGCGCGCGCGCGCGCCGGGTCTCTGCGATTTAAAGGGCCACTGATTGGCGCAGTTGGCTTAATTAGTGTATTCACATGTGCACTTCCTATTTAACCTCACTTCCCCTTCCCTTCCTTGCCGGATCTTGTTGCCATCGTGCCAGTGAAAGCGTTTCCCAGTGTGTTCCTAGCCTGTGTTCCAGACCTCCTGCCGTTGCCCCTGACTACGATCCTTGCTGCCTGCCCCAACCTTCTGCTACGTCCGACCTTGCTCTTGTCTACTCCCTTGTACCGCGCCTATCTTCAGCAGTCAGAGAGGTTGAGCCGTTGCTAGTGGATACGACCTGGTTGCTACCGCCGCTGCAAGACCATCCCGCTTTGCGGCGGGCTCTGGTGAAAACCAGTAGCAGCTTAGAACCGGTCCACTAGCACGGTCCACGCCAATCCCTCTCTGGCACAGAGGATCCACCTCCTGCCAGCCGAATCGTGACACGTACTAATTTGGTTAAAAAGTTTGTGATTTTTTTTAAGCGCAACAATAATATAAAAGTATATAATAATGGGTATCATTTTAATCGTATTGACCCTCAGAATAAAGAACACATGTAATTTTTACCATAAATTGTACGGCGTGAAAACAAAACCTTCCAAAATTAGCAAAATTGCGTTTTTCGTTTTAATTTCCCCACAAAAATAATGTTTTTTGGTTGCGCCATACATTTTATGATATAATGAGTGATGTCATTACAAAGGACAACTGGTCGCGCAAAAAACAAGCCCTCATACTAGTCTGTGAATGAAAATATAAAAGAGTTATGATTTTTAGACGTCGAGGAGGAAAAAATGAAAACGTAAAAATTAAATTGTCTGAGTCCTTAAGGCCAAAATGGGCTGAGTCCTTAAGGGGTTAAGAGGTTAAGGGGTACTCCGGTGAAAAACTTTTTTTTTTTTTTTTTTTTAAATCTGGTGCCAGAAAGATAAACAGATTTGTACAGTACTTCTATTAAAAAATCTTAATCCTTCCTGTACTTATTAGCTGCTGAATACTACAGTGGAAATAATTTTTCGTTTGAAACAGAGCTGTCTGACATCACGAGCACAGTGCTCCCTGCTGACATCTCTGTCCATTTTAGGTACTGCCAGCGTAAAAGGAAATCCCCATAGCAAACATATGCTGTTCTGGACAGTTCTTAAAATGGACAGAGATGTCAGCAGAGAGCACTGTGCTCATGATGTCAGCAGACAGCTCTGTGTTTCAAAAAGAAAATAATTTCCGCTGTAGTATTCAGCAGCTAATAAGTACAGGAAGGATGAAGATTTTTTAATAGAAGTAATTTACAAATCTGTTTAACTTTCTGGCACCAGTTGATTTAAAAAAAAAAAAAGTTTTTCACCGGAGTTCCCATTTAACCTGTTAACCCCTTAAGGACCAGGCCATTTTACACCTTAGGACCAGAGCGTTTTTTGAACATCTGACCACTGTCACATTAATAACTCTGTGATGCTTTTACTTATCATTCTGATTCCGAGAGTTTTTTTTGTGACATATTCGACTTTATGTTACTGGTAAAATTTTGTCGATACTTGCATCAAAATTCAAAAATTTGATGAAAAAATTTAAAATTTTGCATTTTTCTAACTTTGAAGCTCTCTGCTTGTAAGGAAAATGGATATTCCAAATAAAAAAAATTTTTTATTCACATATACAATATGTCTAATTTATGTTTGCATCATAAACTTTGAGTTTTTACTTTTGGAAGACACCAGAGGGCTTCAAAATTTAGCAGCAATTTTCCAATTTTTCACAAAATTTTCAAACTCACTATTTTTCAGGGACCAGTTCAGGTTTGAAGTGGATTTGAAGGGTCTTCATCTTAGAAATATCCCACAAATGACCCCATTATGAAAACTGCACCCCCACAGTATTCAAAATGACATTCAGTCAGCATTTTAACCCTTTAGGTGTTTCACAGGAATAGCAGCAAAGTGAAGGAGAAAATTCACAATCTTCATTTTTTAGTAGCCCAATTTCTCTCGAGTAAGCACATACCTCATATGCCTATGTAAATTTTTCGGTGGCGCAGTAGAGGGCTCAGAAGCAAAGGAGCGACAAGGGGATTTTGGAGAGTACGTTTTTCTGAAATGGTTTTTGGGGGGCATGTTGCATTTAGGAAGCCCCTATGGTGCCAGAATAGCAAAAAATCCCCACATGGCATACCATTTTGGAAACTAGACCCCTTGGGGAATGTAACAAGGGGTAAAGTGAGCCTTAATACCCCACAGGTGTTTCACGACTTTTGCATATGTAAAAAAATATATATTTTTTTTCACTAAAATGTGTTTCCCCCCAAATTTCACATTTTTGCAAGGGTTAATAGCCGAAAATACCCCCCAAAATTTGGAACCCCATCTCTTCTGAGTATGGAGGTACCCCATAAGTTGACCTGAAGTGCACTACGGGCGAACTACAATGCTCAGAAGAGAAGGAGTCATATTTGGCTTTTTGAGAGCAAATTTTGGTCGGGGGGCATGTCGCATTTAGGAAGCCCCTATGTGCCAGAACAGCAAAAAAAAAAAACACATGGCATACCATTTTGGAAACTAGACCCCTTGAGGAACGTAACAAGGAATAAAGTGAGCCTTAATACCCCACAGGGGATTCACGACTTTTGCATATGTAAAAAAAATAATAATTCCACTCAAATGTGTGTTTCCCCCCAAATTTCAAATTTTTGCAAGGTTTAATAGCAGAAAAGACCCCCCAAAATTTGTAACCCCATCTCTTCTGAGTATGGAGGTACCCCATAAGAGGACCTGAAGTGCACTACAAGTCATATTTGGCTTTTGGAGAGCAAATTTTGCTCGGGGGGCATGTTGCATTTAGGAAGCCCCTATGGTGCCAGGACAGCAAAATAACCCCCACATGAAATACCATTTTGGAAACTAGACCCCTTGAGGAACGTAACAAGGGGTACAGTGAGCATTTACCCCCCCACTGGTGTCTGTCAGATCTTTGGAACAGTGTGCTGTTTTTTGCGTTTGTCAAAACCGCTGTAACAATCCTGTGCAAATCACCTCAAATGTACATGGTGCACTCTCCCTTCTGGGCCTTGTTGTGAACCCCCAGAGTACTTTGCGCCCACATATGGGGTATTTCCGTAGTCGGGGGAAATTGCATTACAAATTTTGGGGGGCTTTTTTCCCCTTTATCTCTTGTCAAAATGAACAGTATAGGGCAACATTTGTAACACAATTTCTCCAGAGTACGGCGATACCCCATATGTGGCCCTAAACTGTTGCCTTGAAATACGACAGGGCTCCAAAGTGAGAGAGTTGTAGTTTTGCAACATCTGGAGGACTACAGTTTGCAGACCAGTAATACAGTGGTTCCCAATCTGTGCCCTTCCAGATGTTGCAAAACTACAACTCCCAGTATGCCAAAACTGTCCAGGCATGCTGGGAGTTGTAGTTCTGCAACATCTGAAGGGCCAGATGTTACAGAACTACAACTCACAGCATGCCTGGACAGTAAGGGCATGCTGAGGATGTGTAGTTTTGCAACATCTGGAAGGGCACAGTGGTCTCCAAACTATGGACCTCCAGATGTTGCAAAACTTCAACTCCCAGCATGCCCAGACACCAAGGGCTGGCTGGGCATGCTGGGAGTTGTAGTATACAGGGTCCCATTACAGCAATGCATGTCGCTTTACGGCGATGTGCATTGCTGTAAAGGGCCCAACCGCGGCTGAAGAGGAACTCACCTGTCGCCGCCGTCTTCATCGCTGGGATCCAGGTCTTCAGGGACAAGGTAAGTACTGTGGCCGGGCCCCAGCACTCCCCTGTCCCCCGCCGCGTCCTGTCTTCCTCCCGTCCTCTCCGGACTTCCAGGGACCGACAGGGCGGGAGGAAGTAACCACCCCCCCCCCCCTGTGATTGGTCGGTTAGCTAACCGACGAATCGCAGGGGATAGGAGGAGATGGCAGGCTTGCCACCTCGCTCCTATACTCCAGCATGGTCCTGGCTGTCTGTGACAACCGGAATCATGCAAAATTACCGGGCGGTCGGGTCCCAGAGACCTGATCAGCCCGGTATCGCTGCAGATAGCAGGGGCGATTTCCCTCGCGATTTGCGGCGATCTCCGACATGGGGGGCCTACATGGCCCCCCTCAGCGTTTGCCCTGGATGCCTGCTGAAGGATTTCAGCAGGCATCTGGTTCCGATCTCTGCCCGGCGAGCGGCAGAGACCGGAAATACAACAGGATGTTCTCTAACGTCCTTGGGCATTAAAGCCCAGGTAGCGGGGACATTAGAGAACGTCCTATGTCCTAAAGAGGTTAAGGACCCAGGGCGTAAACTTATGCCCTGAGTCCCGGTCCTGCGATATATAACGCGGGGTCACACGGTGACCCCGTATCACATCACGGCGGGCCCGGCGTCATAGTGAAGCTAGGACCCGCCGCTAATAGCTGAGCCGTGCGGCTAAAAACTAAAGTAAAAGTGCCCAGCTAGCTCAGGGAGCTGTTCGGGATCGCTGCGGTATAATCGCGGCATCCCGAACAGCTGTAGCACAGGAGGAGGTCTTCTTACCTTCTCCTGTGCTGTCCGATCGCCGAATGAATGCTTCAAGCCTGAAATCCAGGCTTGAGCATTCAATCGCCAAAAACACTGATTGATCCATTCCTATGGAGATGCATCAATCAGTGTTAAAGATCAGTAAATGCAATGTTATTGCCCCCTATAGGAGCTATAATATTACATAAGAAAAGTGTAAAAAAAATCATTAACCCTTTCAATTATCCCTTCCCCTAATAAAAGTTTGAATCACCCGGCATTTCCAAGAATAAAAAAAAAACTGTGTAAATAAAAATAAAAATAAACATATGTGGTATCGCCGCGTGCAGAAATGTCCGAATTATAAAAATATACGACTTTTTAAACCGCACGTTCAATGGCTTACGCGCAAAAAAATTCCATAAAAAGTGATCAAAAAGTCTGATCAGAACAAAAATGGTACCGCTAAAAACTTCAGATCACGGCGCAAAAAATGAGCCCTCATAGCACCCTGAACACAGAAAAATAAAAAAGTTATAGGGCTCAGAAAATGACAATTTTAAACGTATAAATTTTCCTGCATGTATTCATGATTTTTTTCTGTAGTGATACAAAATCAAACCTATACAAGTAGGGTATCATTTTAACTGTATGGACCTACAGAATAAAGATAAGGTGTCATGTTTGCCGAAAAATTTACTGCGTAAAAACGGAAGCCCCCAAAACTTATAAAATAGTGTTTTTTCATCAATTTTGTCGTACATAGATTTTTTTTCCCATTTCACTGTAGATTTTTGTGTAAAATGACTAATGTCATTACAAAGTAGAATTAGTGACGCAAAAAATAAGCCATCAGATAGAATTTTAGGTTAAAATTTTAAAGAGTTATGATTTTTTAAATTTAAGGAGGAAAAATTGAAAATGAAAAAACGGAAAAAGCCCGGGTCCTTAACCCCTTAACGACGAAGGACGTATATTTACGTCCTCCACCAGCTCCCGCGACATGCCGATGTCCCCGCGGCATATCGGGTCGGTCCCGGTGGCTATCAACCGATCGCGGTGATGTCCTGTATTAACCCTTCAGACGCGGTGATCAAAGCTGACTGCCGCGTCTGAAGTGAAAGTGAAAGTGACCCGGCTGCTTAGTCGGGCTGTTCGGGACCACCTCGGTGAAATCGCGGCGTCCCGAACAGCTTACAGGACACCGGGAGGGCCCTTACCTGCCTCCTCGGTGTCCGATCGACGAATGACTGCTCCGTGCCTGAGATCCAGACAGGAGCAGTCAAGCGCCGATGACACTGATCACAGGTGTGTTAATACACGCCAGTGATCAGCATAGGAGTGTTAGTGTTAATGTGTTAAAGTGTTAATAAAGGTCATTTAACCCCTTCCCTAATTAAAGTTTGATTCACCCCCCTTTTCCTATGAAAAAAATAAAACTGTGTAAATAAAAATAAACATATGTGGTATCGCCGTGTGCGTAAATGTCCGAACTATGAAAATCTATCATTAATTAAACCGCACGGTCAATGGCGTACGCGCAAAAAAATTCCAAAGTCCAAAAAAGCGTATTTTGGTCACTTTTTATACCATAAAAAAATGAATAAAAAGTGATCAAAAAGTCCGATCAAAACAAACATGGTACCAATAAAAACTTCAGATCTCGGCGCAAAAAATGAGCCCTCATACCGCCCTGTATGTGGAAAAATAAAAAGTTATAGGGGTCAGAAGAGGACATTTTTAAACGTAAACATTTTCCTGCATGTAGTTATGATTTTTTCCACAAGTACTACAAAATCAAACCTACATAAGTAGGGTATCATTTGAACCGTATGGACCTACAGAATAATGATAAGGTGTCATTTTTACCGAAATATGCACTGCGTAGAAACGGAAGCCCCCAAAATTTACAAAATGGTGTTTTTTCTTCGATTTTGTCGCACAATTATTTTTTTCCCGTTTCGCCATGAATTTTTGGGTAAAATGACTGAGGTCCTTGCAAAGTAGAATTGGTGACGCAAAAAATAAGCCATAATATGGATTTTTAGGTGGAAAATTGAAAGGGTTATGATTTTTAAAAAGTAAGGAGGAAAAAATGAAAGTGCAAAAACTGAAAAACCCTGAGTCCTTAAGGGGTTAAAGAGTTAAATACAATTGGTATCATTGTATGTGGAAATATCCAATTGTATTTGTTCCATACAGTGAATGCCACTTTAGTGCTGCTATAGTATGTACAGTGGAGGGTTAGGGGTGATGTTTAAGTTATGGTACACTTAATCCACCACTGGGTATACCTTAAAAATTCCACACCATTTATTTGCTTTATTGTTCCTGCCAAATCACATTATTTGTGTAATTAACAATGACCTAAACTGAGATGGGAAGCATAAATTATATTAAGAACCAAAACAAATACTGGGTAAACATGCTGTTCATGCTATTGCAACATTCATTTTTTTGTAAGGAGACAGGAAAACTAAATAAATCATGCAACACATGTACTGTAAATGTATATAATAAAACAAAATGCTGTTCATGAATTTAAAGAAGTCTCACCAGGTGCTGTTCTGGAAAGTCATTTCATGGATTACCGGACAATAGAGCTACAAGAACTTCCAGACATACATATCATAATACCAGTAACATCATCACATTAAATATTTGAATATAGCAAAGGAATAATGAATATAATTGATAAGCAAAGTGCTGCTGACAGTGTGAAAATATGTAATGCTTTGCTATAATAATACAAATATATAACAAAAATATATTTACTAAAAAAGACCTCCATTTATATAAAAAAAAAAAAAAGTTTATTATAGCAACAATACATGAATAAATAAATCCCTTTGCACTTCATTGTCTAATTTTTATGTCTTCTGCAGGTATTGAAGCACAGATTGTCGCTGGGTGTCACTCAATATACTTAGCATATAGAGGAAATAGATGTTCATGTTATCTGAATGCCATTCATTTAATACTTTAAAGGGGTACTCCACCCCTAGACATCTTATTCCCTATCCAAAGGATAGGGGATAAGATGTCTGATGATAGCAGGGTTCCAGCCGCTGGGGACCCCCGCGATCTTGGCTGCGGCACCCCAGACATCCAGTGCACAAAACGAACTTCGCTCCGTGTTGGATGATTAGCGATACAGGGTGGAGGCTCATGACATCATGGTCTTGCCCCGCTTGTGACATCACGGCCATGCTCCCTCAGTGCAAGTCTATGGGATAGTCTTTGGGAGGGGGTGTGACGGCTGTCACACCCCCTCCCAAAGACTTGCATTGAGGGGGCGTGGTCATGACATCACGAGTGGGGCACGACCGTGACGTCACAGGCCTCCTGCACTGCAACGGATGCTCTAAACGAATGCCGGGTGCAGCAGGGAGATGCGCGATCAGACATCTTATCTCCTATCCTTTAGATAGGGGATAAGATGTCTAGGGGCAGAATACCCCTTTTAGTACTGAGTAATACTTTAACCACTGGGCTATCTGTGCTTTGTGGACATTTACTGTACATGTATTGCATGCTTTTGCTGTTATTATATGAAACAAGCTCACGCTGATAGCAGCAGTCACCATTAGTGAGCAACATCAGCAATTGTACTGATGCCAAACATTAACCTCTTAAATGTCGCTACTGATCTATTGATCACAGCATTTAAAAGTTTCAGTGACAACAGCACCTGACAGCTGTCTGATCAGTAGTAGAGCAATGGTCGGCACTATCTGAAGTGGTGGTGCACGAGGAAAAGAGTACTGTAATATAATAAAGGAGGTCCCAGCACTCACCGATGCAAGCAATTGGTATTTGTTGTATATCCAAGTCACAGGACTCGTTTCGGCACTTAGCCTTCCTCTGCTGTCTGATCAGCACCCCTGCAATGTGTCTGCAAGGGGCGAATGATATCCAAAGCAGCTTTTGTTCTGACCATGGGGCGATCTGCTATAGACTGTACTAGCAGAGCACTGATCAGACTGATCAATACTATGTAATAAAATAGCACTTTCCAATATAAGCAATCTAATGATTGCTCATAAAAGTTCTCTAAAGGGATTATTAAAAAAAACAGCTCCCCCAATGAAAAATGAAATCACCCTCCTTTTCCCTTTTTTCAAATAAAAAATATAAGAAAATAAATGAAAAATATTTGATATTGTAGCATGAAGAATTGTCCTAACTATGACAGTTTATTGATCTTGCATGGTGAAATAAATAAATAAATTAATAATAATAATAAAAAAAAAATACAGTACATTTTATGGCAAAATAAAAGGTGTCACTTCAAAGTACAAGTTGCTTTTAAAAAAAAAGTCCCACATAGCTCTGTGGAGGGAAAAATAACAGTTATGGCTCTAAGAAGGAAAAAAAATGAAAGCTCATGAATAAAAATTGTCTGTGTCTACAAGGCCAAAACCCACCATGTCCTAAAGGGATAAGCAGCCCCGTCGCTAAAGGACAGGCAAACCAAGCAATTGCTTGGGGCCCTGAGCAGAGCCGGTGCTTGTTGTGCTTCCTATGAGGCTGCAGCCGCCTGAGCGCTCTATAGAGAGCCTCAGGTGGCTGCAGCACTCCTGGTCACCTCCTGAGTTCCTCCCCTTCCCTGTAGTGTGGCCGAGCTTCTCTTCCTCTTGGCTGTCAGGAAGTGTACACTGAGTGACAGCCAGGAGGTAGAGGAGCTCGGCCACACTACAGGGTCCAGGAAAGGAGCCGGAGGAGGTAACTGAGAACATAGGTAGGGTAGGGAGGGGAAAAAACATAGAGGAGGGAGTAGGAAGGACACAGGGAAGGGGAGGGTGGAGTAAAAAGGACAGGGGGAGGGGGGGCGTAAGAAGGACACGTAAGGTGGGGAGAGGTGGGGCCTCCATGTCTATTTTGCTTGGAATGCACAAATTTCTCCAAACGGCCCTGGGGATAAGGCCATAGACATAAGATATCTGTCTTGTTGAGCTATTTTCTACTGTATCTCCTCCAAGCTACCCATAGCTATACATGAACACTGAGCTTTGGTAGGCTTGCATTTTTTTCAGTACGGACATAGAGACTCCTGTAGGGAAAATATTCCCAAGGAGTTGGGTCACTGTATGTTATGCAGTACATTAGTGGCAGTACTTTAGTTTATTTCATTCTATCAAACAGGCTGAGGCTGATGAAGGCTGATACTAGGCCTGAAACAGCTCTGTACAGGCTAGAATAAAGGGTGTTGTACTTATTAGACTGTGGCTGGGCTACATACCACCAGATATTGATGCATAGGTGGCCACTGTGAGCAGTAAGGAAGCCTTTGCATGTCCCTTCAGACCTGGAAAAAGGCTACATAGTTGAAACGCCTCAGTTTTTGTTCTTATCTATTCTTGCTACCTTGATGGTTTTTAATAAGGAAGAAATAAAAGTTTGTGTTTTATCCATATTCGTGTCTGGAAGTGCTGGGGGACCATTGCTCCTAGTGAGCAGTTTTCTTCTTCAGACTATACTAGAATGAGAATTCCTTTCCTTGTTGTCTGGATATATGATGGAAGTAAACATGTATATACCATCCGCTGTAAGGAGACCCTGGTATATGTCTGTACAATGCACGTCCATGTTTGTGAATACTCTACTGCAAACAGGTTGGTCTGATTAGTGACCTTAACAATACGTCAGATGGAAATGTGGTAATAATTTTTCCTTTTATAGACAACATTCAGGCATGAATAGATACCAGGAAGCTCATTTTTAGGGTATTTACACCAGTTAAAAAATCTGTGGTATGCCTGACATTACATATACGTGTTGTTCCCTACTGATTTTTTTTCTCTATAGAGGAAAAAAAAATTATTCCAAGTAAAATATATATCTGTTTTACAAGGATCTATCATGGTAGAAAGATAACATATTCATGTCTCCAGAATGCATGAAAGTGTTTTGTATTTATACGCTTCTCCTTACACACTATGTACCGTATATACTCGAGTATAGCCGAGTTTTTCAACACGATATTTCGTGCTGAAAACGCCCCCCCTCGGCCTATACTCGAGTGAACTCTCCGTCTGTCAATCCCCTCAGTGGTCTTCAACCTGCGGACCTCCAGATATTGCAAAACTACAACTCCCAGCATGCCCAGACAGCCATCGGCTGTCCGGGCATGCTGGGAGTTGTAGTTTTGGAACCTCTGGAGGTTCGCAGGTTAAAGACCACTGCGGCCTTCGTCATCATCCAGACCCCCCCTTTAGTTTTCTACTCCCCTCTAGTGTTGCTCACGAATATTCGCAATTCGAATATTCGCGAATATCGCATATTCGCGAATTTCGCGAATATAGCGCTATATATTCGTAATTACGAATATTGGTTTTTTTGTTTTTGTTTTTTTTCACAGTACACATCACAGTGATCACCCCTCTCTGCTTCCAGCTTGTGTGGTGTAAAGAAGGCTGTAATACTACTGTGTGAGACTGGCGTGCGAAAATTCGCATATGCGAAAATTAGCATATGCTAATTTCCGCATATGCGCATTTTCGCATATGTTAATTTTGTATATGCTAATATTCACATATGTTGATTTTCGCATACGCGAATGTTCGCATATGCGGAAATAAAACGAGAATATAACGAATAAGCGAATATTCGCGAATATATGACGAATATTCGTCCATATATTCGCGAATTCGAATATGGCCTATGCCGCTCAACACTACTCCCCTCCCCTCGGTGGGAAGGAAGGGTGAGCTGGTCCGGGCCATCTATGCTGCAGGAACCGTCCGGTGGGGAGGGTTAGTCGTTCCAAGCTGTCCATTTTCAACGGGGGGGCCCTCTTCTCTGCGCTCCGGGCCTGTCCCGGACTAGTGATGTTGCCTTGACGATGACATACAGGGAAGCGCATGAACGTCCCTGTGTGGCGTCATCAAGGCAACGTCACTAGTCCGGGGAGAAGAGGGGCCCCCCGGTGAAAATGGACAGCCTGGAACGACTAACCCTCCCCACCGGATTGTCCCTGCAGCATAGATGGCCCGGACAAACTCACCCTTCCTTCCCACGAGGAGAGGTGAGTAGAAAACTAAAAGGGGGGTCTGAATGATGACGAAGGCCTCAGTGGTCTTCAACCTGCGGACCTCCAGAGGTTTCAAAACTACAACTTCCAGCATGCCCAGACAGCCGATGGCTGAAGGGATTGACAGGCGATGATGATGAAGGGGGGGGGATGATGACGGGGGTCTGGATGATAGTGGGGGTCTGGATGATGACATGGGGGGATGATGTATTTCCCACCCTAGGCTTATAGTCGAGGAAATAACTTTTCCTGGGTTTTTGGGGTGAAATTAGGGGTTTGGCTTATATTCGGGTCAGCTTATACTCGAGTATATACGGTATGTAAAAAGGGAATGGCTGACTAGTGACTGCTACTCACCAAGGTAATACAGTACAATAAGCCATAGGTAGGTCTATTAGACCTAAGCAATGGCATGTTGTCATGTAGGAATGTGAATGCTCTTGGCTTAACTTCATTGTCTATATTACATCCTGGACGGACCAATGTGTTTCCTAGACAGGAGAGAAGAAAAATTGGATATCTAGGAAAACAGGAACACTGGAAAGATTCTATGTGAATTAAAATAAATAATAAATCACAAAGTAGAAACAGGAGTCTGGCACTTCACTTTTCTTCAGGTAAGTAAAACTTCAGTGGACATGTTCATTAAGCACTAATGAATGAGCGTGGAGGTGCAGATCCAATCCAAGACAATGGCAAATATAACAAGTGAAGAAATTCAGAAGATCGCACTGACCACTGTAGCTCAAGTCCTTTATTGGGGCATGTGAAGCAGGTACAGAAAATACAGATGCGGGGGCGCCTCCATGGGACGGTCTCCATTTCGTGCACCAAGACTTGGTGCACGAAACGGAGACCGTCCCATGAAGGTGCCCCCGCATCTATATTTTCTGTACCTGCTTCACATGCCCCAATAAAGGACTTGATCTACAGTGGTGAGTGCGATCTTCTGAATTTCTTCACTTGTTATAAAATAAATAATAAGCCTACTCTTATGTGAGGGAGGCTTTCCACCATGTCTGCACTTAAAGGGGTACACTGGAAACTTACTGTATGTTACATAACATAGAATGGAAAATTCCCATTTTGGATGTGCAGAAAACAAATAATGCCATCCATGATGCCATCCATGTCCATGTGGACCAAAATCTCTAAGAAATGTTTCCAGCACCTTGTAGAAAGTATGCCATGAAGGATGAATGCAAGAGGGGGTCCAACCTGGTACTAGCAAAGGGTACCTAATGAAGTGGTCAGTAAGTGTATTCTGCCAGTTCACTTTTATATCTGCATCCTTTATTACTGACAACTCCCTCTAAGGAGACCAGGCTTCACTTATTCTCCAGCGCAAAAAGATGTGAAACCAAAATACTGTATGAGTTCCCCTGACTCAACAAAAACTTACATTTTAATAGAAACCAATGGTCACAGTCAATTTGGAAGATCTTTAACCTCTTCAGGACATAGGGCGTATGGATACGCCCTGAATCCCGAGTCCTTAAGGACCGAGGGCGTATCCATACGCCCGTGGGAATTCCGGCCCCCACCGCTAGCCGGTTGGGGACCGGAGCCGGATGCCTGCTGAAATCGTTCAGCAGGCATCCCGGCATATCGCCCAGGGGGGTCATTATGCCCCCCCATGTCGGCGATCGCCGCAGATCGCTGGACAATTCAGTCCAGCGATCTGCGGCGATTCCGGGTCAATCGGGTCTCCGGTGACCCGGTGACCCGGAATTACTGGCTGTTCAGGGCCGTCTCTGACGGCCCCGACAGCCAGAGCCTGCAGGGGTGAGGTGGCACTGGTGCCACCTCACGATCGCCCTGATTCGTCGGCCGGATTACCGGCCGACCAATCAGGGCGCCTGCTGCGGGTGTCACTCCCGCACCCGCTCCGCCCCTCTTCTGGAGGACATGAGCGGGTGCGGGAAGACGACCCCCGGTGCTGGGGACCCCGATCCCCGGCGCCCCTGTTGGGATCGGGGCCCCAGGAGCAGCTGCGGCGGCGGGACTGACCTGCAGCGTCTGGATCGTTGGAGGTGAGTGACAGCCTCCTGCTGTTGCTTAGCAACAGCTCCCAGCATGCAAAAAGGGCATGCTGGGAGCTGTAGTTATGCAACAGCAGGAGGCAGACCACCACAACTCCCAGCATTCCCTTATGGGCATGCTGGGACTTATGGTTTTGCAACAGCTGGAGGCACATTCTTTCTATGGAAAAGTGTACCTTCAGCTGTTGTCTAACTACAACTCCCAGCTTGCACAAACAGCTAAAGTGCATGCTGGGAGTTGTAGTGGTGCATCTGCTGGTTGCATAACTACAACTCCCAGCATGCCCGTTGGCTGTCGGTGACTGCTGAGAGTTGTAGTTTTGCAACAGCTGAAGGCACACTGGTTGTGAAACTCAGAGTTTTTTTTTACCTAACTCAGTGTTTCACGACCGGTGTGCCTCCAGCTGTTGCAAACTACAACTCTCAGCAGTCACCGTACACCATGCACCGTACATGCTGGGAGTTGTAGTTTTGCAACAGCTGGAGGCACACTGGTTGTGAAACACTGAGTTAGGTCACTAACTCAGTGATACATAACCAGTGTGCCTACAGTTGTTGCAAAACTACAACTCCCAGCAGTCACCGACAGCCAACGGGCATGCTGGGAGTTGTAGTTATGCAACAGCTGGATGTCCCCCCCAATGTGAACGTACAGGGCTGCCGCAAACTTTCTGCTGCAGCTCAAATTGCCAGCGAGAAACTACTGTGAACCCCGCCCGTGCGACTGTACCCTAAAAACACTACACTACACTAACACAAAAAATAAAATAAAAAGTAAAAAACACTACATATACACATACCCCTACACAGCCCCCCTCCCCTCCCCAATAAAAATGAAAAACGTCTGGTACGCCACTGTTTCCAGAACGGAGCCTCCAGCTGTTGCAAAACAACTCCCAGTATTGTCGGACAGCCGTTGACTGTCCAGGCATGCTGGGAGTTTTGCAACAGCTGGAGGCACCCTGTTTGGGAATCACTGGCGTAGAATACCCCTATGTCCACCCCTATGCAATCCCTAATTTAGGCCTCAAATGCGCATGGCGCTCTCACTTTGGAGCCCTGTCGTATTTCAAGGCAACAGTTTAGGGTCACATATGGGGTATCGCCGTACTCGGGAGAAATTGTGTTACAAATTTTGGGGGGTATTTTCTGCTTTTACCCTTTTTAAAAATGTAAAATTTTTGGGAAAACAAGCATTTTAGGTAAAAAAAAAAAAAAATTTTTTTACATATGCAAAAGTCGTGAAACACCTGTGGGGTATAAAGGTTCACTTAACCCCTTGTTACGTTCCCCGAGGGGTCTAGTTTCCAAAATGGTATGCCATGTGTTTTTTTTTTTTGCTATCCTGGCACCATAGGGGCTTCCTAAATGCGGCATGCCCCCAGAGCAAAATTTGCGTTCAAAAAGCCAAATGTGACTCCTTCTCTTCTGAGACCTGTAGTGCGCCAGCAGAGCACTTTTCACCCCCATATGGGGTGTTTTCTGAATCGGGAGAAATTGGGCTTCAAATTTTTAGGGGTATTTTCTGCTATTACCCTTTTTAAAAATAAATTTTTTTTGGGAAAACAAGCATTTTAGGTAAAAATTTTTTTTTTTTTTTTTACATTTGCAAAAGTCGTGAAACACCTGTGGGGTATTAAGGTTCACTTTATCCCATGTTACATTCCCCGAGGGGTCTAGTTTCCAAAATGGTATGCCATGTGTTTTTTTTTTTTTGCTGTTCTGGCACCATAAGGGCTTCCTAAAGGTAACATGCCCCCCAAAAACCATTTCAGAAAAACGTACTCTCCAAAATCCCCTTGTCGCTCCTTCCCTTCTGAGCCCTCTACTGCGCCCGCCGAACACTTTACATAGACATATGAGGTATGTGCTTACTCGAGAGAAATTGGGCTACAAATACAAGTAAAAATTTTGTCCTATTACCCCTTTGTAAAAATTAAAAAATTGGGTCTACAAGAACATGTGAGTGTAAAAAATGAAGATTGTGAATTTTCTCCTTCACTTTGCTGCTATTCGTGTGAAACACCTAAAGGGTTAAAACGCTGACTGAATGTCATTTTGAATACTTTGGGGGGTGTAGTTTTTTATAATGGGGTCATTTATGGGGTATTTCTAATATGAAGACCCTTCAAATCCACTTCAAACCTGAACTGGTCCCTGAAAAATACTGAGTTTGAAAATTTTGTGAAAAATCGGAAAATTGCTGCTGAACTTTGAAGCCCTCTGGTGTCTTCCAAAAGTAAAAACACGTCAATTTTATGATGCAAACATAAAGTAGACATATTGTGTATGTGAACCAAAAAAAAATGTATTCGTAATATCCATTTTCCTTGCAAGCAGAAAGCTTCAAAGTTAGAAAAATGCTAAATTTTCAAATTTTTCATCAAATTTACGGATTTTTCACCAAGAAAGGATGCAAGTATCGACAAAAATTTACCACTATGTTAAAGTAGAATATGTCACGAAAAAACAATCTCGGAATCAGAATGATAACTAAAAGCATTCCAGAGTTATTAATGTTGAAAGTGACAGTGGTCAGATGTGCAAAAAACGCTCCGGTCCTTAAGGCCAAAATGGGCTCCGTCCTGAAGGGGTTAATATTGATTCCTACTGGTGCACGACCATTGTTGGCCATATTTGACAATTAAAACTAACCTAAATTAAACCTGACCTAAATTGAACACAATCTAAACTGTTTAAAGTGTTTAAAATCTAAAAAGCCTACAAATGTGCATCAAATGGGCCCACATTTATTAGTCTGTCTGAAACCTATAGTGCCTGTTTTTTCCAACATATTTTGGTATCCCATCTTTTTGCACTGGAGCCTGTGAACAACTTGAGAGGTGCTAGCAAGTTACTTACTGTAAAAATACTGTACTGTATGTACCAA
This sequence comes from Hyla sarda, assembly GCF_029499605.1. Classification (NCBI taxonomy): domain Eukaryota; kingdom Metazoa; phylum Chordata; class Amphibia; order Anura; family Hylidae; genus Hyla; species Hyla sarda. The sequence continues at coordinate 140,874,201 of NC_079189.1, read as the reverse complement.
TTTTTGAAGGATGGCTGAACAATATTAAAACACAGAGTAAGGGAGTTTTATCCAACCTGGGGCAACTGAAGTGAACAAGGTGACATAACCAATTAGATTTTCAAAAATGTTTATGACAATTGAGAGAGTAAATCTGAATCAATTTTGATAAATAAAAAATCTACTATTCTAAGAGAATATTAGAGGGAATCTGTCAGCTTTATTTGCTGCTAAGAGCTGATGACAATTTTAGATAGATGTTACGGTATAAAAGCATACTATGCCTTTCATGGAGCTCATGGTGGTTACCAAACTTAACCTGTCTTATTTACTCTTTTAAGTGTCAAGGAGGTGGATCAGAGATGCTCAGGTGCCACAGCCTGACACAATTTATGATTGATATACTGAGATTATATGTCAGAAAAGGATGGACTGGGAGGTGAGATTGAGCAAAGAGGTGTGCTGTCCTTTGGCACATAAGATGATTGACCCCACCTCCTTGACACTTGGCTGAGAAATAAAAAAAAGGCTATTTTAGAAGTTTCCTTTTTCCCTTACAGCTATCCAACAGTGTCTGCAGCTATTATCAGCAAACACAGCTGATGATTTCCTTAAAAATTATATTTTAAACTATAAAACCTAAGTAGAAAGTTGTCAATTTATCTTGGTCTATTAAAGTATTGTTAGAAGTAATAAAAGGCAGTATTAGAACTTGAAGGCTAGGTTTCCACACAAGTTTTTTTCTGGCTTTTTTTTGGAAAACTGCCAATGCAGTCTTTGAGCCAAAGCCAGAAGTGGATCCAGCAGGAAGGAGAAGTATAAGCCCTTCCTTTTATATTTCCCTTTCCTTCCGAATACACTTCTGGCTTTGGATCAAAAACTGCAGTGGCAGATTTCCCAAAAATGCCAGAAAAAAGTCGATATAAAACGGAATAGGTTCCAACTAGATAAAATGCAAAAAATGAAAATGTAACCTTCTTCACATACCTCCTAAAGCTTCTTATGAGTTTCTGTACGCAGTCTATTAGTTGACACATGGATATGTGCTTAGTTGTGTGTCCAGAGTAAGTATCAAGTCACACAGAAGGAAAGTGCCGTTAAAATTTTGCAGGTGACTTCTGTTTTAAATCTTTATACAAACAATGTTGTTGCAAAAGGCTATAATGCTTTGAACAGTGAACTCTATAAACTCCGTAGGTTTTACATAGGGCATAAGATCATAGCAAATGGATGGAAATCAAAAGGAAGCTTAATTAGTAAAGACAAAAACTAGGAGATGAGAAAAACAGATGCTCTCAATGAGAAAATGTTCTTTCCTATTGATGAGGGTGAAAGGTTAATGTAGCATGTTTTTGGCTACGTGTACTGTATCATGATAGAAAAACAGACCACACATAGATTAAACAGCTGCTCCAGTCATGTAAAATGGTAACTATCAATAAACGGTCGCAATGGTCGCAATTGCGATTAGTTTCTTACCTAGGGGCCCACTGTCATGTATATTGATGCATATTTTATACATTACTTTATATAGCCAGTTTGGGTTTCATAACCAACTTTGTGTGACTATGCCATAATTATGGACTTATTGTCCAAAAAGTGTTAAAGATTCATTTGTCTTTTTACTTTAACCAGTAACTTTAAAGTGCATTTTTGGTATGTCATAATAAAGCTGAACAACGTTAAACCATTTTGGGACCTGGAGTAGCTACTTTTGCATAAACAACAAGGGCCTTTATTACTTGCATAAGACCCACAGTTCCTTGCTTGTGCATATTGGTGCTTCCAGAGTTTGTACCAAAGAGACACTGAGGGGCTATGCTAAGGCCATACAGTAGGCCATAGGATAGGCCATTATAGACTGTTAACATTTTTTACTCTATGTATGTGTGTGTGGGGAGGGGGGTCTGGGGAGATTTCATAAAAATTATTTTGCATTGTCAAGGGGGGGGGGGGGGGGGGTAAATTGCACCAGATTGCATGAAAAAGTGTCAAGAGGTACATTTTCAAATAAACCTCACCTTGTTTATGGCATGTGTGCCAATTTTTAAAAAGGGTATTGGCCTTTAAAAAGATTTGCAAGGAGGCAGGGCTTAAATTGTGCCAAAATATTTATAATATGCACCAAAAAATTATTGCCGTTTACTATACCACCTGAAAGTAGTACTGCAGATTTGAAGTTGACATTGTAAGATGTGCCAGATTTTCAAACAGCCTGAGTCAATGTTAGAAATCTGACGCAATCTTAGGCTGCCTTGTCATAGGCTCCTTTTACACTATAAAATTCATCCGTTTTAAAGATCCGTTTAATGTCCCGTTGTGAAAACCCTTAAAATCGGCCGTTACAAAATCCTGTATGGCTGTCACAAAATCCCATTATAGTCTATGGGATTTTTACATTATCTGTTTTAACCCGTCATAGCCTGTTATTAATAACGGACGTTATTTTGTGACAGGAGAAAGAACGGAAGAAATAGTGCATGCACTATTTCTTCCGTTAATTTCTCCCGTCACAAAATAACGTCCGCTATTAATAACAGGCTATGACGGGTTAAAACAGGTAATGTAAAAATCCCATAGACTATAATGGGATTTTGTAACGGCTATTTAATGTCCGTTTTTAATGCTTTTGTTAAGGGATCTTTAAAACGGATGAATTTATAGTGTGAAAGGAGCCTAAGTAACACTTAGTTTTAAAAAATCTCCCCCAGAGTTTTCTATATAACAATAACTGTAATCCATCATGCACTTTGTTGCTGCTCTATGTCTTGTATGATCAGTTTTAACCAGTATTAATCTGAATTGGTGTGTGTTTGCACAATTAATCTTTTGACAGATATTATGCTCACATGGTGTCCTAATGGTTGCTTGGAGTAGGCAAATACATATGTGATTTAGTTGTTAGGGCTCAAAATATATTATTGCTCTTTGCAGCATTTTATTAAACAACCCCCCAGGAGTCATATTAAGTGAGTCACAGGTGCACACCAACACCAGATATTGACAAAGGTGTCAGTGAGTGACAAGCCTGGGTGAATGGTAATTCCTCACATCATTGTGTTATCTTTGGCTAGAGGTTCCCTATGTTCCCTCGCATAGTTATACCATTTGGGTTCTTGTTTCATAAAACATATATAAATACTACTATTAATATAATAGGATTCCTAAAATTGTAAAGCAAACATTATATACACTATCTGCCTACCTAGAATATTATTTACATTGTGTAACATAAAGTGCAGTGCTAAGCAAGAAGCGGAATAAAACATATGCTGGATAACACTGAATAATGGTTTGGTCCAGTTTTAAGGTTAGATGTTGGCTACAATTCAGGACATATCGAGTACTGAAAACATGTCAGAGATTTTTTATTCTAGGTCATATTCCAGTTTAAATGCTTTTCAAAGCCCTTTAAAAATACATATCATATATAAAAACTATATGCTGTGTATTTGTTCAAGTTAAACCATTGCTATTCTTGAATGTTGTCCCATGTTTCTAATTTCCTACAATGATATCACACTCATGAACAAGCCAAACATTTGGATTTGCTTCAGTGGAGCTGAAACAGCAAGAACCTACATGTATGAATTGTATCTACTATTTGCAACTTGTCACTCAATTCGCTCCTATCTAAGCATGGCAAAGATATAAAGGGTCAGGTAACTCTCTGTCTCCATGTATCCAAGTGTATCCATAGTTCTACAAATAGGCTTTTTCTGGGAATTAACTGTAGTGTAACCACTATATTGAATTCAAAGCATATATGTGCTCTTAAAATACAGTACATTCCACTTCTATTTGGGCATTATCAATTGACATCGTCTCCCCTCAACTTTCTCAAAATACCAAACATATGCTACTAGGTGTCAAGGATGGCCTGAGGTGAGGCATTAAAATTTGAGTGACTGCCACTGTATACTGCTGATTGACGCCGCAAGGAATACACACCAGACAGAATGTTGTATATCTCCTTCTCAGCATACTCGCTAAGCAGCTGCCCCAAAGGAGTTCTGTTTAATTACACAGAAGTACTTTATTTTTACATTTGACAAAAAAGGGAGGTTTAGTTATGATGTCAAAATAATCATGTTACATTTTGATTGGTTATTTGAGCTTTATCTTGGTATGTATTAGCATATTTAGCATCCATTCCTTTCTTGGCCAAAGTTCATTTATGCGGCTCTTTTCTCTCTGAGACTGGAAAAAAAACAGATCTTTGTCCTTCCATGCAATCCATATCTGCTTCAAATGTATTGTCTTCTAACGTCTCCTCCTGGGCCTTCTGGCATCATTATAAGGTCTCTTAGTCAGAAGCAGATTGCAAGCTGATTTATGTTAGGTACCCATATTAGGTCTGCATAGCTAAGACTAAGTTCAAACATGCTGCTCGGCTTAGCTAAAGGAAGCTCCATTGCTTAACTTGTTTAAAGGGCAGGAGTTAAGCGGAGAAAACAAAAGTGCATGTTTTTTTTCCACCACTCAACTCCTGTAAAACACCAGACACCTGATGGACCCCTTGTAAGTCAATGGCAGTGTCCATTGTGCAAAGGGTCGGTTTGGCTTTCTTGTTTGGCACCTAATCGACCCTGAACAGGACAGAGCAAGCCGTTAGGTGCCATAATGCTGAGTTACTATAGAGTTACTGGTAGGACATGGAACCCGAAAAACTATGTAAAACTACATTGACACTGCTGTTGCACCCCGTCAATAATGGCTTTCAAAGTCTCTTTTTTTTTGTGTGTGGGGAGTTTGATGGCACAACGGACAATAACCATTATAGACATTGGGGTCTGTCGGGCGCCACTGTTTTCAGAGAGACTAGTGGGGAAAAAAGACAGTGCAAGTGTTTTTTTACTCCCAATATTCTCCCTCGTGGTCCTGGCAGCCGTCACACTACCGGGTCTTAACGGTAGTGTGAAAGGGGCCTAACATCTGTTTTTTTCCAGGCTTCATTGATTTCTATGAGATGAATATTGCCATATTGAATTGTATTTTAATAGCGCTTAATTGCAACATTTCTGCTACAAGGCCAATTTTTTAAATATCTAGATTCAGCCGCAAAAAGAATACGTTACGTTGCATATCATTTTGCAGACTATATCTATAACACAATAGCTAAAAACTATCTTTTAGCGCAACAAAGAGTCACAGTGTAGCTATATTGCACCACTATATTCCATGGCGGTGTATCATCACTGCCATCGGTCCCTGTCCAGAGTGAGGTTAACACTTTAAATACCAAGTCAAATTTGCAAGATTTTGGAGTAAACCAGGATACCCAGAGAAAACCCACACAAACTCCTATATCAGGCAGCTGGAAATTGGATTTTGACAAAACTGTTTTGATGCATCATTTTTAAAGTGTTGCTACTCCTGTGTGCTGGACAATTAAATGGGTACTCCAGTGGAAAACAAATGTATTCAAATCAACTGGTGCCAGAAAGTTATCAGATTTTTTTAATTACTTCTATTTAAAAATCTTAACCCTTCCAGTCCTTATCAGCTGCTGTATGCTACAGAGGAAGTTGTGTAGTTCTTTCCAGTCTGACCACAATGCTCTCTTACTGACACCTCTGTCCGTGTCAGGAACTGTCCAGAGTAGGAGCAAATCCCCATAGCAAACCTCTCCTGCTCTGGACAGTTCCTGACACGGACAGGTGGCAGCAGAGAGCACTGTGGTCAGACTGGAAGGACCTACACAACTTTCTATGTAATATACAGAAGCAGATAAGTACTGGAAGGATAAAAATTTATAAATAGAAGTAATTTACAAATCTGTATAACTTTCTTGCACCAGTTGATTTAAAAACATTTTTTTTTCCACTGGAGTACCCCTTTAAGGAAACCACTTTCCTAATCCTGTGTGATCACTTGTGACCCGGCCACAGCTCAGTCTGAACACCTGCAGACATAATCACAATGCCTGTGCTGCAAGAGAGAAAGCAGATTATATTTCTATTCCCATTTGTTAACAAAGTTTTTTTCAGTAACCGGGGCAATATCCTGCTGAAAGAAGCCACTGCCATTAGGGAATACTGTTTTCATGAAGGGGTAAAGTAAGTCTACAACAGTGTTTCCCAACCAGGGTACCTCCGGCTGTTGCAAAACTACAACTCCCAGCATGCCCGGACAGCCAAAGGCTGTCCGGGCATGCTGGGAGTTGTAGTTTTGCAACAGCTGGAGGCACCCTAGCTGGGAAACACTGGTCTACAATAATATCTTGGTACATCTACATAACATAGAAGCATGGAAACATGGAATGTGTCGGCAAATAGGAACCATTCAGCCCATCTAGTCTTCCCAATATTTAGAACACTATAAGTCTCTGGCCCTATCTTATATGAAGGATAGCCTCATACCTACACTGCTCAAAAAAAATAAAGGGAACACTTAAACAACACAATGTAACTCCAAGTCAATCACACTTTTGTGAAATCACACTGTCCACTCAGGAAGCAACACTGATTGACAATCAATTTCACATACTGTTGTGCAAATGGAACAGACAACAGGTGGAAATTATAGGGAATTAGCAAGACACCCCCAGTAAAGGAGTGGTTCTGCAGGTGGTGACTACAGACCACTTCTCAGTTCCTATGCTTCCTGGCTGATGTTTTGGTCACTTTTGAATGCCGGCGGTGCTTTCATTCTAGTGGTAACATGAGACAGAGGCGCTGGCGCTCTGTGCTCTTCACAGATTAAAGCAGGTTCACACTGAGCACATGTGACAGACGTGACACAGTCTGGAGAGGCCGTGGAGAACGTTCTGCTGCCTGCAACATCATCCAGCATGACCGGTTTGGTGGCGGGTCAGTAATGGTGTGGGGTGGCATTTCTTTGGGGGCCGCACAGCTCTCCATGTGCTTGCCAGAGGTAGCCTGACTGCCATTAGGTACCGAGATGATATCGATATCCTCATACCCCTTGTGAGACTATATGCGGGTGCGGTTGGCCCTGGGTTCCTCCTAATGCAAGACAATGTTAGACCTCATGTGGTTGGAGAATCAGCAGTTCCTGCAAGAGGAAGGCATTGATGCTATGGACTGGCCCGCCTGTTCCCCAGACCTGAATCCGATTGAGCACATCTGGGACATCATGTCTCGCTCCATCCACCAACGCCACGTTGCAGCAAAGACTGTCCAGGAGTTGGTGGATGCTTTAGTCCCTCAGGAGGACATCCCTCAGGAGACCATCCTCCACCTCATCAGGAGCATGCCCAGGCATTGTAGGGAGGTCATACGGGCACGTGGAGGCCACAAACACTACTGAGCCTCATTTTGACTTGTTTTAAGGACATTACATCAAAGTTGGATCTGCCTGTAGTGTGGTTTTCCACTTAGATTTTGAGTGCGACTCCATATTCAGACATCCATGGGTTGATGAATTTGATTCCATTGATAATTTTGTGTGATATTGTTGTCAGCACATTCAACTATGTAAAGACAAAGTATTTCATATGATTAGTTCATTCATTCAGATCTAGGATGTGTTATCTTAGTGTTCCCTTTATTTTTTTGAGCAGTGTACTTCATCATATTACTGCAGAAACCTTTACAGTACACCTCTAATTTAAAACACTGTCCTCTTGTGATAGTTTTTCTTTCTTCTTCTTTTTATTTTCTCCTTTTAAATAAACTTTCACTCCTCTCTCCTCCTTTACCATGTTGATTCCCTTTATGTATATAAAAGTTTCTATCATATCTCGTCTGTCTCTTCTTATTTCCAAGCTTAAGGTCCTTTAACCTTTCCTGGTAAGTTTTAGCTAGCAGAGATTCCGTCTGGCGGCCGCTGCCGAAAATACTTCAGCACTAGGGCCGCGGGGCACTGAGCAGTCACCATTGACGGCTGTGCAGTGCTCGTGGAATCCGCGCAAAGAATGAACATATTGTTTCTTTGCAAGGAACAATTTCAGCGGCGGAATTGTCTGCCGCTGAAATTCCGCAGTGTGAACAGGTCTCGCGGAGACCCATTCACACTAATATTAAGTTCACACTGCGGAATTACGCCCCTGGAACTCTGCGGGAATTACACAGTGTGAACAGGTCTTGCGGAGACCCATTCACACTAATATTAAGTTCACACTGCGGAATTACGCCCCTGGAACTCTGCGGGAAATCCGTAGTGTGAATGAACCCTTATTCTGCAACCCATGTACTAGTTTAATAGCTTTTCTCTGAACTCTTCACAGTATCTATCTAGATCAGGTGTCTCAAACTGGCGGCCCTCCAAATGTTGCAAAACATGGGAGATGAAGTTTTTCAACATCTTGAGTGCCACCAGTTTGAGACCCCTGATCTAGATCCTTCTGGAGATATGGTCTCCAGTACTGCACACAATACTTCAAATGAGGTCTCACCAGTGCTCTGTACAGCGGCATGAGCACACCCATGTCTTCCAAGCAGAACATTATCCAGAAAATCCCACTGAATGGCTTGTCTTCTTCCTATAGTACATTCTGGCAACATTGCTTCTCCAAGTAAGCCAAGCACTTGACCCGGCCATCCAAATGATGGAAAAGTAAATGATCTATCAGTCCAGGGTACCCGGTTTTGATACTCAGGTGCTCATTGTAGGTGTTCTTGATTGTGGAAAGGGGTCCAGCATTGTCTCCAGAGGACCAGTGAGAGCTGGCCAGATCCCACCCCTGGGCAATGTGTAATGCCACATATTCCACAGATCGTAGTCACTCACATCAGCCCCTGTCTCATGAGGGCCTTATAACACATTTACACATAATACAAATACTTTGGGGGCGTATTTAACATTCATACCCTATGCAGCTGATGTTGAATGGTCAAATGTCACAGATCATTGTGCTGCCTATCACATTTCATTTACCAGACCAACCAGACCAACACCCTAATGTATGGTACAACTAGTTAAACCATAACTGACAGTATAATACCATTGTACAGGTTTTTTCTTGTATAGTTACATTGTGGAATAGTAATAGTAATGGCTATACAACTGTACACATATATATATATTCACTAGTGTTGAGCGGCATAGGCCATATTCGAATTCGCGAATATTCGCGAATATATGGACGAATATTCGTCATATATTCGCGAATATCCGCATATTCGTTATACCCTCGCTTTATTTTCGCGTATGCGAAAATACGCGTATGCTAAAATCAACATATGTGAAAATTCGCATATGCGAAAATTAACATATGCTAATTTCGCATAGCGAATTTTCGTATATGCGAATTTTTGCACGCCAGTCTCACACAGTAGTATTAGAGCCTTCTTTACACCACACAAGCTGGAAGCAGAGAGGGATGATCACTGTGATGTGTACTGTGAAGAAAAAAATAAATAAAAAACGAATATTCGTAATTACGAATATATAGCGCTATATTCGCGAAATTCGCGAATTCGCGAATATGCGATATTCGCGAATAATATTCGAATTGCGAATATTCGCGAGCAACACTAATATTCACACCAGGATCAATACTGTAGTCATTGTGTCCAGGGTCCATTATGTGGTTACCCCTGCTCTGTGTAATATATGCCTAAATAATTGGAGATTTCTAAAGTCAATATTTTTGGTTATGTGTTCTCACTACTTAACTTTCTTAGATAGGAAAAAAGAAATACTTTACTCAGTCTCCCAGTGCGTGGAAGTATAGCTTCATATTCAGTTATTCTTATGCTGTAATGTATTTTTCTTCACCCATTAACCTCTCAGAATGATGAGTGTTTCTTATATGTTATGTCCACACTCAATGCATAAATTATCTGCGTGTGGTTAATACCATGTCGTGTGTGTGGTAGTAATATTTCTTTAAGCCTGACTGACCTTTTTCAGTATGTCTGCTGGGCAGCAATAGCGTGTTGGCTGTGACTCTGAGGTTCTGCTCCAAATTCCTTGAGGAAACTGTCTGATGTGTTTTTTCATAGCATTTTTGCTTTGGAAAGATGGCAGTAGGACTGGCAGCGGCACTGTATGACTTGTTCAGCTGATCTTATGTGGGTAAAAGGAAGTATATTTACTAAAGCTGAAATAGTTTCAGGATAATGGAACAATTTGACACTTCATCATGAGCATTTCTTAACATCAATACCTTATCAGCAATATAACTGCTGCCAGATAACTTGTTTTTTTTGTGTATTTTTATTTGTTTATTTTGGAGCTTTTACATTTATAAAAGCTCTTTCTCTAATAGTCTAATTTTTGGCAGCATTTAATGTAAGTATAAGAAGAATAAGTGCTAATTACCATTACATCAAGGGAAAAGAATGAATTTGGACAGGAAATTAAATCATTTTCCAGTAAGCATTTTTCTGCTATAGTTTATTTTCAATGAAACATTATAAAGTTACTTCAGATCATGTCTCACAAGCCCTCCATACTAACGTGTCTCTGAAGTGCCAAAGTCATATTGTTTGTACTCTTTAAATGTTTTTTTTCTTTTCTCCAACAATGCTGAAGATGAATGATGGCTCAATGTGATTATCAAGGAAAAATCTATTTGACTCAGCAGAAGCTGGTTGCAAAAAAAACTCAGTTTTTTTACTGCACCATGAGGGACATTTATCATGTTTGCTTTGGTGAGTGAGTTATGTAGTAATTTTTTTAAAATTTTTTGCTTTGATTTTACGTATTTATCATACTATCACAGGGGGTTTATAAATTTGGCTCACATAAACATATCTATATATATATAAAACTCAATGTGTGTATGTGTACGGCTAAAGATATTAACATGAAACTTGGCACATATGTTACTTAAATGTCAACAACAAACATAGGATAGGTAATTTAACCCTTACTCACCCCCATTTGCCAGGGTTGGGGTTTTTGTTTAAAGTCCCATACAAGTCTATGGGAAATATATATTACTGCATAGCTTCCAAACTGCTTGAGATATTTCGATAATACTTGGTCACATGCTACTTACATGTCCACTTAAAATATAGGATAGTTAATTAAACCCTTAACTATCCCCATTTGTGAGGGTCGGGGGTTTTCATTTAAAGTCCTATGCAAATCAATGGGAAATGTGTGTTCCCACATAACTTCCATACGGCTAGAGATATTTCAATACCTGGTACACATCTTACGGGTCGGGATATGCGGACGGGATATGAGGCCGGGATAGGAGGTCGGCATAGCAGGGCAAGATAGGAGGATGGGATACGAGGATGGGATATGAGGATGGGATAGGAGGTCGGGATACGAGGATGGGATAGGAGGTCGGGATAGGAGGTCGAGATAGGAGGTCGAGATAGGAGGACGGGATAGGAGGTTGGGATAGGAGGTCGAGATAGGAGGGCGGGATAGGAGGTCGCGATACAAGGTCGAGATAGGAGGTTGAGATAGGGGGACAGGATAGGAGGACAGAATAGGAGGACGGAATAGGAGGACAGGATAGGAGGACGGGATAGGAAGTCGAGATAGGAGGTCGAGATAGGAGGTCGAGATAGGAGGTCGAGATAGGAGGTCGAGGTAGAAGGTAGAAGGACGGGATAGGAGGACGGGATAGGAAGTAGGAATAGGAGGTCGAGATAGGAGGACGGGATAGGAGGATGGGATAGGAGGACGGGATAGGAGGTCGAGATAGGAGGTCGGGATGGGAGGTCAGGAAAGGAGGTCGGGATAGGAGGTCGGGATATGAGGACGAGATATGGGGTTGGAATATGATAACAATATATGAGGACGGGATATGAAGTCAAAAGCTTCCTCTGTTGATTTTCATCCACAACAAGGATTAGGAAGGAAAAACCAGGCAACATTTGGTAATCAGATAGTATGTAAATATGTGTGTGTGTGTTCATTAAACTTTTTTTTACCACTTTTTTCCCCATAAATGTACTAACCAATTTTTCTCATTTCAGATCTGTGTATGCAGAGGACTACTTAGGATTCGGTGGACTATGATGACCAACGTTTTTTGGTATTAATATTAATAAAATGGGAGTGTTTTCTTAAATAAAACTTTTTTTAAACGTGTTGTGTTTTTTTCTTTTTTTTTTACTTTACAGGCTTAGTAGTGGAAGCTGTTTAATGATGGAGTTTATTCCTGTCTGTGTCAGGAAATGTCCAGAGTAGGATAGATTTGCTATGGGGATTTGCTATTAGAGTTTAGATGATTACTGAATTTTTACTTCAGAGACATTAGACTGAATTCACATGCACCAAATATGTTGTTGAAATTTCTGGGACGGAAAATCCTTTCCTACAATCTGCAGGATTTTTGCAAGCCCCATTCAGATTAAAAGGACAGCTAAAGAAATTTCTGTTCTTTGTGCACTACAAATTGTGTCTGCGCCAGAATTTGTGGCGGAACATGCCAAAATAGACTGTTAAACTGAAAGAGGGGCATGTTCAAACCAAAAAAAAGAGGTATGTTTTCACACCATGACCTATTTACTATTAAATTTACACAATATCCTTTAAATAAATGGCTGGAAATTTTCACCAAGAAAAAGGGTGTCAGTAAATAGAGTGCAGCCTTTCAAGTCTGAAACATCATTCCACATGTGTTGTGGCTCACTGGAAGAAGATTTGTGATGCCAGTGTAGCATTACCCTCCATGCTCCAAGAGTAGTAGCTTCCTGGGCCAAGCAATGGGGTAACAACGTCCACAGATGCAGGGTTACAGAAGCTGCAAATTTTACTCAGAAATATACATGAACAGTTCAACAGTAGTGCAAAGTTCGCTGGAGTATGCATCAGGAATCACAGTTGCTTCAGGATACTATGTGATTTGTCCTCGCTGACTAACTAGCTACTTGCTTGCTGAATTATGTTCTGGATTTGATTGTATGGCTTGTATGAGACTTGGGAGCTGATCAACACTGACTCTACTTTCCACATAGGAATCTGACATTTGGGCTTACCGCCAGGGTTTAGATTTTAGATTGATGGAACAGAGTTGCCCAAGGCTTTCTATCTCCTGCTATCCTCTTCTTTGCTAATGGGGTCTGTGGGCTCTGTTGGCTCTTTTTCCCACTGCAGACTTGCTTTTTACTTGCTGGACGACCTGGTCAGCGGGATCCTGTGAAGGGGGCTGTCGCTCTCGAACAGATTAGAGCTGCAGCTGAATTTCTTTGGGCCTGTCCTCATGTGGTGAGGTACAGGTCCACAGCAGAGATTTAATGGGGACCTCCACTCTCCTTTCTTCATCACTAGACATTGACTAACTCCTCCCAGTCTAGCAGACTTGGGGGGGGGGCAGGACAGCAGCTGTGGTTGGCTCAATAAAGCCTGTGATCTCCTTAGCATCCTCCTGCACAGACAGGTTAACCACTTAGGGCACAATAGCACAAAAGTGCATTGACAGTATGTCATACAATACAATAAATCGTACATTTATACCTGAGTAGTGGGCCCTGGGAGGCACGCTAGGTGACAGCTACTCCTCACCAGGACACCACACATGAATAAAAACCCAACACTCTTAGGAAACCAGGATGTTTTTTTTTTTTGCTTGTACTTCTTCATTTGGACATTTTTCTAAGGTTGAATATTTTCTAAAGTTGCAGACCAACTTCTTTGGTTTGAAAATTCAGGTGGTAGACAAAGTGAATTTACAAAAAAAAAAACAACAAAAATATAATATGCTTTTTTGATGTATGCTTGCATAGTTATGTGCTTTTTATTTATATGAAATGTAATCTTTATGGCTATTTTGAGATGTTCAGTATCTATACAACAGATATTTACAGTTCAATTCTAGTAAATTGGTTTTTCCAAATGTTTGTGCCACTGACTATGGAGGGCATACTATGGATTTTAAAACAGCATGCTCACAAACCTGCCGTGTCACCAAAGGAAATCCCTTTGAATATTTGTAGTGTATGGATAGATTGCGAGTGGTAATTTTTATGGTAATAAATGTTCTCTTGGTTATGAATGCTAAGGCTATAATTTTTCACCATCCTTTTTGAATAACTATATATACAGTATATTGCATATGTGTTTAACAGGATAAATCTTGCTACTTCACATGATTCAAACAACAATACACTGTTAGGTGCAGCTGTAACAACAGAATAGAGAAATGCATGTTTGATTGCTGGGGTGGCATTCCAGGTCTATATGGCATGACTTCAACATTCTTGCTCTGCACATATGGTCTGAATTATTTTAGGATTACATTTTTATTGTTAAAATAGCTTTTTGGGGACTCATTGAGTTGATTTAAAGACAGCTGCCTGCATCATGTCTCATGTGACCCAGTCCACATATGCTTTTCAGTCTCCAAATGTAAGTAGATGCTTGTTAAAATGGAAATCTAGCACACAGTTCATCTCCCTTAGTGGAGATAGCTACAAGTGCCAATGACACAGCAATTACACTCTCATTAATAAAGTTCTTGACAGCAGTTTCTTGTTTGTCACACTGCCACAGTCCTGAATGATTATTATGACTTATAATAATAATAAAATAATTGGCCGTATAAGTAGTTTGGATGGGTCAATTTGTAAGTTTCACGTTTAAAAGATTTCATTTTAGTTTTTTTTTTTTTTTTGCACTGATTTAGTTACTCTTTATATTACATTTATGCTTGACATAGCATAATGCTGATTTTAAAAACTTATTTTTTCCAATTACCATCGTATTCATTAATATTCCATCATTTTCCATATTCCATCATATTCATTAAATCATATCTGTCACTAAGGAAAATAACAAAAGGATCATGTTCCTGTTGGTTTTCTATGTCTTAGGCTCCTTTCTTTTACAAGATGCTTTCCATCTCTATACAATCCCCCATCTATAGTCCTCAAAATGGTAATAATGCCCCCTTGGTACCCCACACAGTAAAAGTGGGTAGGTAAGTCTGTCTCTAATCAGGTAGGTAGGTTCCCTATTAAGTATGTCTCCCACAGCAGTTAGTTTCTCCATTAGTAAGTTTTGTCTGTAGGTAGGTAGTGTGACCAATATGCAGGTAGTCCGCTCATTAGGCAGGTGTAATAACCCTTTAGGCAGATATGTCTTATCAGTATTCAGATAGACTGTCCAGTGGGTAGGTAATCCCTCCATTCGGAAGGAAGCCTCCATGATGTCAAATAGCCACCAGTAGGCAGGTAGTCCTCTCCCGTAGGCATCTCCCATTAGGCATTTAATCTCCCCATTTGCCAGGTAGTTTCCCACAGTAGGCAGATAGTCCCCCTACATGCAAAAAAAAAAACAACAACAAAAAAACAATACCTCCTCTTCTGTGCAGAGCAGCAGCAGCCGGCCACTTCCTTTTTCCTTCACTCCAGTGTAGGCGGCAATGATAAGTGACATCATTGCTTGTGGCTTGGTTCTGGTATTTTGTGGCCTACATCAGCTTGGTGGAGCTTGTTGGTTTGGGAATAAACAAGCAGATAAGTCAGCTTACTCTACTTGCCTTCCTAAGAAAATGCCTGGACTAATTGCAGGTGCAGCAAATCAAACATGCAAAATCAAAGAGAATATCCAGTGTTCTAAATAGTATTCCATAAGGAAAGCTTATGACTAAGAGGTCATTCCTGAAATGTGCCAAGCTATGAATTTGTTGTGACTTTTTTTTGGGATCTACAGTAAAGAAAATATTTTTATGGGATTCCCTTTGGATATTATTTTTGATTCTCCATGCTTATGGAAGTTATACCATCCAAGAGCAATGTAGAACTAAAACAATTCAAGAAAACTATTGGATACCTTTGATATTCACACATAATCCATATCTGGAGCCGCTGAGGGAAATTACATAAAAACTACATCCAATATTATAAAACGACAACTGCTTGAAATCAATATTTCCAGACTCCCCACTTCTATGCTTTAGGCAGCCCCCAATTTGAGAAGGATCACTGTCAGAAACTCAATGTCTCCAACAACTTAGCATACACCTATAGCAGAAAAGGGCCTTATTTAGTATTCATGGGTGATAAAGCAAACTATTATGTGCAGCTAGCAGTCTATAAACTACTTTAGCCAAATACCATTATCAATGACTAGTGTCTACACAAACCAGCCAAGGTTGGCCTCAAGTGAAATATATTACTATATAAATATAATTAATTGGGGCTAACTTGAGGATAAGGTGATTTATTTACTTCTATTTGCCCATTATAGGTTGCTTCATCAGCCATGGATAATACTTACCTTTTTTTTTCACTATATAAAAATGTATGTATTTTAATCAATCAAAATAAAATGTTTTGGTTTTTTTAATACACAATTGTGAATGTACTAGCACGGTGATAGCATTTTTCAATATTGAAACACATTTTGAACTTCTAAAACATTGAGATCGAAAATGAATCATACAGCCGGTTGGCCACCAGGTGGCTTTAAATTAATGCAACTTGGCACCATCTGGCATCACATAGGATGAGACAGAGTAAAGTCCTAGAATTTTTTTTAGCTATAGCTATAAATGAATGGCAGATTTATGATAGACATGTTAATTCATTTTAGAAAAGATTATATTGTCTTTATACCTTTCCATATCAATCCATTTTAGAACAGTAACAAAGAAGTAGTTTTAAAAGAAGCAGATAAAATAACAGTAAATTGAACAATTGTTTTGCACAAACTATCCAACAAGATGGAGGACTGTAAAAAGCGTCTGCCTTTTTTTACTGCACTGAATGATGTCAGATCTTTAAACATTACTGTAACATATAACTTAGGTTTTGAATTGTTGCATTTAAGGATCACATAAAGTCAAAAGAAAATTTTACAATTGAGATCTGGTATGTGTTACTTAGAGACTATATTTTAAACAAAATGTAATATCTTACAAAGAATGCCGGGACTAATACGTATCCGTTTTTAAAATAATACTATACTGTCTTAACACAGATATCTAGCACACATGTGAAAGAGTGGTGCTCCTGAACCAAAGAAATAGGCTCTGGGGGAGATTTATCAAAACCTATGCAGAGGAATATTTGCCCAGTTGCCCATAGCAACCAATCAGATTGCATCTTTTATTTCTAACAAGACCTCTGCAAAATAAAAAAAGCAATCTGAATAGTTGCTATGGGCAACTGGGCAAATTTTCCTCTGCACAGACTTTGATAAATCTCCCCTCTAAGTTTAAAGAATGAAGAAATCTTCTCAGATCACATCTGCATTGGCGGCTTTGTTTAAGTGCAGACTGCAGGGGGCAGATCTTATTCACAGTGATGAGGGCTACGGATTGTACTAAGGCTTTCTCAACCACCATTGCTGCCGCCTCTTTACAGCGTAAAGCACTTCACCAGGCATTTAATTCTTTCACTTCCTAGACCACTCACATTAAGCCCCTTATTGCCTAAAAGGACTACAAATATGCAAAATAATACATTCTGTGGCATGCACCACCATGAATGTGGTCACCAACCCTTTCATTGCCAAATGCCACCGGTGATGCCCATTAACTCTCTTCACTCTTTTCTAACTCCAGGTATATGCCCATAAACCCCTTCAGCACCCTTAACCACCAGGAATGTGGCCATTAAACTCTTGACTGCCTTAGATCTCCAAGGGTGTTATTTTTATTCATCCTACACACCTTCAGATAGTAGCTTTAAGAAGCCTTCCTCTCTGAAGATGTATGGATTAATATTGAAGGTGGTTTACTCCTCCATTCTCACTTATTTGGCCAACATTCAAAAGAGAAGGGGATGCCCAGGGTAATAGCTCATCATCCCTGCTGCAAATGTTCAGCTGGGGCCTCCCCTCTTCCCAGTGCAACTTCTCTAATGGGGTATGACCCTGCCTGTAACATTTAGTGCCAGTGTGGGACAAAGCACAAGTAAATTGACCACAGTTACTCTTTCTGTTGTCCAGGGCACCCACCACTTGGTTCATCAGAGAAATCTCCTGCTAAGACATGTTGTTAGTCTAATTTTTGACAGGATGTTTAGTTTTGATGGTATGTAGGGTTTGGAAGTATAGAGTAATGAAGCTACCCTAGAAGGCTATACAACACTAGCAGCCTTAGGTGTTGCCACTTTACCTGTGCTTTGTCTACAGCTGTAAACACAAAACAATTTGAAGGTTGAACAGCAAGGGCTTTGAATATGGGAAGGTCCTTGTAGTTAACAGTTACCTGGACATAGGGGGAGATTTACATTGCTTTTAGAAAAAAAATCTTGTCTATGTTTTGGCTCAGTTCAGGCGCAAGCAGCATATTTAGCGACTTTTATGGGTCTTTTGATATAGACAATTTCACTCTTTTTGCCTACCCGTAGAACTTTTTCTTTTTGACCATGCAGTGGTCACGTTTTTATCATTTGCTACTTTTTTCAAAAGTCGCTATTTAGGCGCAAAGCTACACCACCTACCAGTAGGCGTGAGAATCACTTCTACCTTCCGCAATTCAACCTTTAACGTCCCTCCCCTTCTATGACACGTGCTTAGGAGCTGAGCACGGGTCATAGTTGGTTTCTCATAAGAAACCACTGATCGATGATTCTGCCGCTTGACTGCTCATGCCTGGATCTCAGGCATTGAGCAGTCATTCGGCCATTGGACAGCATGGAGGCAGGTAGGGATCCTCCGGCTCTCATATAAGCTGTTCAGGATGTCGCGGTTTCGCCGCGGCAATCCCGAACAGCTCCCTGAGCTAACCGTCATGGTTTTACTTTCAAAGTTGAAAAGGGTTAATAGCGCGGCACCGCGATCGATGCCGCACACTAATAGCTACGGGTCCCTGCCGTTGTTAGAGACCGGGCCCGAACTGCTATGACTGCCATGCCATGGCCCCGTGTTATTGATAGGGAGCGGACTCATGACATACGCGTATGTCATGGGTCCCTAAAAAGTTAAAGGGGTACTCCGCCCCTAGACATCTTATCCCCTATCCAAAGGATAGGGGATAAGTTGTATGATTGTGAGGGGTCCTGCTGCTAGGAACCCCCACTATCTTCCTGCTGCATCCGGCGTTCGTTTAGAGTGCCGGGAGCAGCGCCAGAGGCTAGTGACATCACAGCCGTGCCCCGCTCGTGACGTCATGGCCACGTCCCTTCAATGTGAGTCTATGGGAGGGGGCGTGACGGCAGATGTCTTGGTTGCTCCAGCCAATATAGCGGGACTCCGCTGCTGGGGACCCCTGCGATCAGATATATTATTCCCTATCCTTTGGATAGGGGATAAGATGCCTAGGGGCAGAGTACCCCTTTAACGCTAAACCAATAAATAAACACCTACAAATTCTAATTTAATCTAAGATGTATATTAAAAAGTATAATCTTTATTGAAATGCATAAAAAACATATATCAAAAATACATACATGAGCCAATGGCATCTGAAAAACACAGGGGCAGCTTGGGGGCCTTGCTGGATAACATAAGAAGCATGTGCCTTTCATGCATGAAATGAGACAACAGGGTAAACACTGCATAAACAAGCTCTATAAACAAAGTGCAAATGCAAAAGAAAGTGACTAAGCATACAACTAAACAGCAGCAAATACCCACATGATACATGCAGTCTAAACAGTGCACAGGACGATCACTTCCTTCTTCTGGTGGTCAAAAAAGGAAGTGATCTGAAATGTTTGTACTCTCCGCATATGTCCCAAATAGTGCTGCTGGTATCTTCTATGGAAAATGAAGGAGTAGTTGCTTTGTACTGCTCACATGTCCAGGCAATCCTGCAGAGATGACTGTGATAACTCTCGATCAATCATATGAAGTGACTGCCGAGCCAGCAAGCTCAACATACAAGGGAGGGGAGTAACAGCGGACGCTTATTCTCGGAGTGTCGGAGTCCTCGTATGTAGGGAGTGTGCACTCCTTCTGATTTTGTCAATACTGCTTGTGATTGGCTGTATGCAGTGGCGTTGCTAGGGTTGGTGTCACCCGGTGCGGTAGAAAATGGTGTCACCCCCATACCTTCCCCCCCCTCAGTAAGTTTTTAGCCTGTTGTGACAGACACCACTGTTGTAGCGCATTGTGAGAAATTCCAGTATAATAATCAGATATACCAGTTGCGACAGAATGGGAAAGTGTTAAAGAAGTTTTCACCATTTAAATATACAGCTCCCAGAATTACTTAAAGGGGTAATACGCTGGAGAACAATAACTTTTATATCAACTGGTGCCAGAAAGTTAAACAGATTTTTAAATTACTTCTATTTAAAATCTTAATCCTTACGGTACTTATAAGCTGTTGTATTCTCCACAGGAAGTTGTGTAGTTCTTTCCAGTCTGTCCACAGTGCTCTGTCTGTCCATGTTAGGAACTGTCCAGAGCAGGATAGGTTTGCAATGGGGATTTGCTCCTACTATGGACAGTTCTTGACATGGACAGAGGTGTCTGCACAGAGCACTGTGGTCAGACAGAAAATAAATTAAAAAAGAAAATAACTTCCTGTGAATTGCTTATACAGCAGCTAATAAGTACTGGAAGGATTAAGATTTTTATGTAGAAGTAATTTATAAATCTGTTTAACTTTGTAGCACCAGTTGATTAAATTTTTTTTCCAGTAGAGTACCCCTTTATGCAGTGGTGAGGTTATGCTGGGAGTTGAGATTCACTGACCTAACTGTAGAACTGACAAGCAACTACAGCTCTGATAGGACATAGAGAGGACAATGATATCAGTGACTACAGGTGACGTCTTCTCTATAGTGAGGAGAATACACAATGATATCAGTGACCACAGGTGACGTCTTCTTTATAGTGAGGAGAATGTACAATGATATCAGTGACTACAGGTGACGTCTTCTCTATAGTGAGGAGGATACACGATGATATCAGTGATTACAGGTGACGTCTTCTCTATAGTCTTCCCTTATCTAATTCAGATGGTACATACCGCCGTGTCCAGCTAAAACTTCTCTCTGCAGAATGTGACGCCCAGACGACTCCTCACTATGTCAGCGCATTCTCATCCTCTATATGAAAACAAGTATTAATATAAACCTGCCAGACACTGTATCCTCTAAATATAATACTACTATACACTATACTCTGATTATAAACCTTCCATACACCGCACCCACTGAATATAATACTACCACACACTGTACATTCTGAATATAATACCAACACATACTTTACCCTCTGAATATAAATCTGCCACATACTGTACTCTCTGTATATAAATCTGCCACATACTGTACCCTCTGAATATAAATCTGCCACATACTGTACTCTCTGAATATAAATCTGCCACATACTGTACCCTCTGAATATAAATCTGCCAAATACTGTACTCTCTGAATATAATACCAACACATACTGTACCCTCTGAATATAAATCTGCCACATAATGTACCCTCTGAATATAAATCTGGTGGTGTTGCTAGTGGATGATGGGGGTGCTAGTACTGGGGGGGTGTTGCTGGAGGATGATGAGGGTGCTACTGGCCATCCCCCCTGGCAGTATCACCCCCATCATCCATCGGCAGGATCGTCCTCCTGGCAGGAGCACCCCCATCATCCACCATCAGGATCTGCTGATGGAGGTGCTGCTGGGGGGGTTTGCTGGTGGATGATGAGGGTGCTACTGCCAGGGGGGAGCATTAGGTAGGGAGCAGTTCCCCCACTTAAGGTAGATAGCAGTTCCCCCACATTAGGTAGGTAGCAGTTACCCCACATTAGGTAGTATAGATTCCCCACATGTGGTACCAGTTACCCCACATTACGTAGTAATTTCCCCACATTAGGTAGCACAGATTCCACACATTAGGTAGCACAGATTCCACACATTAGGTAGCACAGATTCCACACATTAGGTAGCACAGATTCCCCACATTAGGTAGCAGTTTTCCCACATTAGGTAGCAGTTTCCTCACATTAGGTTGCATAGATTCCCCCCATTTGGTAGTAGTTTCCCCCCATTAGGCCGCAGGTTCCCTTGCATGTTCCCCACAATAGGTCAAAGTCTCCCCACATTAGATCGCTGGTTCAAACAACCCCCCCCCCCCCACAAAAAAAAACACACACACACCACAGAGACACACACAGATAGATAGAGAGAGACACACACACACACAGTCAGAGATACACACACTCACAGACAGAGACACACAGACTGAGTCACACACAGTCACACACACACAGTCACACACAGACAGAGAGTCACACACAGACAGAGAGCCACACACAGACAGAGATAGCGACAGACAGACACACACAAACACACACACATACATACACACAGAGACACACACTCACAGACAGAGAGACACACACACACATACACACAGACAGAGAGTCACACACACACACAGAGTCACACACACACACAGAATCACACACACACAGTCACACACAGACAGAGACACACAAACAGAGATAGAGTGAGACAGACACACAATCACTTACTCATCCAGCGCAGCGCTCCTTCTCTCCGGCGCTCTGCGAGTGACGTCACGTCCTCCTGCGGAGTGATGTCGGGCCGGCGCAACAGAAGATGTGGGGGCACAGGCCGGTTCACTGTGCAGGTGACGGGGGGGTGCTTCTACTACTACGGAGACAAGTGAGACAGTGAAAAAGTGAGGACGGGGAAGGGAGGGTGAGGGGTGCTATTACAGAGGCAGCGCAAGTGAGGAGCGGGGGCGTACCTGGTGTCACCCCATCAGGATGGTGTCACCCGGTGCGGGCCTCACCCCGGTCGCAACGCCACTGGTATTACCTCCCACTCTTCCTCTTCTATATCTCGGATCTCCCCTTGCCATTGGTGTCTACTCCTATGTACGAATGTATTCTTATCTAGCTTTGCCAAAGCTGTATAAACATATGAAATATGTTTTTTTGTTATAGTACCTCTTATAATTTTTTTCAAAATTTCCGGATACACATCCTGTATATCTCCCCCTTTACTAAGAAACTCCAAAAATATTGTTCTTATACTATTATATTCCAGCAAACCACCTTATTTTAGATTAAACTCTTCTTTCAGTATTATCCATTCCTTAAATTTACCTTTTTCCCAAACATCTTTTATTCTGACACAGCCTTTATTTTTGAACAGTTACATTTTCCCCAGTTTACGCATCTCTGGTATATTTCTGTTGTCCAGTACCGATGCCACATCCAATATTCCTCTTACATTCATCTCTTTCCTAAGCACTCTCCATGTTTTCACCAGGCTTTTAACTAGAATGTTTTTCCTCCATTTCGCCTCCTACAATTTCCCAGATTCAATGCTGGACAACAGAAACTCAAACAAAGTGAATTACTTCCATTCAATCAAAAAATAAATCTGTCCCGCCAAGAAGTACCTGTATACATCCGGAAACGCTATTCCACCCCTTCTCTTAGTCTGACAAAATACTCCAACTTAATTCTCACTCCAAGAATATCAGAATATCCTCTGCATGTATTTTAATCTTGTCCCCTCTCTTCACCGCTCCAAACCCCATTATCAATGGGTCCTCTCAGATAATACAAGCCAATAACTCTATGACCATTGCAAATAGCAGGGGAGAGAGGGGGCAACCCTGTCTTGTACCTCTAAACAGCTTAAAACCCCTTGATTTCCTATCATCTATAACTATCCTTGCCGTGGCCCATGAGTACATCAATTTAATCATTTTTATCAACTCACCCCCAATTCCGTATTTCCCCAGGATTCCCCAAAGGAAGTCCCCCCCCCCCCCCCCCCCTATCACTTAATTGCATATTTGTGAGTACTCTATGTATATTTTCCTTCGTTGTTCTTCCAGGTTTAAACCCACATTAATCCTTATCTATTACCTTCAAGTTCGTTCGTATTCTACTGTCCAGAGCATAACTATAATTTTAATATCAGTATTTAGCAATGATATGGGTCTGTATGACTCTATTTCTTCCTCCTTGTCTGATTTTAACAACAATAGTATATTCGCATCACACATTGATTTTGGTAGTGTTCCACTTTTCAAGGAGCTATTTATGATTCTTATAAGAGCAGAAACAAGAATTTCCCCATATCTTCGGTAAACTTCGAAGGGGAACCCGTCCCCTCCTGGGGTCGTGTTACCATTTATCGTTCCTAATGCTCTAAATATTTCCCCAACTGATATTGGTCCATTTAAAGGGGTTATCCAGGGAAAAACTTTTTTTTTATTTATCAACTGGCTCCAGAAAGTTAACCAGATTTGTAAATTACTTCTATTAAAAAATATTAATCCTTTCAGTACTTATGACCTTCTGATGTTAAGTTTGTTCTTTTCTGTCTAAGTCCTCTCTGATGACACCTGTCTCTGGAAACGCCCAGTTTAGAAGCAAATCCCCATAGCAAACCTCTTCTAAACTGGGCGTTTCCCGAGACAGGTGTCATCAGAGAGGACTTAGACAGAAAAGAACAAACTTAACTTCAGAAGGTCATAAGTACTGAAAGGATTAAGATTTTTTAATAGAAGTAATTTACAAATCTGGTTAACTTTCTGGAGCCAGTTGATATATATATATATATATATATATATATATATATATATATATATAAAAAATTCCTGGATAACCCCTTTAACTCCTCTAATTCTTCCTCTGGGATGCTATTCCCATCCAATAGTTATTTTATTCTTCCTCATTAAGTTTAGACTTTGACTTATATAATGCTTCAAAGTATCTATCAAATTCTTCGATTATACTTTCAGGTTTATTCTGTAGCTCACCATTCCCATTTTTAATTGTTTGAATAGTTCTCTTTCCCTGTTGATTATTAATAAGAGCCATCATTCTTTTATTAGGTTTTCCCGTTTCCATAAATTTCTGCTGTCCTTTAAAACTTGCCTTTTTTTTTTGTTTTACTTTTCTCAATTAAGTACATTTCTAGTTTCTCTTGTTTGTCTCCCCATTTCCTTTTCATTTTCTGCTGAATTTTCCATTGTAAATTTTTCCTCTGCTATTTTAACTGCTTCTGTTAGATTTTTTTTTCCATCATATTATATTCTTTCTTCTTTTTGTTAATTACTCATGTTAATTTACCCCGTAAGAATGCTTTAATCGTTTCCCAGACAATTTGATCTGTGGCAGTATCCCAGTTCCTATCAAAAAAATCAATCAAATGTTGTTTTATTATCTCATTATCTATCTGTTCAAACCAATATGTGTTTATTCTATTTGTACCCCCTAAATTTTCCACCCCCATATCAATCTTAATACATAGCGGAGAATTGTCAGAAATACAGCCAGTACAATAATTTGTCCCCTTAACCCTCATACTCCCTCGCTCATCTCCTAAACATAGATGTATACGGGACATTGTTTTACAGGTCTTATTCCAGCATGAATATATATTGTTCCCTGGATTACGAATTCTCCATATATCTAACAGACCTACTTCATCACAGAATTTTTTCAACGGAGATTGACCATGACAGATTTTCTTTGTATTTAACAGTCTCAGACTATCTATATTTTCATTTATTACGCAATTTACATCCCCTTGAATAAAAAGGGGACATTCTTTGACCTCCCTGCCAAAACATGAGTATAATAACAAATCTCCCCTCTGTGTCTATCAATTTATCACATCTCCCAATTAACTTTTTTGTGTATCATAACTGTAACCCCTCTTGAACAAGAGGTAAAGAACGAGTGATGATAATGTGAAATATATATTTTTTTATTCTGTGAGCCGTATCTTTCACTAAGTGCGTTTCAATTAAACAAACTATACCTGGTAGAAATTTCTTAAATATATCATGTATAGCTATTCATTTGTGTCTATCCCCTAACCCCCTTATATTCCATACCAGTATATTCGTACACATCCTATTTTCTATTTAATACAATAAACCATAGAGAGAGAGAGAGAGAGAGAGGGAGAGAGAGAGAGAAAACATTGTAGGATTATCCAAACCTCCCCACTCCCTTCCCCCAACCCCCAATTGATTTGTCCCAATGACTGACAAATCCCTAACCTAGCATGTACCCTAACTTCCCTCATGCCTCCCCACCACTTTTATTTAATCTTTCCATCCCCCTCCAACCCCCACTATTCCCCTCACATTATCCCGTCTTTAAACCCTGAGTATCCATCCACTTTACAGCTTCTTCTGGGTTTTGAAAAAATAGGGTTGTCTCTCTAAACCACTGCGGTGTCCCAGTACCGCATTCTATACGGTACTTGTTTATTTATGGGTCCCCATAGTAAGAGTCCCTAGGACTTAGGGATCCCTCTTAGCCAGTCTACCCCTAGTCGCCTCTATTCTAGTGTATGAATCTCTAATTGATGCATAGGTTAATGTAAATAGGATAGTATATGTAAATAAATGGTTAATTACTTGTTTCCATGGCGTCGCAGGGCCTTCGTGTCATGTGATGCGTTCAAAGCCTCACTATGGATGCGTTCCAGGCCTCACTTTGGTATTTCTAGCCTCGTTTTGGTTTTATTATATGTATAGGACCTGTGTAGGAAGTCAGATGATCACCCAGAAGTCTGTGTGACGGTGAGTGACAGCTGACCTTGGACCTATCAAATTAGGCTCCGCCCCCTGTCCATATAAGGGACGCGGCGGCCATTTTAGCTCTCTATAGAATCTGCGCTGCTAAAAACCGTGAGTTAGGCCCAAGCCTCGCAGCAATGGACGATTCTTAGCAAATATAGAGTGTATCAATCCCCAAACACTCTGCGGGACCTCCGGACCTAATCTACCCCTAAATCCGGACGGATCCACGCACCAATTACCTTAATTCTATTAACCTGCAAAAGACGCAAGGTCCACAGTAACTGTCAGTCATTGAAGTCTATAGAAGTGTATTGCAGAGTCTGTGACTGTATTCTGAATGTACTGCAAGTTCAAGAGTAAAGCTTACTTCAGTTCAAGTTTAACTCCAGTGTGGACCTTCAGTCATTACCTGCATACGCCTGTCGTTTCTGGGAAGGGCGGCGATAGGCCGAAGCTATACCTCAGTAATACCAGCCCTCACCCTGGCGTCACGAGTGACAGGGTTAATATTAACCCCTCATATACCGATACCATACCACCACCACCATACACCCCCCAAGGGCCACCACACCACTCGTAATTTAGACGGGAATATCAGGGAAAATTTTACTCCATTAAAATGCATCTTCTTCTTTACCTCTTTAAAAGCCATGTGTTTTTTTTTTGTGTGTCTTGAATGAGTAATCAGAGAATACCATTATCTTGTTACTATTATACCGGGCCCCATTTTTTCCCCTCAATGCACGCAATATTCTTTCCTTGTCCCCTTCATTCAATAATCTCACCAGTATTGTTCTAGGATTACTCCATGGTGGGGGCGGTCGCATCGGGACGCTGAGTGGTCTCTCAACTCCAAAAGTGGGGGGCAATTTTTCCTTCCCACATTCCTCAGTTATCCGATTTTGTATGAAGCGTACCGGGTCCTTTCCCTAGGCCCCCTCTGGGAAACCTATCAATCAAAAATTCCCTCTCCTAGATCTATCTTCCATTTCTGTTACTTTTTGCACCAAGAATTTATTCTCTTCCTCCACTTTTTCCACTTTATTTTTTAGTGCCCGTGTTTCATCCTGTAAATCCAACACTCTTTCCTCCATTTCTTTACATCTTTCTCTCAATTTTCTCATATCCTCCCTGATTAATGAGACGTTGGATCCTATACTTCCTATTTATTCTGCTAACCCTTCAAAAAATGTATTACATTTGCCTATTGCCTCTAATATCACTTGCATTATTACTGTTGGGCCTTCCTCTTCCTCTCCTGACACATTTCCATGTACATTTGGTTTTCCATGCCTATTTTTCTGGGCTACTACTGGTGATGCCATATGTGGTGTCCCGATACCGCATCCTATCCGGTACCTGTGTATATAGGTCCCCATAGCCAGAGTTCCTAGGACGTCGGTCCTTTTTGTCTAGTCTGCCCCTTGTCACCTCTCATCTAGATGGTCATTAAACTAATAGTTTATTCAGTATTTATGTAAATATAATAGTACTAATGTATATAACTAGTTAATTACCTGTCCGGAACGTAGCAGGACCTGCGGGTCACGTGATGAGGTAAACTTTATGGTTTTTTGCTTTAGGTCCTTTGGAGGTCCCTTTGACGTATTGCACCCACCATGCTTTGTGACGGTGAGTGACAGATATTCGGACCAATTGGGACGGCCCTGCCCATATAAGGGAGCGGCGGCCATGATTCTCTCTCTTGTTCCTGTGCAGCCAAACAAGCAATATCTCTCTTGTTCCCGGGCTGTCAAACGACCAGGATCTGCGCAGCTATCTTCCGCAGTGAGTTAGGCCCGAGCCTTGTGACAACGGCTGATCTATTCAGAATCGTGAGTGTATCAATCCCTAAGCACTCTGCAAGATCACCGGACCTTATCTATCCCCTAAATCCGGATGGATCTTTGCAAATTATTCAGAGACTTGTATTACTATTCAAGGTCCGCAACAACTGTCAGCCACTGAACTATATAGAGACTGTTTGCATGAGACTGTTGTGCATTGGATGTACCGTATGCCTTTCAGTAAAGTTATCCAAGTTCAAGTACAAGTACCTTGTGGACCTTCAGTCATTTTTTGCATGCACCTATCGTTACTGGGAAGGGCGGCGATAGGCTGGAGAATTACCTCAGCATACTAGCCCTCAGCCTGGGGTCACAAACTATAGAATTAACCTTAACCCCTCATCTACCGGAACAACACCCCAACTACCATACACCCCCCAAGGGCTACCACACATATCTCTCTCCATTCTCCCCACATTTTTATTTTCTTTTACTGTACTATTTGACTTCCTTTTGGGCGCCATTTTAACAACTATAACCAACACACTTTTTCCTCTACTCCAATTTCTAGCAAACAACCGTAATACATTACAATTTTCCGAAAGACATTACTTTATCTACTATAGTCCAACTATTACTCCATCCTTTCTCACTTTATGTTAGTAAGGGTTAGTATGTTAATTAGAGAGTTATTATTTTCAGAATTAATTAGTGCACTCAGTAACTGATCCAAGTATAAGTTATGTCTGGTTAAGCCCTAAAAAAGGAAAGGAACAACTTCACCAATCCAGCTGTCCTACATCAGCCTATATGTCCCAAGAGATCCAACCATGGTGCCTCTTCTGCTCCTCCGCGCTCTCACCATGGTGCGGGCATATTATCTTTTCTTTCAGGAGCCTCTCTTGCAACAGCTGGAGTCACCCCACCCGGGAAACACCGACACAGGGAAACACCTCTATATTAATACATTTAGATGTGTATGGGCTCTCCTCTCTCGCCCACTTGGGGCACAGGTTAGAATCAGCTGAGACTTGACATCTCAATCCGGCATCCCGGCTATCACCCCGGCACCGATAGGCTTCAACTCGTGGTGGGACACACAGGCAGGAAAGTAGGGGGTGGAGCCTGCCTCAGCTTCCTGCCGCCATGCTTCCCAAAGCAATTAAAAAGTGTGTGTGTGTGTGTTTGATTGAAAGGAAAGCTGCAATTTTTAACCTTTTGTGGGATCTTTTGTTACACAGTGAACTTTATGGTAAAATAGTTTATATAGTTTTTGTTGTTTATATGTCTGCAAATGCCCCCAACATATATCAGAGTCAACTCTGCTGCTCAATTTAACTGGTAGCAAAAGTAAAAGCATGTTCCAAACAGTGGAGTTTATTAGGCTAACTCATCATAATATTATGTATTCTTCATAGGACTGCGGACTGCACATAAGCATAAACTAAACTGCCAAACAGAAAAACTGGTCTTGTTTCCATAGCTACCAATTATTGTTTAGCTTTCAACATCCTAATGCTTAGCTGTGAGTGGTTGCTAGGGGCAAGAATAGCAGTTGTTTCTTAATTTTGATATTTATTCCCCAGACGACACAGGATAGCACAGAATCGAACCGTGAATGCAATCTAATGATTACATATAATAGTCCAAACATGATATCAGACTCTTAGGCTATGCGTGCAAACAATTATTAAGGCTAATAAAAATTATGAAGATTTCAGATGGTTTTTCAGATTGTTTTTCTTTTAGGATTTTTTTTAAAATAAAATTAAAAAAGCCAAACATTTCGGAATATAGCAGTTACAGCTAAATAGATTTTTTTTAAGCTGTAGTTATTTTCAGTTTACAAACTCTAGCTGTATTTTGCCATGGGTTTGTCATGTAAAATGCAAAATACTGTTTAAGCACCACTCCAACACTTGCTTTTTTAAGCTTTGACAATTATAGCCCTAATATTAAACTATGTGGACAAAATCCAATAGGAAAGGTACGGCTAACTTTTGGTTTCTAAATTCTTAGACCATTTGTCAGCCTTAAAGAACAGCCTGAACTACTATGTGGGAAGATAACCTTAGGGTTGATATTCATGTATACCTTTTGTGTACAGTCTGTTTTTCTGATATGCTTTTTTCTCAATACTAATTAGCACTTTTTTATGTTTCACCTTTTAGGGAGATGCCCAAACAAACTAGGAAAGTTCTTACACAAAATGTTTATATTTCTATATTTCTTTATAAAATGGTGATGTTCACACTGAGGAACTGGAGCAAAATTGAAGAGAAATAATCTTGGAATTCAAGAAAGCCTTGGTTTGATTTTTTCTCCCTTCCATGGAATTTACTCGGATTTTACTCGGAATTTGGAGAAGTGTGGTGACCCAGTACAGAATATAGTATCCTGCCCATCCTGTGTGGCAGATGTTGCCTTCTGTGTCCGTCTTGGGCCAACACTGCTCAGGACTCAATATAATTCAATGTTATGCTATGGTTTATGTTCTGGCATTTTCTATGTACCTCTTGCTTTAAGCCTGTTAAAACCTGTTGTTAGGGGAGTGTGCATAAGGTAAACCATGTGACTTGTCAGCCCAATGGGGATCCTCCAAATCTGCCCCATATATAGTGTGGTAGGAGTTCAGTTCAGGAGAGGAGTGAGTTGTAGCTGAGGTACAGTTTGAAGAAAGTCTGAAGAGAGAGTGTGAGGTGTTCTGAGGAGGCCTCAAGCCTAATCCTGCACCCACGCATCTTCTAAAGCAAGTCCCCTGCACCCAGGTGAAAGTCAAAGCCTAGTGGTAAGCACTAAAGTCCCAGGGATCCAAGTCAGTCAAAAGCAGTCATAGAAGTCAGTCATTCAAGTCACTAAAGTCAGTGTGGGTTGCCATACAGCAAGTCAGTCATATACAGCACCATCTACTACAAATCCCAGCAAGGCGATAAGCTTCCAAGGTTTACCCTGCACCTCGCTTTGTACCAATCTGAGCTGTAACGCATTATACCATCTATCCTGCCTCAGTAAAGTCAGTTTATCTGTAACCTTGCGTCAGAGTATTCATTGGCCTGTGCCTGGCCCAGGAGAAGCTGACTCCACCTCGCACAGCGTATAGGCTAGCCGTGCCCTGGTATCAGGAAAAGGTTAATATGCCCATTACCATCACCCGACACCACAGAAGACATGGGTACAGCGGAAGATTTTCCCCTACTGTACGGTAAGTTCATGTTTGACGTCCTGCACAGGCCTCATTTCTTCCCCTTATGCACTGGTACCCCTGCTATTGTGACCTGACTTCTGGAAGACCTCCTGTGACCTCCCCCTTACCAGAACACCTGTGACAGCAGATGTGGCCTCTTCTAAGTACATCCAACAAACCCACAGATAGTCTGGATGGAGGCACAGAGGGGTCTGAATGATAGCACAGAGGGGTCTGAATGATAGCACAGAGGGGTCTGAATGATAGCACAGAGGGGTCTGAATGGGGACATAGAGGGGTCTGAATGGGGACATAGAGGGGTCTGAGAGGGGATGCAGAGAGTTCTGGAGGTGCACAGAGGATTCTGAATGGAAACACATTGAAACACATGAAGGGGACAAGGGGATGAAGAGGACAAAGAAATCAATGGGGACAACGGAGTTTAGAGGCAATAAAGATGTCTGAATGGTGAAACAAAGGAATATGAATGAGGGAAAGAGGGTTTAGGAGAAGGACAGAAAGATCTGGAGGGGAAAAAGTAGTCCAGAGGTGGTGGTGGGGGGGGGGCTTGGTGATTCAGCTGAACCAGGGAGCAACAGTGAGTGGCAGTATTATATTGCACAGTTTGTAGCAGGGTTATTTTCAGGGGTAGTGTGTGATAATATATTCATAGGGCACATTGTGTGGCAGGGTTATATTCAGATTGAACATTATCTCGAAGGATCACAGTTAGGAGGAATGGTGTCTGACAGGTATATAATGATCATTGACTTCTCTTCAAATAATGGATGAGGATATACTGACAACATAAGGAGCCAATGTTATCCAGGCATCAAACTTTGCAGAATGAAGATGTAGATGGGAGAAGTCATAGAGGTCAGATGAAAAAGATGAAGACTACAGAGAAGATGTCCCCTGTCTGTCACTTATATTGTTGTGTATTCTTCCTGATTGTATCCCATCAGCGCTGTAGTCACTTGTAAGTTCTGCAGTTAGGATTAGTAAACAACAACTTACCGCTGCGTATCTCATACTGGGAATACTGGGAGGTGTAGTTTCACATGGTAAAAACATATTTAGCAATAGGTATATTTGATTAGTATAGTCAATATAATTTTTCACAGCGCGCTATGCTGCAGGCGAGCCAAGTAGGAGCCTGGTTTTTAAAAATTTCAATCCAACCCTCGTCGCCACTGGAGATAGGGGAAAAATGGATAGAATTATCACTGCAGGATTTATATTGACGGAATCTGTAAAACTTTAACAACAATAAAAAATTACAAGTTTTATTAAAATATGGATTACTGCTATGAATGGAATAAAAGCAAACCTGAGAGACAGAATTTGTAGCTTATAACAATGGAGACACATAGGGCTGCATAAAAAATTATCACAAAATATTTTCCATTAAAAATAAAAAGTAAATGGTTGCAAAGGTGCATCTTTCATCATAAGGGTCTTCAAGGTTTAACTTCACTTAAAGGGGTACTCCACTGGAAAACATATTTTTTTAAATCTACTGATGCCAGAAAGTTAAAAAGATTTTTAAATGATTTCTATTAAAAAATCTTAACCCTTTCAGTACTTTTCAGCTGCTGTATGCTCCACAGGAAGTTCTTTTCTTTTTGAATGTCCTTTCTGTATGACCACAGTACTCTCTGCTGACACCTCTGTCCATGTTAGGAACTGTCCAGAGCAGGATAGATTTGCTATGGGGATTTGCTCTTGCTCTGGACAGTTCTGAAAATGGACAGAGGTGTCAGCAGAGAGCACTGTGGTCAGACAGAAAGGACATTAAAAAACAAAAGAGCTTCCTGTTAAGTATACAGCAGCTGATAAGTGCTGGAAGGATTAAAGTTTTTAAATAGAAGTAATTTACAAATCTGTTTAACTTTCTGGCACCAGTTGATTCCAAAAAATAATGTTTTCCAGCGGAGTTACACTTTAAACGTCTGTCACTCATGTTCCTTTATAGTTCTCAATTTCTTTGATTTATAGAAAATCCACATATGACTTAGTCATAAACATAAATGAAGTTTTCCTGTAAAATCTCTTAACAAAATGTATAGTTAGCTGCTTTTACTTCCCTATCGATGAGTAGCAGAGGGTCAACATGAAATAAAAACACCTGAACACAGCAATGTAGGCCATTTACAGTCATAACTTCCCAGAAAATGAAATGACCCAGATTATGGGCCCCAGATGTGACAGCAACATCTCTGCTTTGTTTAAACATCAATTCTCCTTAAATACAGAAGTTTACAACTTCTTTCCATATTCCCATAATTGCTAAAATCTCAGTCTGAAAGACACTATACTATACAAGTATATACTGTAGTACAGGAATGTTTAAACATTGAGATATTTTTAAAGGGTTGTCTGCACAGATATTAATGGATTCCCATGAATGACTGGTCGGTGGGGCTTCAACCACTGTGACTTTTATTTTCCATCAGCCCATTATAGTCAAATCTTACTTGATCCACAGCTATTTTCTGTACAGAAAATTAACTTAATTGGTGCTTAAACATTGGGCCCTAATGGAATCACATGGTAAAACTAAGGGCCAATAGCACCTGTTATCACCTTGAGACTACGTTGTTTTGTTTTT
This sequence comes from Hyla sarda, assembly GCF_029499605.1. Lineage (NCBI taxonomy): Eukaryota > Metazoa > Chordata > Amphibia > Anura > Hylidae > Hyla > Hyla sarda. The sequence goes on along the minus strand of NC_079189.1, from coordinate 140,840,331 downwards.
CTGTTTAAAGTTAGTCATGTTGTACGCATCCATATACACGTTTATCAGGTGTCAGGATGTGATTGTGGTACTTGTGACCGTCTGCAGGCATTCTCCATTGTATGCAATTTTTGCTGGGGACATCGCCCTTAGCAACGGTTGACAAGTGCAGGGCCTCCACCCCAGCGAAGGTGCACAATTGCACTTGGGGTTGAGTTTCCTGCTATAGCCATGTCCATGCAAATATAAGCCGGCAAGCGTCTTTTAAGGCTTATACCAATGCGCCCTTTTATCTTATTGGGTAGCTTTGGGGGTTTCACCTGTGAGGCCTGCTATATATAAACCAGCAAGGGTGGGGCTTGTAACCTGTCTCCCCCCTCCCATTGTATGTGTGCTGAGTTCACACTGGAGGCGACTGGGGAGCAGTCTGCAAGTTGGACCTTAGGCTGCTGTATATCTGGTTCCTGGTTCTATGCATCTGGCCAGGCAAAAAAGGTTAGTGGTTAGGTCCTGCATCACATGAGAAACCTTGGCGTGGTGTGCGGGCTCAGGTATGTCCTTCATATAAGGATATACTGGCTAATGTCTCATTTTTACATCAGTTTTGAGGATTAGCTAATATCATTGTATATATTTACCACAGGATTGAAATCCCACTTTTGTCCATAGGTGCGGGTCCTCTACCCCATTGTATGAGTGCACAATTGCACTTGGGGTTGAGCACCTGTTATCACCTTGAGACTACGTTGTTTTGTTTTCCAATAGCATGATTTGTTTGATTTATTGATAATATTTTCCATAAGTGTTTGACCGTTGGGGGTATAGTTAATGGGATATCTACAATCCAGGGTAAAAGATCTTTATTCATCAGCCATTTTCAGGAAATAGGTAGATTACTCATGTACAGCCTTCCTCCAGAGACAATAGAAGAGTCTTAGGTGAACATGCTTACTATGCTGTGTACATAAAAGCATATGCTACAAGAAGAGTTACTGTATGCCGGTTTCCACTTCTCCACTATAAACTTGGGATGTGGAACATTGAATGCGTAGCTTACGGGCAGGGGGTTGCAGGTGTTATCCCAAAGCCAGCTGAGACCTGTAGTTCAATGAGCAGCAATATTAGCGTCATGGTAGTGGGTATTTGGGAGATGGAAGTCCTAGATACAGTGCCCGGCCAGTGTTAAAATGGAATGTCCTTATAAATAGGTTGATAAATAGGTTCAGGGAAATCAGGAAATAAAAGAATGATTTGAATTTTTTTTACAAATTTTAGAAGGAAGCTGGTTTGATCTCATACAACCCAGGGTAGGCCTCGGGAACTAACTTGTTCTCTGCATCTACCGTATGCTCTAAACTTCATACCCTATACTCCATATTCAACTCAATAGAGAATCTTCAAGGTTTAAATGCTGTTTGTTTGGGATATCACTCCCCTTGCTGGAAAGTTCTGGGCACTAACCAGCCCATTAGGAAGAAACTGAACCTAACCTCGATGGATGAATATGTGAGAATTGGTTAACTCTACACCAACCATGTGGCATAGCACTTCACCCTTCACATACAATCACAAAACCCCAAGTGTACTGGGATACTGCAAATAAAATGCACAATTCTGTAGTGAAATCATGGGATGGCAATACACCTGGAATATGGATGTGGAACTATTTTATCTCCTGTTCAAGGAAAGTTAGTTGAAGCTGACAACAGGATGGAACCAGATCAGCCATTTACCTCTGTAACATGTGCCCTAGTAAAGAATGTTTTTGAAATAGACTGTTCTCCTATTAAGTTCCTCACATCAATCACTGATACAACTGTGATGTATTGATATTGCTTAAACAATGCAATTAAAAAAAACAAGACTAAATGGTAGAAGAACAGAAGAGGAAGTCATGATTTATCTGCTTTAGGTCTGGGAGTGCTGCCACAGATGTCTGCCAACCAGGAAAAAGTGCTGCTGAATGATAAATGCTCGGCATGTGGTAACATTTTCATTTCACTGAGGAAGCTATACTTTGAAAATGTAAATGTTAGGGAAATCCAGGAATGTGCAGAAAGGAAATCAAAAACATTTACAAACACCAACACCTTTACACAACAAGGAGATTTACATATTTGTTTAGGGCATTGCTTTAAGAGGCTAAACTATGGATTTTCACCACGCAAACTATGCCTTTACTTTTTAAATTTTTTTCCCATTAGAATCATTTGATTTTAAACCATTAGCAACATCTGATACAATAGTTCCCTATTCAGGGCCCCTATCTCTTGGGAATGAGTTGTTGGAAAAATTGTCTCTATTTCTGAAGGACTCATCCTATCTTGCATTATACAGACAACAAATCATGTGACTGCATAACATAACATGTGACAGACTTAGACAGGTCCTTGAGACCTCCCACAAGTCCTCTATACTACCTATACATAGGGATCCTGTCTAGGCATTGAAGTGACACACACAACATTATGGAACAACAGGGGGAGACCATGCAGGGGAGCTCCCAGGTCACTGAGGGTCTCAACCTGACAAAGCCTAAGGGTAGTACAGAACCATGTTCTGTACTGGGACATCACACACCCATTTAAACACAACTGTTAACCTTTCAATACAACAGACCAGTGTTTTCTGACCAGGGTGCCTCCAGTTGTTGCAAAACTACAATTCATTACAGAATGATCTCTATCCCACACAGCGTTCACTCCACCCATTGAAGCAAAGACAGTCTCCCTTTGAACACTTGACTAGCGATGTAATGTCTCGGGCCGCACTCCAATGTGGGAAAACCTGGGACGACAGTCTTTTTGTATGCTGTTAAAAATAGGTATTGGGGCAAAAATCACAGACCACCATGAAACACAGCTATATTATGAACTACACTAACTTTACAGTCCCTGTAACATAGTCAAATAAAAAAAAAAAATCTCGGAATACCCCTTTAATGAATGAATTGTATGAATTAAAGAAATTAATTCTTTCTTTTACAACAAAATCTTTGGATAGCCTAAAAGAAAATTGTTAAACATGTGTCTGGTTATTGAGAGGTTATCTGATTTAGACAATCTGTACTTGTCAGAACAGTCCCTGAACAAAAAGCAGATGACAAAGTGTCCATTCCTAATCCTGACAATCCCTGACAATCAGCTGTAATCCTAGGTGAAACCAGAGAACACCAGTCGTGGTGTCCAACCCAAAATGGAACTTGAAAGGTCCGCCCCTAGTTGCCAGGGGGCGGATGAAGAGGATGCACCACTGAATCACTTCTGGTCCCAGGCCCCGCTGATGAAGGCCTTCCGGCTGGCAGCCATCTTGTCGGAGACTAATATAAAAGGTGAAGCAGAGCTCGACCTCTTCAGTCTACAGGAAGTGCTGGCAGAGGGCAGCCAGATGGTGGAGTCCCAGCGATCCACGTGTGCCAGGAGTCCCAAGATGGAGCCGGAAGCCATTGCCGAGGGGACCCAAGCAGGAAGATCTGCACCCAACTCCGGAGGTTCCGGGTTATGTACCCGCTGCTGCGCAGACTCTGCCGACGCTGTATACTCGCTAGTGTCCAGGCTGCTGCAGCCCCAACAATCATGTCCACCGCAAGCCCATGTCAGACCTCTCAAAGGGCCAGCGGTCTATAAATCCTTAAAGGGGTCAGCCCCCAAACGAAAACGGTGGGGCAAAATTGAAGCACATGCTGCTGTGCCGACAGCAGATAGCTATCTTCTCTGTCTCAGCTGTACCGCATCCCTAAAGGAGCCCGCTGTAGCTCCACCATCCTTGTCCAAGTCAACAGATCCCTTTGGTCTCCTCCCTCCAAGTGTTTAAGGAGCAGTCATCCAGGAGGAGTATCCTGATCCACCAGCAATTGATCCAAAGTACCAAAGTCACTCAAGTCAACATTCCAGTACAGATGTACCCAGGCCTACTCCTAAGAGCAAGGCGGTTTGGCCTGACCACCGGGCACCAACTCATGTACCCAGGCCTACTCCAGCTGTCAATGAGGTTTGGCCTAACCAACTGGTACCCACAAAAGTGCCTAAGCCTACTCCTGCAGTGGCGGAGGTTTGGCCTGAAGAGCAGGCACCAACTAATAATCCCTCTGTAGCGCAAGCCGCTGCAGTGCATGTGGTGGTTACTGTCAGTCCCACCATCACCAATTCCAGTATGTCCCATGTGTCCTGGGACACCAATGTTGACCCCGTTTAAGGGGCCCAGTCTCGCAACCCTAGGTTCATCTCACAGCCTAGGACCCCACCTGGTAGGCGAGACTGGGAAAGAAAGAAGGTTGTTTAAGTAACTTGCGTACAGTAAAATACCAGACTTGGTTGCAAGACTGACTGTCATGCAGAAGCACACTTTGTTGTTTCAGATTCTGCAATGATTCAAGATTTGTGACTGACAAGACTTTGTCAAGAAAAGTTCTTATGTTTGCAACCAACCCTAGTAAGTCATGTGCCCGGATTCAGCCGAGAGACTCCTTGGTGTAGGAGATTCAATTAAGTAATGTGCCCGGCATCAGCCGAGAGACTCCTTGAGGTAGGAGATTCTATTAAGCTGCATATCAGTTTTCTCAGGATAGGGAACCTGAGTTGACTGACCCTTGATCTCCTGTTGTACATGGACTACTGAGCAGTAAATGAACTCTTGTGTGAATATTTAAAGTAATACATTTTGGTTCAGTAAAAATGGTCATGGAGGTACACTGAGTTGTTGTGGTCGCAATGTGATGGTCCTATATTGTGTAATCAAATGTCAAATAAAATGTATAAAGTTAATGAACACTAAAAGTCATGGTGTATAGTCATTCATGATGTCTTGTTATCTTCTTAAAGGAGTTTATCCTGATGCAGTCGGGAGGAGCACAGATCATCCCTTTACCAGCATCTTGTAGAATAGTATGTATAGTACACTAAAGTATATATAGTCGTGTACACAATTAATGTACACATAGTCATGTATACATAAGTCAAGTATACCTCAGTCACATAAAGTAGTTCTGTATCACTCACATTACACAGACTACTAACAAGTACATGTCAAATGTATCTCATGATTGTACATTGTTATGTTTGTGCGCAGGATACTTTCCTGGGCCGAAAGTACTCCTGAAACTAACCTAAAACACATAGTCAATACAAGGTAACGTGAATGTCAATATGTTATCTGTATTCATTGCCTAGCATAAATATGTCTAGAATAAACTAATAATAGTGTTCTGGGGAACTGTTTTTAGGCCAAGGGACACCCAGTAGCCAAGGCATTGGGCAGAGAGCCTCAGGCAACCCAATCCGCCAATGTGTAAGTATATTAGACATGTGCAATTCGTTTCGGAACAAATACTAAACTTAAAGAATTTCCCGTTTTCGGGTGTTCGTTACAATTCGAATGCATGAAAAAAAAATTTAAAAAAAAAAATGTGAAAAAAAAAGTGAATATTTCCGAAAAAGAATACGAATACGAATATACAGTTAACAAATGCATTCGCTAAGTAACGCATAACGAATAATGCATGTTAACGAATAGTAAACCGAATGTAAGGAATGAATTAGATTTTTTTCATTGGGTTTACCTGAGGAAAACTTGCCTTCCTACACAGAGAAAACTGCAAAAAAAGGTGAAAACAACAAGAATCCTAAGGTAACACCTGCTATTTATTACAAAAGATGATCAGCAAGTGAAACTAATGTGCATTTCGTTTAGTAACGAATGCTAAATTTAACGAATTTTACAGATATAACGAAAGATTCGAATTAACAAATGCATTCGATGTTATTAACGAATGCATTCGAAAACGGAAAAATTTTTTGCGGATGCATCCTAAAAATGAATATGACAAATGCACAGCATTCCGAATATTCACAGAACCGAAAATTTTTTAAAAATGAAAACGAACAAAACTAAAAAAACGAAATTTTGGTTCTGCACATGTCTAAAGTCTATAGTAATACTATGGGCTATATCTAGCCATGTACAGTATTTCACATGCAAATTCAAAAATGTCATGTTATGTTTAGTAAACAGTTATGCAAGTCAGTAAATGCATAGTCCAGTTGTTATGTGCATAGTCAAAGGTCCTTACAAGTACAGTAAATGTATATGTACAAATTATATAACATCATTAATCCTGTTCAACCACAAAACAGAGTGTGTATGGACAATTTATACAAAGACTCTAATGTTATTCGTTATTTCACCAGCCTGAAATGGACATTTGTGGACAAAATGCAGCAGGACTGCATCTGGCCCCGCGGCCACATCGTTCCTCAACCCTGACAGACCCTACGTCGAGGACGACTTATGTTAAGTAGGGGGTTTGTGATGTCCCAGTACCAGGGACGTGCACAGTCATTTTGGAGGGCAGGGGCTCAAGTAAAAAAAGGGGGCACTTCTCATTATTAAAAAAACGTCTGCCAGAATTAATGGGCAGATGTGCTGCGGCCCAGGGACACAGTGGACTCCCGCCGGGCCTCCTCAACATTCCTAGCCCCCATAAAAGTTGGTGATTTTGTAAAATAAAGTCAAGAACAGTTTCTCTGAGGTCTACCATGTGTATATACACTTTGGCTGTGCTGTCAGTCTTATTTACAGAAAACATGTGACCGCTACCCTATAATATACTGTATAATAGAGGAGATTCATCAAAACCTGTGCAGAGAAAGAGCGGTGCAGTTGTCCATAGCAACCAATCAGATTGTTTTGCAGAGGGCTTTTCCTCTGCAAAGGTTTTAATAAATCTCCCCCTATATGCCCCCACCTGAGCTCTATATGACAGAACCCATCACCAATCATCCAGCACCCATCACCAATCATCCAGCACCCATCACCAATCACCCAGCACCCATCACCAATCCCCAATCACCCAGCACCAATCACCCAGCACCCAGCACCAATCACCCAGCACCAATCACCCAGCACCCATCACCCAGCACCCATCCCCTATCACTCATCACCAATCACCAATCACCCAGCACCAATCACCCAGCACCAATCACCCACCTTATGCAGGAATCTCCACACAGCTCTGGTTCTTACACTGAAGAAATGGACACCACACTAATATATGCTTACATGCTACAATATACAAGAGTTGGCAAAAAAAAAGAATTATAAATATACAAAGACGGCCAGGCATAGCACAGCATACAGGATGGAGGCAGGGAAGCTCCGCCTCCATTGCGCACAAGACTGACTTCGCATACTAGCAATGTGGGGCAATACCTAGAAAATGGAAAGACCAATTTTTGTATACATGCACTATAACCTAGTGTATTGGGTTTAGTGCGAGTAAACAGCCTGTCAGTTTCCCTTTAATTATATACCGTACCCCCTTAATTCCCTATATACTTTGCCACCATTAATGAACTATATACTGTGCCACTATTATTTAACTATACTGTGCCACCACTAAGGGTGCGTTCACACTTCTGCTGCAGATTTGCTTTAGCAGATTTCTCTTCCCAATGGGAAGCAAAATCTGCAGCAGACCTGCAGCAAAAATAGGCACATGTAAACGCACCCTAAGGATCTATACACAGTGCCAGCGTACATACAAAATATAATGTTCCAATATAATGAAATATATACTGTGCTTCCATAAATTCCCTATATACTGTGAATTCATGTAGAAAAAACAGGCATGATCGCACATCTACAATCTTGTATAATGATCTAATTGCTTCTCAGCATAATATCAAAAACCAACAGGTAGTTAGTATACATTTTTGATCAAAAAGTACAAGCCCACTCGCCACGTCAAGGCCACCTACTTAGAGTGGGTCCCTAACGTCCCTAGCATAAAATGGCGTAGCATCGGGCGGCGACCACCACCGCCGCGGCACCAGTGCCCACGAGGGGGGAACGACCCACTGGCAGAGCGGCCCCAATGCCACTCAAACCAGTCTATGGGCCGCACCCCCCCACAGACACGCCGCACAGCACCACACCAGTGTGAACAAGGTTTTACAGCACACTAACCATGCTCTCCCAGTCAGACTGGGAGGCTGCTAGGAAAGAAATGGCCCTTGTGTAGCTAGCTACTACTTATATAGGGGTTGGGCTGAGGGGGTGGGGAAGAGTGCAGGCACATGTTCAAACAAAAAAAAAAAAGAGGGGATAGAAAACACAATGTGAATTCATGTAGAAAAAACAGGCATGGTCGCACATCTACAATCTTGTATAATGATCTCATTGCTTCTCAGCATAATATCAAAAACTAACAGGTAGTTAGTATAAATTTTTTATCAAAAAGTACAAGCCCACTCGCCACGTCAAGGCCACCTACTTAGAGTGGGTCCCTAACGTCCGTAGCATAAAATGGCGTAGCATCGGGCGGCGACCACCACCGCCGCTGCACCAGTGCCCACTGGGGGGAACGACCCACTGGCAGAGCGGCCCCAATGCCACTCAAACCAGTCTATGGGCCGCACCCCCCCCCACAGACACGGCGCCACGGCGGCAACAGACGCCGCACAGCACCACACCAGTGTGAACAAGGTTTTACAGCACACTTACCATGCTCTCCCAGTCAGACTGGAAGGCTGCTAGGAAAGAAATGGCCCTTGTGTAGGTAGCTACTACTTATATAGGGGTTGGGCTGAGGGGGTGGGGAAGAGTGCAGGCACATGTTCAAACAAAAAAAAAAGAGGGGATAGAAAACACAATGTTAATTCATGTAGAAAAAACAGGCATGGTCGCACATCTACAATCTTGTATAAATAGGTGGCCTTGACGTGGCGAGTGGGCTTGTACTTTTTGATCAAAAATGTATACTAACAACCTGTTAGTTTTTGATATTATGCTGAGAAGCAATCAGATCATTATACAAGATTGTAGATGTGCACCATGTCTGTTTTTCTACCCGAATTCACACTGTGTTTTCTATCCCCTCCTTTTTTTTTTTTTGTTTGAACATGTGCTGCACTCCTCCCCACCCCCTCAGCCCAACCCTATATAAGCAGTAGTTAGCTACACATGGGCCATTTCTTTCCTAGCAGCCTCCCAGTCTGACTGGGAGAGCATGGTAAGTGAGCTATTACACCTTGTTCACACTGGTGTGGTACTGTGCGGCGTCCGTTGCTGCCGTGGCGCCGTGTCTGCGGGGAGGTGTGGCCCATAGACTGGTTTGAGTGGCATTGGGGCCGCTCTGCCAGTGGGTCGTTCCCCCCTGTGGGCACTGGTGTCGCGGCGGTCGTGGTCGCCGCCCGGTGCTGCGCCATTTTATGCTAGGGACGTTAGGGACCCACTCTAAATAGGTGGCCTTGACGTGGCGAGTGGGTTTGTACTTTTTGATCAAAAATGTATACTAACAACCTGTTAGTTTTTGATATTATGCTGAGAAGCAATCAGATCATTATACAAGATTGTAGATGTGCACCATGCCTGTTTTTCTACCCGAATTCTCCCTATATACTGTGCTTACATAGTTATTACCTAGTACATAGGTAATATATCCACATACAAAGAGACACTTTGACACATACATACAAGTACAAATATACATATAGAAACATAAATACACAGACACACATATAACATGGAATATATACTAAAATATATAGCCTATAAGCACATCATACATACAGGTACACACATACAATCACTCACAGATATATACACACATACATAGATTCACTTTCTCATATATATATATACACACATACATACATACATACATACATACATACACACATACATAGATTCACTTGCTCATATATATACACATATACATAGATTCAATTGCACTCATTCACAGTCACTTACACTAAGGCCCCAGCCATCCGTCTCTGCACAGGCACATACATAGACACACACACACACACACATATGTATACATACACACACACTCACATACAATCACTCACATATATTTACAGTTACTTACAGTAAGGGCTGCATAGACTGAAGTTTGTGGCCGGACATGCTGGGGGCGGGGCTTTTCTGTGCCTCCTCTGCTCCTGTCTCCTCCGTGTGGAGAGTAGTGTTGAGCGGCATAGGCCATATTCGAATTCGCGAATATTCGCAAATATATGGACGAATATTCGTCATATATTCGCTAAATTTGCATATTCGTAATATTCTCGTTTTATGTTGGCATATGCGAAAATTAACATATGCGAAAATTTGCATATACAAGAATTAGCATAAGCGAAAATTCGCATATGCGAAAATTTGTATATGCAAATAGTAGTATAGAGCCTTCTTTACACCACACAAGCTGGAAGCAGAGAAGGGTGATCACTGTGAAAAAAAAAAAAAAAGAATATTCGTAATTACGAATATATAGTGCTATATTCGCAAATATTCGTGAATATGCAATATTCGCGAATAAAATTCGCATTGCGAATATTCGCGAGCAACACTAGTGGAGAGAACCAGAGAAATGGCAGATAATGACAGGGTAAGTGGCGCCCCCTTGCTACAGGGAGGGCACAGCACCCTCCATTAAATCACATACAAATCTCCCCAGCAATGGTTCCTTTTTACTTCACCTGTCACCCTGAGTCTGCACCTCCTTTTGTGAAGGCACTATAGGGGCAGGTGAGGAAAAGGGCAGGGGCTTCAACCCTCTTTCACTCCTATGTGTGCACGTCCCTGCCCAGTACAGAACATGGTTCTGTACTACCCTTAGGCCCTGTCAAGTTGAGACCCTCAGTGACTTGGGGGCTCCCCCTGCATGGTCTTCCCCTGTTGTTCCATAATGTTGGGTGTGTCACTTTAATGCCTAGACAGGATCCCTATGTATAGGTAGTATAGAGAACCTGTGGGAGGTCTCAAGGACCTGTGTAAGGTCTGTCACATGTTATGTTATGCAGTCACATAATTTGTTTTCACATGTTCTCCCAGAAAGCACCAGCTTAAACTATGACCCGCAGCTTGACCAATGGGCTTTAGTCCAGCCCCCCACTATATAAAGGGGCAGCAATTACAAGACTCTTCTCTTGTACCATCAGTCTTTACTGAGACAGCAACCACCAGAGATTTCAGTGCAAGTGATCAGCATCTGGAAGACCCCAAAAGCTACAGTCATTCCAGTAAGTCTCAAGTCCATGTCTGCTGTCACTGAAACTAGTCAAGTCCTACACATAGTCAAGTCCAATCTCAAGTCTAGTTAATTACAAGTATATTAGTTGTGAAGATAATTCCATCTGTCTTATATTCAGTAAAGCCTCCATTTGACCATAACTGGTTGTGGACTCTCATTTCACTACTAGCAACTGGGATAGCGGAGAAGCCGGGCGTGTGGTGTTGTGGAACCCTAAAACCACACTGGCGTCACTAACACTAGGGGTTAATACCATCTTGCCCCTGGGGTTAATACCATCTGATCCTACTACTCACACCGCTACACCCGTGGTCCTGGCATACACCCATGAATCACCACAGGTGGGGTGGCTGATGTGTGGGAGGGAGAAAAGTGACCTCACACTTACAAACAAGGAATCATGGAACATGTAGTTTAAAGGGGTACTCCAGTGAAAAAAAATGTTTCAAACCAAACAGACTTGTAAATTACTTCTATTAAAAAATCTTAATCCTTCTAGTACATATCAGCTGCTGTATGCTGCAGAGGAAGTTGAGTTGCTCTTTTCTGTCTGACCACAGTGCTCTCTGCTGACACCTCTGTCCATGTCAGGGACTTTCCAGAGCAGGAGAGGTTTGCTATGGAGATTTGCTCCTACTCTGGACAGTTCCTGACACAGAGGTGTCAGCAGAGAGCACTCTGGTCAGACTGAAAGGAACAACTCAACTTCCATTGCAGCATACAGCAGCTGATAAGTACTGGAAGGATTAAGTTTTTTTTTTATAGAAGTTATTTACAAATCTGTTTAACTTTCTGGAGCCAGAAACCGGCATAACCCTTTAAGATATCGAACTCCAAGAGGAAATAGCCAGTTCACAAAAAGATAGCCACAGTGTTATAGTTGACTCAGGACATAGCCGTTTAGCTCTAAGACAAGCATAGATCCTTCCTAAGCCTGTCCATTACTGTCTGGCAGGTTCATACTAAAATCACCTTAGGGTGGATAACTTCTTTATCTCTATTTAATTGTTATTCTAACCCTTTTAATGACATATGACGTCCATCCAATGCTGGGTCAGGGAGTATGGAGCTGGATCAGGAGCTGAATCATGATATTTAACTTTATCTGTGTCCTGCGCATGCAGATAGAGTTAGAAGGAGGGCAAGGGGATAGTTTTAACCATGTATTGTCCCTTTTCGTTCACCCAGTGACTTGGGGGCAGTAAGCATATTTTTTTCTCTGCTGTGGGGTATAAATAATTTGCAGAGCACATCTGGGATTTGCTTAATTTTAATGCTATGGGGTCTGTGATACAGATGCAGTACCCACCAACTTGTTTGTGGTGGTTCTGTGCTGGAGACAATGCAGTGCAGGCCCCCTCCAGCTAGCTCCCTCCAAAGGAGGGCAGATCCTGTAAGGTGAGCAGTGATGCATACAGTACTTAAATGGGCACTGTCACCAACTTTATTTTTTGATATGTTGTAGTACTTATGTACTACAACATATCTCTAATATACTTTTATTTTATTTTTTTTCATTAAAAAGGTTTAATTTACATTTAAAAACCGGCCACTGAAAAAGGACTGATTTTGGAGTGGCAATCAGTCCTTTTTCAGTTAGGCTGCACTCGCTCCCTGCCTGTCAATCAGACAGGCGGGAGCGAGCGCATTGGCTACCTGGCCACTGGCTGGGAGGCCACTCCTCCCGCACATCGTCGCCGCTGCCGCTGTCCCTGCACGCCCGCTGCCGGACTCTGCAGTAACTGCAAGTGTAATGAGGGAACGGGGTATGCAGGGCGGGGGGTTGGGGGGGAGGAGTGAACGGCTAGTGCCGTAGCGGGGGGGGGGGGAACGGGCTAGCAAAAAAAAAAAATAGGATGGTGGGAGCTACCCTTTCATGCAACACAGCTCACTCTACTGAACAGTATATTTGCAGGACTTGGTGCTCTCACACATGACCCAGTAAAAGTGAGATGAGTGAAGATGCATACATCACTATATACTGTACATTGTTGTTTCCTTACAGCAATTAATACTGAAAAATAGTTCTCCATGATGAAGAACCAGCAGGGGCGGACTGATGGCCGGTCCATTCGTACTAGGTCCGATGGCCCGGCCAGATAAAGGGCCCGCCGCAGCTGCTGAGCATCCAGGACATTTGTCCCAGATCCCCAGTCAGACAAGCCCTACTTTCCCTGATGTTCTTTTGTATGTAAAGGTACCTGATTGATGGCTCTGCCCCCAGCACAGGAAGAAGACAGGGGGCGGGAGCTGACAGGCCTCCCGGGAACACAGCAGAGTGGTCGCTTCATGTAACGGTGTGTAATGTCCTTGTGTCCTGCCTCTTTCCCCTCTGATCAGCAGTATAACCTGGGTCTGGGTGATATATAAAGTAGCAGCCCTATGGGGTCACTTTCCCTCCTCAAATGTCCACAGGTCACCAACAGGTCTCATTACCAAAAATAAATTCGGAAAAATCGCAAGTAAAATGGCATGGTTTTATCTTTTGAAATAGCGGTAAAACCCCACTATTTTTGCCACGATTAATCAAAAAAATTGTCCTGGTGATGCAACCTGTTGGTGGCCTGTGGACATTGGAGGAGGAAAAGAGACCCAGCTGGGGCCACAATACGTGGACACACTGCTTGTTTACTTATCATTAACCCATTAAGGGTACATTCACACGTACAAGATCTGCTGCATATTTTGTGCATCTGATGTTGTTACCCGTTAGCTTGAATGGGTAGCAAAATCAGATGCAGAAAATATGCAGCAGATCCTGTAGGTGTGAACGTACCCTAGGGATGCAAGGTGTACATATACGCACCCTGTCTGCTCCCACTGTGTTGTATAAATCATTAGCCGGAACCATCGGCTAATGCCAGACATCTCCGATTCGGCTGATGTCTGACATTAACCCTTTAGACACTGCTATCAAACTTGATGGCTGTGTCTAAATTTGATCGGGAACACTGCAGCAAAGTGGAAAGCTGAAGGGGCCCTACCTGGCTCAGTGCCGTCAGATTGGTGCTCCAAGATTATAGGCAGCCTGTATAAGTAGAACGCCCATAACACTGATGAATGCTGTGCTATAGTACAGAAAAGGTTACATGTGACAGTTCCCTATAGGGACTAAAAATGGTGAAATTTTTTTTTAATACAGGACTCTTTTTCATTTTTTCAGTTTTATCCTCCTTACCTACTAAAATCATAATGCTTTCAATTTTCTACCTACAGAACTATATGAGGTTTTTTTTTGTTGCGCCACCAATTTTGCTTTGGTCACTTTATTTTCCTTCATATATAAAACTTAATAAAAAAAAGATCAAAAAGTCCAATCTAAACAAGAATGGTACAGATAAAAATTACAGATCATGAGCCCTCATATATCCCCATATATGGAAAAATAAGAGGTATAGGGGTAAGAGGATGATTTGAAACATGCACATTTTTCTACAAAAAGCTACAACTTTTTAAAAGTAGTAAAATAATACAAAACCTATATAATTTGGGTATCGTTGTAATAATATACTATTATCATCATGAAGATAATGTGTCATTTTTGTGTAGTAACAAACCCCTCCAAAATTTGCAAACTGTGCTGATTTAAAAAGAAAATTCGACCCTCAAATATTGTTATTTGCTTTCACCATAGATTTTATGGTAAAATTAGTGGTGTAATGACAAAGTACAGTTGGTGGAGCAAAAAACAAGCCTTATAGAATGGGGCAGGGGAGAGGTGTGGCTGACAATTTTAGGAACTGTCCAGAGTAGGAGCAAATACTCATAGCAAACCTATCCTGCTCTGGACAGTTCCTGACATGGGCAGAGGTGTCAGCAGAGAGCAATTCCTGTGAACACAGTAGTCCAGAACCGTTCAGTGTGAGCAGAGAGCGGGTGTGTCCCTTTGTGTGCTCCTCCAGACTTCCAGAAGCAGAAAGCAGCAGGTGTTACATCCGTCTTTCCCAGGAGCGTGGCAGGCTCCTGGGGAGAGCCTCCCTGCATGGAGTCTCGGGCCTCCACCTCACGTTCTTCAAGGCTGGCGGGGGGGGGGGGGGTGGAGAGAAAACAGCGACAGCCATTATTCCGGCCGGAGGGAGAAAATCCAGCCAGAGTTTGCAGCAATGCAGGCTCTGCTCCTCTGGCAACGGTTAGCCAGAGATCCAGCAGTGGAAGAAAGGCAGGGAAAAAGAGCGTGGAGATGTGGGCTGAAAGAAGGCCCAAAGAGTCCAGCTCCACTTACTGCTCCCGCATGGCTGCAAGGTTTGCGGAATTTGACCGCTGCAGTAAGGAGCTCAGGCTGACAAGAGAAGATTTGCATGGGGCCCAGAGTCTGGCAAACTTTGGGTCAAAAAGGAATAAGAGTGAGCTGAAAAAAAGAATCATGGCCCTAAAAGCCGAGTTTGTGAAGCTGGAGGAACGGAGGACAGAAATCCTGGAAGGGAGCGGTCTCTTCAAGGAGAAGCTGATGAACAGGGACTGGTTTGCCGCCATGAAATCCCCAGGTAAGGTGGAGGTGGATGATGGGGAGAGTAGTGGCGGTGAAGATAGTGATGATGGTGGTGAAGAAGAAAAGGAGGAGGAGAGGGTGGAGGAAGATGCTGTGCCTGTGGCTGCCCACTGTGACATCCAGACCACCCAGGATTGCTACATTGAACCTGCCCAGGTGGTGCTTCCTTTGAGTGAGAGTGAGGAGGAGGATGTGGAGGGTGAGGCTTGGGGCTTATTGAGGGCTATAGTCATGCAGGAGTCCCCAGCCCACCTCCAAAATTTTACCTTTGGTGATGACCTATGTGAGGATGTGGCAGTGAAGAGGAAAATAAAGAAACAGAAGACACAAGAATCTGTGCAGTATGTGTTTGTTCCTTTCCAGCAGTCTGGGCAAGCTGCAAAGCTGGTTCAGGCTGCTGGGCCTCCCAGACTGCCAGACCCCGTTTCTGTGGTGGAACGGAGCCAGCATGGGGGGGGGGGGGGGGTACAGCATGGCGTCAGTAAAAGCTGTGGACGCAATAGAAGTGAAGCCCACCCATCCTGCGGGTAGGGAGGGGCAGGATGGGCTGATGGTGGGCAGCTCTGGCACTACAGGACCGCCCCAGGGTGGCAGGGGCGTGTCCAAGTTCCAGAGGTGAGCTATGACGCTGTGTGCTCAGGGGGGTCGTTTCCAGAGTGCTGTGGGCACTGCCGGCGCTGCAGGGCACTCCCCTGTGAGGGGGGGGAGTGTCCGGGCTCCGGTGGCAGAGAGTGTGGGATCTGTGTGCTCGGGGGGCGGTCCTCCGAGTCCAGTGTGTTCTGCGGGCACTGCGGGGCACTCCATTGTGAGGGGGGAGTGTCCGGGTGCCGATATCATCCGCAGAGCCCGTGCGGTCGGGAAAATCAGGTGCTGGCACTGTGGGTGGAGCTGGGGTACGCCCGGTGGGGCAGCCCCAGACTCAGGAGGAGACAACAGCCATGGAGGAGGAGCCATCAGCACCGACCCCAGCAGCTAGGCCAGCACAGAAGAGCATACTAAGACCAGCAACACTACAAGTCCCAGCCAGCCCAGAGTTTGTTAGTAAGGTCAAGAGTGAAGGGTGTGTGAATGCTGAGTGTAGTAGTGTATGTGGGAGTGTCAGTGGAGTGAATGTTGGTGGGAGTGGTGGTGGTATGAATGGGAAGTCTAGTATGGATGGAAATAGAGAGGATGAGAGTAGTGGTGTGAATGGTGGTATAGGTGGTTCTTGGTCTGGGTCTGGTCTGGCTGCCCCCCGGTAGTGACTGATCCTAGGAGCTATGCCAATGTCACTGCCGGGGGTTCAGGGGGGTCCCCGTCTCCTTCCGGCTCCGGAGGCCACTTACAACAGCGCCTCCTGGAGGCTCTACGCAGGGGCGACAGGTCAATCCAGTCTTTCTGGATAGAGAGGCACGGTTTGGGGGCTTTCCGAGAGCAAAATGGGGAGGTGGTCTGGTCCCTCCAGACAACCGGGCAGGGCAATAACCGTAGGAATGTGGTCCGTCTGATTTGGAGGGGCGAGGATGCGTGCCCACCCCGCGCAAAAGTGGTTGAGCTCCTCCTTCAAATGGAATTTAGGGTGAGTGACATCTTTGCCCTGATTCACCCCTATGGTTCGTCTGAGTTTGACGTCAGTTTCGTTCGACCAGAGGGTCTTGAACTCTTCTGGTCAAACTACGAAGTGGCGAAGAAGGCCGTAAAGGCGATTTCCCGTCAGAATGCTGTCAAGAAAGTGACCGTTTTGACCCGTAACAAGTCACTTTCTTGTTATGACATCAGGACCTGGCTCGGTCGGTATGGGGATGTGACGGACATGCCCAAGAAAAACTTTGATGAGCACGGGATCTGGTCTCGGGCCTGGACGTTTTCCGTCAAACTCAAGCGTTCAGGCAGTACAGTTGCCCACATTCCGTCAGCTGCCTTCCTTGGACGTGATAGGATTCAGGTCTTCTACCACGGGCAACCTAAGGTCTGTCACAGGTGTGGCAGCCCCACCCACTTTAGCGCAGCCTGTACTGTGCAGGTCTGCGCTTTGTGTGGTGGGGTGGGGCATCTGGCCGCATCCTGTAGGCAGTTCCGGTGCCACCTGTGTGGTGTCCTCGGGCACCCTTTCATCCGTTGTCCTAGCGCCTTCGCCCGTGCAGCAGCCGCTCCGGCTGAGGAGAGCTGTGAATTTGCCTCGGCTGGGGAGGGTATGGGCAGGGATGGGTGCGCAACAGGGCTTGTGAGGAGGAAAAAGGGCCCCGCCAAACTAAGGCGGAAGGAAAATCATAGAAGGAGTAAGGAGCTGGGGAGTGCCCAAGTGGTGGGGGTAGCTTCAGCCCCTGCTCCTGAAGCTGGCCCTGTAACCGCTGAAGCCCTGGAGGAGAACGTGCTGGATGAGGAGATCAGGAGGCTGCGCAAAGAGGAAGGCAATATGGCCGACCCTTCTCATTCCTCCCATTATGAAAGTGTGGATGAGGAGAGTGGGGAGAGGCCTAAAAAAGAAAGAAAAGGGCAAAAGGAAAGGGAGAAAGAAGAGGTCAGAGCCCTCTGTTCCTTGTACTACAGGCCAAGTACAAAGCAGAAGCCTGGCTGCCCCCCCTCTGATTGACCTGTCAAACCGGTACCTCGTCCTCGATACCATCTCCTCCCCCTCCTTGGAGGGGGAAGGTGAGGGCGAGGTGCCTAGGGAGAAAGAGCCTCTGGGGGGAACTGGGCCCTGTCCTGTTGAGGCACCTTCCTCAGAGGT
Organism: Hyla sarda; assembly: GCF_029499605.1. Classification (NCBI taxonomy): domain Eukaryota; kingdom Metazoa; phylum Chordata; class Amphibia; order Anura; family Hylidae; genus Hyla; species Hyla sarda. The sequence continues at coordinate 140,822,124 of NC_079189.1, read as the reverse complement.
CAGGGTTAGACCGGGGCCGGACGGAGATGGGGATAACATGGATCAATCAGAATCGAAAAAAAAAGATCAAAGAGTGGTCCTGCCCTCTCATCTTCTTCGGGGGATGAGGGAGCAAAAAAGAAGGGAAAACAAAAGTGAAGGGTGTGGCCATCTAATTTAATCACCCTGTATGGCGGCACTCACCCCATTGACGCTGGCATCTATTAACTGTGTCAGCATAAAGTCTGATACGGCTAGATTCACAGCCTTTGATTTTCTTGGCCGTGTTGAAGCCGACATTTTCTTTTTACAGGAGACCAGGTTGTCAGATCTAGCCTCCCTGGTAAAAGCCAGGAGAGAGTAGAGGCGCGGTCCCTCCCACTGGTCTCTTGCGGCTAAGCCGTATAGAGGGGTGGCGGTCCTTTTTACCGCTCCTGTTGAATGCCGACGGGTTATTGAATTAGAAATGGGGAGGTGCCTGATCTTAGATGTCTTCATGAAGGGAGAGGAGCTCCGGCACATTAACATCTACGCCACTCAAACTAAGCAAGGCCATAAAGATCTCTTTATGAGGATTAAGCCCTTTCTTTTTACCAGTCGGCAAGTGATCTTTGGAGGGGACTTCAATAATGTCACGAGGTCCCAAGATAGGAGAGGCTCCAATGGTCCACTGACTTGCGATAGTGTCTCACTGATTAGCATAGCTAGAGAAGCTTGTCTAGAGGATGCCCACATCCGGAGCCCCTCAGGCCACGCGGGTTTCACCTATCATCAAAGTAGTCGCAGGTCTAGGATAGACAGGTTTTATTTAAAAGAGGAAGCCCTCTCTTCTGCAGTGTCCGTGGTTGAGGGGAGTTCTCCGATCACTGTATGATTTTGTTTTCCCTGAATGTTTCAGAGACCCCCCGGATGGGTAAAGGTTACTGGAAGCTGAATTCAGCCCTCCTGGATGAAGCGGAGGTAAGACAGTCCTTTGAGGATTTTCTTCAGAGTCAGGTACCTTTACTGGATCTTTGTAGTAATAAGCTGGAGTGGTGGGAGATATTCAAGAAGCGGGTTGCGGGGTTCTTCCGCCAGCTCTCGAGCCTCAGGTCCCTGAACAGGTATCTCATCTCGACTGGAGGTATCCGAGAGGATATCTCCAGAGTGAAGTCCTTGCTGATGAGGTGTCAGTACGATAGGCACGCATCTTTGTTTTTTGAGAGGGATCACGGGAGGTACCACTCGCCCGACCCTTACAGAAACTGTAAGATATCAGTGAGTAGTAAAGTCATTTCAGGACTGATTGATAGTACAGGATCTCTGAATCGGTCCAGATCAGGGATCTTGGAGGTCGTCAGATCCTTCTACTCGCACCTCTTGGGAAGGAAGGATCTGGATCGGGATGTGATGTCGGGTTTCCTGGCTGAAACTATTCCTGAGCCAGGGGTAGACCCCTCTCTTGGCGTTTTGGCAGAAGAGATCAGGGAAGAGGAAGTGAGACTGGCGATCGAGGAGCTTGCCCCTAAGAAGTCGCCAGGTCCGGATGGCTTAACATCCGAGTGGTACAGGACCTTGAAGGAGTCTTTAGCTCCCCTCTTGACTGAGGTATTCAATGAGTGTCTCTCCTTGGGCACTCTGCCGAAGTCAATGAGGAGGTCAGCCCTGATTCTTCTGTCAAAGGGTAAAGATCCTAGCCGTGTTGAGAATTGGAGGCCCATAGCTCTTCTCAATATGGACAGGAAGCTTCTGGCCAAGATACTGTTTAATCGGCTGGTGAAGTTTGCACCCCGGCTCCTTTCTGGGGCTCAGCACTGCTCTGTTCCAGGCCGAAGCACCTTAAGGGCAGCGTATGTATCTTGCCAGAGGCTCACTACACTAGGATCTACAGCCTGTTTTTCTAGATGCTATGGGGGAACAGGATGAACCTAATCAAGAGGGAGGCTACGTACCGCACGAGGAGACTAGGTGGTTTATCTATGGTAAACCCGGTGGTGTTCTTAATGAACACCTTCTTGAAAGCCAACATCTCAAACCTCTGGTCAGAGAGGGCTTCTCCCTGGGTACTCTCCTGCAGGGAATGGTTTCAGCCTTTCTTCCAGGAATGGGAGAGAGGAGGGCGAGTGAAGGACCTCCATACGCCCCATGGATATCTTCCGACTTACGCTACCCCGACTCTGAAGGCGATACGTCGGTGGGGTCTGGGAGTGTGGGATATCAGGACCCAGTCAAGGCAGTTCCTTGACAAACGGGTTCTGTTGACCCACTTCCAGAAGCCTCTGGCATTCAGGGACTGCCCAGGTCGGGATCTGAGGGTGGGGTTGTATCTTTTGAACATGAAAAGGATCCCCCAGAAGTTTTGGGACTTGGCCTGGTGCTGCTTTCAGGTTAAGCTATATGTAAGGGACAACCTGAAGTTCAGGAACTCTGATGACCGGGGATGTCCCCGAGAAGAGTGCGGGGACACGCTGGTAAGCATGGACCACTTCCTGCTTCATTGTCCCTTTAATATAGGGGTTTACAACCGGGTTGGTGCTTCCATCGGCTGGAGTCAGCTTACCTATCCGGAGTGGGCTTATGGGGCATTTAGGAACCTGGGTGGCCGAGACCGGGGCACTTTATTCTTAGTTAGCTTAGTGGTTAGGTACTACACGTGGAACGCACGGTGTTTAGTGTCACCCCAACAAAAAATCCTCTCTGAGGTGGAGGTCTGTAGGAATATCACCGGTGACCTCGGGAAGATCAGGTCTTTGGAGTATGGCAGTCTTGGTACCAGTAGGGCTTCTCTCCTATGGAGAGGGTTTTCTTTTGATGTGCCCTAGGTAATAGACCTTTTGGGTAGAGTATCTTTTATTTGGGTTAGGGGAAAGTGTTATAGGGATAGAGATAGGGTGAGAGTAGGGTCAGTTTTAATGGAGGGATAGAATTAGTTAGAATTATAGGAGGAGATAAGGAAAGAGTTTAAAATTATTTTGATGTATCAAGTCTGCCATCCTTCTTCCCGGTGGTGGGCTAATGCATGTGCACGCTAGCTTTTTGTTTTGTTTTAAGCTGATATGGTAAGAAGGGCTTACAGGCGACCAAACTTGGGCCTAAAGTGGGTTGTGGTTTAGTGTGCATAAGTTTGTGTATAAGTTGGTTGGGAGGAGTGCTAGGTGGGGAGGTTGTATTTGTGGGTGGTGGTGTTTTTATTTATTTGTTTGCTTTGGGGGGACCTGACATGGGTCAGTTAAGGACAGGACTTTGTGGACTGTATGAACGGTATGGACTCTGACCCATGTGCAGGAGGGGTGGTGTGAGTGAGGGCACAATTTTAGTGTAGGGTTATTTCTTGTTTATTTATTTATTTCTTTTTTCCCCCTAGGGTTTTCTGTTGACTTTGTAAAAAGGTTTTCTGTAGTGCATATGCTTATTTATGCATATGTTTATTTATATGTTTATATATTTGTTTGTTTATTTATATTCTATACTGTTTTGGCAGTCAGACCAGTTATGTTGATATGTGCTTTATTTGGTTTATTTCAGTTGATATGTGGTTTATTAGGTTTATTCCAGCTTATTTTTTATTTTATTTTTTGTACTTGCTATGTTTTTGTTTTGTTTTATTGTTTTGTTTTCTTCTTGTGTGTTTCCCAAGTATGGATGTTTTTGAGTTACAGCCGGGTAGTGCTAATTTATTTATTTTTATTTATTTATTTTAAGCCAAGTTGTGCTATTTTTATGTTTATTTTTATGTTTATTTTCGGTATGTGTGTGTCAGTGTGCTGCTTAGATAGTTTGGTTAGGTAAGTGGGTTTATTTATTTATAAATTTTTCTGTTAAGCTGGGCTGGCCGGTTAGGCAGGGTTTTGTTTTTGATTTATGTTATAGCTGGTTAAGCTTGTTTTCTTTTTTCTGTATTGGATAAGTTTTGTATTTTTATAATAAAAAGAGTGTCAGCAGAGAGCACTGTGGTCAGACAGAAAGGAAATTGAAAAAGAAAAGAACTTCCTGTGGAGCATGCAGAAGCTTATAAGTATTAGAAGGATTAAGATTTTTTAATAGAAGTAATTTACAAATCTGTTTAACTTTCTGTCATCAGTTGATTTAAAAAAAAAAATGTTTTCCAGTGGAGTACCCCTTTAATGCATCTAAAATGGCAGGCTGCAGGGTTGTATAGTTGATGTGCCTGGTCTTGATAAAATGTCTATCATTGGGAACTGAGTTAAAAATGCAATATAAATCAATAATATTGTCTTAACAGCCAGCCAACTGTCTAATGTTCTACAAACACAGAATCCTATTTCCCCTTATTATTATTTTTTCTCCAAAATTTGCTCCATTCTTTTTTCGACATTATAGAAAATAGTTATGTCTTAGGGTGCGTTCACACTGCGGAATCTCCGCTAGCGGAGTTCTGCCTGGCGGCCACTGCCGAGGATACTTCAGGGCTAGGGCCGCGGGGCACTGAGCCATCACCATTGATGGCTATGCAGTGCTTGCGGAATCCGCGCAAAGAATGAACATGTTCTTTCTTTGCGCGGAACAATTTCAACTGCGGAATTGCCCGCGTGGAAATTCCGCAGTGTGAACTGGTCTCGCGGAGAACCGAATGTCTGGGGTGCTGCAGCCGAGATCGCGGGGGTCCCCAGCGGCGGGACCCCAGCGATCAGACATCTTATCTACTATAAGATGTCTAGGAGCGGAGTAGCCCTTTGAGTATATTTAGCTCCAAATTACATAGCAAAATATAGGAAAATTCTAACACAGATTCAAAAAATAAAAAATAAAAAGAAAAGTTACAACAAACAGTAAACACCATCTAATTTATTAAAGATGTACTCTATTTTTATTTTTTTTTAAATGTGAATTTTGACAAATCCATTATGTTATGCGTACAATGAGTTTTTAGGTTTATTGGAATAGTAAAAAAAAAAAAAACAGCATAATCTGAAAATTCCAAAGCCATATTTTAAAGGGTAAACCTACACTTTTGTGGTTTAGTTTGTGGTTTATTTTATATTGAAATGCCCCCTGTATGCAGACAGTAACCACATTTACTTTGTTGCACTGTAAAATCTGAGAAGACACTGCACAAAAGGGACTTGTTTTCTCTGTATAATGCTATACATTACAAACGTACTAGTCTTTAGAAGGTACTAAATATTTTCATACCACAAAATTTATAGCAAATTGGAATGCACTACTTAGTACAGTATATGGTTTGGATATAACCATATTAACCTTACAAGCCACAACTTCAAACATTATCTTATGTTAATAGGTGAAACTGACTGTTACTTAATCCTTCAAACATTTCGTGTAAATCCATGAATCCACAGGAGACTTGCGCTTCCCGGATTTCTTACCAATAGCCAATCTCTTGGGGAGAATAAAACCATAAATATGTCATTTTAGTGGTTTGTCAAACTTTATTTTGGCATTTCCTTGCTTATTATTGGAATTTACAGAGAAGCATAGATTGTAGAACTTTAAAGGGGTACTCCTGTGGAAAACTTTTTTTTAAATCAATTGGTGCCAGAAAGTTAAACAGATTTGTAAATCACTTCTATTAAAAATTCTTAATCCTTCCAGTACTTATTGGCGGCTGTATACTACAGAGGAAATTCTTTTCTTTTAGGATTTATTTTCTGTCACGACCACAGTGCTCTCTGCTGACACCTCTGTCCATTTTAGGAACTGTCCAGAGCAGCATATGTTTGCTATGGGGATTTATTTTCCTCCTCTGAACAGTTCCTGACATGGACAGAGGTGTCAGCAGAGCACTGTGGTCGTGACTGAAAAAAAAAATCCAAAAATAAAAGAATTTCCTTTGTAGTATACAGCTGCTAATAAGTCTTGGAAGGATTAAGATGTTTTTAATAGAAGTAATTTACAAATCTGTTTAACTTTCTAGAATCGGTTGATTTAACCCCTTAAGGACATGGCGTTTTTCCAATTTTTTGCACTTTCGTTTTTTCCTCCTTACATTTTAAAAATAATTTTTTGCACCACCAATTCTACTTTGTAATGACATCAGTCATTTTACCCAAACATCTATGGCGAAACGGAAATAAAAACCATTGTGCGACAAAATGAAGAAAAAATGCTATTTTGTAAATTTTGGGGGCTCCCGTTTCTACGCAGTAAATTTTTCGTTAAAAATGAAACCTTATCTTTATTCTGTAGGTCCATACGATTAAAATGGTACCCTACTTATATAGGTTTAATTTTGTATTACTTCTGAAAAAAAATCATAACTACATGCACGAAAATATATACGTTTAAAATTGTCCTCTTCTGACCCCTATAACTTTTTTATTTTTCCACATACAGGGTGTTATGGGGGCTCTTTTTTTGTGCCATGATCTGAAGTTTTTATCGGTATCATTTTTGTTTTGATCAGACTTTTTGATTGCTTTTTATACATTTTTTTATGGTATAAAAAGTGACCAAAAAAACGCTATTTGGGACTTTGGAATTTTTTTGCATGTACGCCATTGACCGTGTGGTTTAACTAACAATATATTTTTATAGTTCAAACATTTTATGCATGCGGCGATACCACATATGTTTATTTTTATTTACACCGTTTTTTTGGGGGGGGGGAAAGGGGGGTGATTCAAACTTTTATTAGGGAAGGGGTTAAATCATCTTTATTAACTTTTTTTTTCACTATATTTTTGCAATGTTAGAGCCCACATAGGAGACTATAACATGCAGTACATTGATTCAATGCACTAAACAATGCCTTTGCATAGCTTTGCATTGATCAGTGTTATCGGCAGTTGATTGCTGAAGCCTGGATTTCAGGCTTGGAGAAACCAATCGCCGATGGGACGCACAGGAGGAAGGTAAGGCACCCTCCTGCTGCGTCCCAGCTGATCGGGACATCGTGATTTTACCGCGATGGTCCCGATCAGCATGACAAATCAGCTGTGAATCTTTCACTTTCATTTTAGACTCGGCGATCAACTTTGATCACCGCGTCTAAAGAGTTTATGCCGGATATCTGGCGGAACGGCAATGTCCGGCATTAGCCACGGGTCCTGGCTGCTGACAGCAGCCGGGACCGTGCTGGTATGATACGAGCTCAGCTCCTGAGCTTGCTTCATAACCCTCCTGTGCCGAAGCATCGTATAAACCCAGCATTTTGCTCATTTGGGCCTTAAGGACTCAGACAATTTTATTTTTACATTTTCGTTTTTTCCTCCTCGCCTTCAAAAAACTACACATAACCAGTGGTGTTGCTAGGGTTGGTGTCACCCGGTGCGGTAGAAAATGGTGTCACCCCCATACCTACCCCCTCCCCCCAGTAAGTTTTTAGCCTGTTGTGACAGACACCACTGTTGTAGCGCATTGTGAGAAATTCCAGTATAATAATCAGATATACCAGTTGCCACAGAATAGGAAAGTGTTAAAGAAGTTTTCACCATTTAAATATACAGCTCCCAGAATTACTTAAAGGGGTACTCCACTGGAAAACATTTACTTTTATATCAACTGGTGCCAGAAAGTTAAACAGATTTTTAAATTACTTCTATTTAAAATCTTAATACTTACAGTACTTATAAGCTGGTGTATGCTCCACAGGAAGTTGTGTAGTTCTTTCCAGTCTGACCACAGTGCTATTTGCTGACACCTCTGTCCATGTCAGGAACTGTCCAGAGCAGGATAGGTTTGCTATGGGGATTTGCTCCTACTATGGACAGTTCTTGACATGGACAGAGGTGTCAGCACAGAGCACTGTGGTCAGATAGAAAATAAATTAAAAAAGAAAATAACTTCCTGTGAATCGCTTATACAGCAGCTAATAAGTACTGGAAGGATTAAGATTTTTAAATAGAAGTAATTTACAAATCTGTTTAACTTTGTAGCACCAGCTGATTAATTTTTTTTTTTCCAGTAGAGTACCCCTTTGAGCAGTGGTGAGGTTATGCTGGGAGTTGTAGTTTCACTGACCTAACTGTAGAACTGACAAGTGACTACAGCTCTGATAGGACATAGAGAGGACAATGATATCAGTGACTACAGGTGACGTCTTCTCTATAGTCTTCCCTTATCTAATTCAGATGGTACATACCGCCAGGACTTGTTCCAGCTAAAACTTCTGTCTGCAGAATGTGACGCCCAGACGCCTCCTCACTATGTCAGCGCATTCTCATCCTCTATATGAAAACAATAATTATTATAAACCTGACAGACACTGTATCCTCTAAATATAATACTACTATACACTATACTCTTTGATTATAAACCTTGGCTTCCATACACCATACCCACTGAATATAATACTACCACACACTGTACATTCTGAATATAATACCAACACATACTGTACACTCTGAATATAAATCTGCCACATACTGTACCCCTGAATATAATACCGCCACACACTATACCCTCTGAATATAATACTACCACAAACTGCGCCCTCTGAATATAATACTACCATAAACTGCGCCCTCTAAAAATAAATCTGCCACATACTGTACCCTCTGAATATAAATCTGCCACATACTGTACCCCTGAATATAAATCTGCCACATACTGTACACCTGAATATAATACTGCCACATACTGTACCCCTGAATATAAATCTGCCACATACTGTACACCTGAATATAATACTACCACCCACTGCACCCTCTGAATATAATACTTAGAGATGAGCAATCTACAGTAAATTCAACTCGTCACAAACTTCTCTGCTCAGCAGTTGATGACTTATCCTGCATAAATTAGTTCAGCTTTCAGGTGCTCCGGTGGGCTGGAAAAGGTGGATACAGACCTAGGAGACTCTTTCCTAGGACTGTATCCACCTTTTTCAGCCCACCGGAGTACCTGAAGGCTGAACTAATTTACACAGGATAAGTCATCAACTGCCGAGCCGAGAAGTTCGTGACGAATCGAATTTACTGTAAGTTCGCTCATCTCTAATAATACTACCACAAACTGCGCCCTCTGAATATAACGTTGCCATACACTGCCCCCTCTGAATATAATACCACAACCAAAGTAACACCCCTCAACATCCGTTAGCTGATGCTATTACCACGGGAGGGGGGTATTGGTGGTGTTGCTAGTGGATGATGGGGGTGCTACTACTGGGGGGGGGGGGTGTTGCTGGAGGATGATGAGGGTGCTACTGGCCATCCACCCTGGCAGTATCACCCCCATCATCCATCGGCAGGATCATCCTCCTGGCAGGAGCACCTCCATCATCCACCATCAGGATATGTTGATGGAGGTGCTGCTGGGGGGGGGGGGTGTTGCTGGTGGATGATGAGGGTGCTACTGCCAGGGGGGGGAGCATTAGGTAGGCAGCAGTGCCCCCACATTAGGTAGGTCGCAGTTTCCCCACATTAGGTAGCATCTATTCCCCACATTAGGCAGCATAGATTCCCCACATTTGGTACCAGTTCCCCCACATTAGGTAGGTACCAGTTACCCCACATTAGGTAGCAATTTCCCCACATTAGGTAGCAATTTCCCCACATTAGGTAGCACAGATTCCCCACATAAGGTAGCATAGACTTCCCACATTTGGTAGCACAGATTCCCCACATTAGGTAGCATAGACTCCCCACATTAGGTAGCATAGACTCCGCACATTTGGTAGTAGTTTCCCCACATTAGGCCGCAGGTTCCCTTGCAGGTTCCCCACAATGGGTCAAAGTCTCCCCACAATAGATCGCTGGTTATACCCCCCCCCCACACACACACACACACAAAAAAAAAAAACACATACAACAAAGAGAGACAAACACACACACACACAGTCAGAGAGACACACTCACAGACACACACACACACAGAGTCACACAGTCACACACACACAGAGTCGCACAAACACACACACACAGAGTCACACACACACTCAGAGAGTCACACAAACACACACAGTCACATACACACAGTCACACACAAGCATAGATAGAGACAGACAGACAAAGAGACAGACATACACACTCACCCATCCAGCGCAGCGCTCCTTCTCACCGGGCGCCGTGCGAGTGACGTAACTCACGTCACGGCCGGCGCAGACGTGGGAGCGGAGGACGGGCACAGTGCTGGTGAAGGTGAGGGGTGTGATGACGGTCGGGCGCACAGTGATGGTGAAAGAGGGGGTTTGCTGACGGACGGGCGCACCGCACACAGCGCAGGGGGGGGGGGGGGTGCTGACGATGGACGGGAGGCCGGTCGGGCACAGATGGGGGGGGGGCTGCGGAGCGTCTTGGTGTCACCCCATTAGGTTGGTGTCACCCGGTGCGGGCCGGGTCGCAACGCCACTGCACATAACTATTTTATATTTTCATCCACAGACTAGTATGAGGGCTTGTTTTTAGCACGACCAGTTATCCATTGTAATGCCATCACTCACTTTACCATAAAATGTATGGCGCAACCAAAAAAATACTATTTTGTGGGGAAATTAAAAAGAAAACACCAATGTTGCAAATTTTGGAAGGTTTCGTTTTCATGCCATACAATTTACGGTAAACACGGGATGTGTTCTTTATTCTTTGGGTCAATACGATTAAAATGATAACATGATAACATACTTTTCTATTACTGTTGTGCTTAAAAAAAATCGCAAACTTTTTAACCAAATTAGTACGTTTAAAATCCCCCTAATTTGAAGACCTATAACTTTTTCATTTTTCCGTATAAGTGGTGGTATGAGGGCTAATTTTTTGTGCCATGATCTGTTCTTTTTATTGATACCATATTTGCTTATATATAACACTTTTAATACATTTTTTATAAATTTTTTGTGAATAAAATGTTATAAAAAAGCAACAATTTTTGATTTTTTTGTTTCTTACGTTAACGCCGTTCACCGTACGGTATCATTAACATTATATTTTAATAGTTCGGATATTTACGCATGTGTGCATACCAAATATTATTTATTTTTTTACACTTTTTGGGGGTGAAATAGGGAAGATGGGACAATTTACGTTTTATTTGGGGAGGGGTTTTTCAATTTTATTTTAACTTTTTTAACTTTGATTTTTACACTTTAATAGTCCCCATAGTGGACTATTTATAGCAATAATTCTATTGCTAATACTGTTCAGTGCTATGCATAGTGTTCATAGTGTTCAGTGTTAACGGTGATCTTCTGCTCTAGTCTGCTCGATCTCAGACCAGAGCAGAAGACCCGTGGAAGGCAGCGGAGGCAGGTGAGGGGACCTCTGTCTGCCATTCTGGATGATCGGTTCGCCGCAGATTTTTTTTTTATATATACATTAAAATATAAAGCTGAAATCCAATTGGTTGCTATTGGCAACACCTCCAGTTCATACCTACAAGTTTATTATTACAATTAAATACAATTTCATTTGAAAGGGCCAAACAATGTAGGGGGAGATTTATCATTGTTGTCTTTGGAAAGTGAGTTTTGAATTAATTTTAATTTTTTTTTGCTTTGGTTTTACTGATGCGCGACACGTTTATCAGACTCTAAAGACGGGATTGATAAATTTGGTGTACATAAGCAAAAAACAATAAATCACTTCAAAAAACCTTTGTATGATTCCTCCTCTTCTCTGCGACTTTTAAAATGTGCTGTTCAAAGACAGTTTTGTATGCCAGGTATGATCTGGCTTTGACTTAAGACATTTTGGAGGAGTTTTTGCTACTTTTTTATGCCTACATGCGACATTCACACATTATAAATTTGCAACCACTGCAAAGTGAAAACTTAAAGTTGCTTATGTAAGGCTGTTTGCTACTTTTTTAAGCTTACCCACTACTTTAAGTTGCAAAGAAAAAGTGCATAGACACATGTGGAACATTTTGTGTGCCCGGATTAAGCAAAAAAAACAAACAAACAAACAAACATACAAACTCTAAATGTAATGATAAATCTCCCCCATAAGGATTAAGGGGATAGCAGAAGAAAGAAGTCTACACAAATATATAGGGGTATTTTTGCCTGTAGCAACCCAGCACAGCTAAGCTTTCATTTCCCAAATTTCTATGCTAAAATAAAAGCTGAACTCCGATTGGGGGAATAGGACAATTTTTGTCTCACACAGTTTGCATAACTCTTTCTCATAATTGTTTTTTTCGGTGCAACATCATAGATTTCTTAAATAATATTTAGCTAAAAGCACACAATGTCATTAAAACATAGACATGATGCTCTGCAAGAAAGTTCTTGGACAGCTCTTATTTAAATTAGTCTACATAACCATATGTGTTTAAACCGATGACATCACCGGCATCTGGATTCCATCAGACATTAAACTTCAAGTGAGTGCAGAATTAGTGTGTACACTGTCGTACATTTATGTGACTAACTTTCATGCATAGATAAGGTTAATACTTAAATGCGATATTCGCAAAATGTAACTTCCTAGAAATAATACAAATTGTGAATTGTACAGTATAACGCAAGAAAAATATTCCTGACAATAATATAGATGACCTTGCTAATGTGGCTTGTGCCTCTAGCCTAAAAAAGGTTAAATAACTGTATTTATGCACATGGACATTATAATCAGTATTTGTAACTCCAGATCATTAGCCAAAAGTAAAAAATACCGGTATTTAAATTGGGAAACAGACTGGTGAATGACCGAGGAATACCGAAAAGTATAAAAGAAAAAAAATGAATTACCGTATTTTTTGCCGTATAAGACGCACTTTTCTTCCCCAAAACTGGGGGCAAAAAGTTGGTGCATCTTATATGGCAAATACACACCTATCGTGGCGGTCCCTGCGGCCATCAACGGCCGGGACCCGCGGCTAATACAGGACATCACCGATCGCGGTGATGCCCTGTATCAAAGCTGACCGCCGCGTCTGAAGCGAAAGTGACACTAACCCGGCTGCTCAGTCGGGCTGTTCGGGACCGCCGCGGTGAAATCGTGGCGTCCCGAACAGCTTGCAGGACACCGGGAGGGACCTTACCTGCCTCCTCAGTGTCTGCTCCATGCCTGCCGGGATCCCCTGCATGGCCGGCGCTCTCCTTCGACGTCGCTCTGCGTAGCGACATGATGACAACGACGTGATGATGGCGACGGAGAGAGTGGATCCCAAAGAAGAAGACGTCCGGAGCGTTGGGGACACCACAGGGACGCAGCGACATCGATGGAGCGACATCCAGGGCAGCGATGATGGGTCCGGAGCGGTGGGGACACGTGAGTATTACCTCCTATCCAGTGGTCTTCAACCTACGGACCTCCAGATGTTGCAAAACTGTTTTGCAACATCTGGAGGTCCGCAGGTTGAAGATCACTGTTGTGTTCAGAATCTTTTTTTTTTCTAGATTTTGCACCTTTAAAATTGGGTTCGTCTTATATGCTGGCTCGTCTTATAGGGCGAAAAATATGGTAACTATTTCTTATATGACAGCAGCTGTGATTCTTTGAATAATGGCTAGGGTTAATACTACCATCCTAATGTATATTCCTGATTCCTTTTATTTTATATATTTGGGGGCTAAAGCTCCTTTCACACAATATGTTGCTCCGTTTTAAAGACCCGTTACAATGTCCCATTAAGAAAACCCTTAAAAACGTCCGCTAAAAAATCGCATTCACGTCTATAGGATCTTTTGATTATCCGTTCTTACCCGCTATAGCCCGTTATGAATAACGAATGTTATTTTTGACGGGAGAAAAAATGTCACATGCACAAATTTTTCTCCAGTCACAAATAACACCCGTTATTCATAACTGGCCATAATGGGTGATAACTGATAATCGAAAAATCCCATAGACTTGAATGGGATTTTATAACCGCCGTTTTTAAGGGTTTTCTTAAAGGGACATTGTAACGGGTCTTTAAAACGGAGCAACATATAGTGTGAAGGGAGCCTAAGCTTCTGTTATGGAACTTTACTTTCTGCTTAGATTTGCACAACTAGCGGAATTTGCTGTACATGGATTTAGAGAAGTCCCATTAAACTCCAAAAGACCTGCCAGGTATAGATTTTGCAGCTGTATAACAGTAAAATGGAGCTTCTAGCTTTTCACTCCAATGCTCAAGATTTCCCATATGCCTTTCTCCTGCTTTGAAATCCCCCACCACGGGCCATCCCACTTTTCTTCTGTGTTTACTACTGTTTTGCTTGCCTGTAAGTTTAATAATGCTTAGAGATTTAGTTGTTTGTATAATACGCTGTACAGTACCCCATGCTTATCATTCAGATCCTAAACTTAGCATATTTCTTTATTATTTTTTTTATATCCTATACCACTGGTGGTTGGCTCCCACCGCTGTCTTGTCTTTTCCTGGTTTCCTTTCAGGGAAGATAGGCCCAGGCATATAAGACTAAGCATTCAAATTTTGTTTTTGTAAGGGTCTGACTGCTGGGACCCCACTGATCCCCTTGGTTCAAGTGGTTTTCCAGCTTTTGCAAACGTACAACAACCCCCATCATGCCTGGAGAGCTTTATGCATTCTGAGAGTTGTAGTTTTTTTTTGCAACAGCTGGAGTGCCACAGATTGGAGGACAGCTTAACCCATCATCAATGCAGAACTTCCAGACAATCTGGCAGAATACACAATAATAATAGTGACTCATAGAGGACGTCTTGTCTAAAGTTTTTCCTCTTCTTTGTCATATATATTGTCAGAGCTCTCGTCCAGATAACATATACCTGTGTTGCCCCCTTCAGCAACATAGATGCTCTCAATGTGTACACAGAAAAAATATCATACACAACATAACAAAACAGCATTACAAATAATAACAACATAATCAGGTAACATTAGAGAGACCTACAGAATATAAAAAAAAACTCATGCAGACCAGCTTAAAGGGTTACTCTGCTCCCCAGCGTCCATAACATTGAGTTCTGAACGCTGGGTGCCGGCTTCTGTGTTCACACTCGCCCCCTAGGGACGTCACGCCCTGCCCCCTCAATGAAAGTCTATGGGAAGGGGGCGAGATGGCAAATACGAAGGGGGCATGACGGAAGCTTGGGATTCAGAGGAGGAGGTTTGGCCAGCCCAACAGGCACCTACACATGATTCCCAGTGGCACAAGCTGCTGCTATACAAGTGGTGGTCACAGTGAGCCCGACCATCACTGATTCCAGCTTGTCCCATGTGTTGTGGGACACTTATGTCAGCCCTATGCACAGTCTTGTGGTCCTAGGTACATGTCCCACCCGAGAAAACGAGCTGACCGTCCAGGTTGGGATGGAAAGTTGCCAGGCCGTCTTGAGTCTTGCAAGATGTTTGCTACTATTTGAGTCGAAGACACTAACTGTATTTTCTGCGGAAGCATTGTTGTGTTACAGGTTATGCAACGTTCAAGAAGAAGTGCCTGACAAACTTGTCAAGAAGTTTATTTGTAACCATATGCGTAAGTGTACGTACCCAGCTTACAGCCGTGACCCTTTACTGAGAACTCAAAATGTACCAGAACTGTAGAGCAGTACTCTCCATATACATTCAGAGCAATATATTTTGCCTATATTTTTGCACAGATGAATGCACACGTTACTGTACTATATTGTTTATGGAGTGTTGTAATAAAATGTAAATAACATGGATATACAGAGTTGTCTAAGACATCTCCTTGTATTTATGGTGATTTATCTAGGAGGTATCCTGCCAGGTCAGGAGAAACGTAACTGCCTCGTTGCGATGAAAAATTCCGGAAAGGAACAAAGATTAGCTCCCAATATGATGTGTAAAGTTATGTACCAAATATAGTTAGTCCATACATCATCAAAATAGTCCACATACATGTAAATATCTAAGTTAGGACTGTAACATCATTCATAGTCCCAATCCACAAGTCTTCAATGTATGCAAATATATGTCTAATGTTTTCTCTCCTGTCCACGTGTACAGGGTACTCTACTGGCCAGAGGGTTCTCCTGAGATATAGGTAAAAGCACGTATAGAGACAGAGTACAATATGTAAAGGTAACATTGTTGTACAGGGTAGGCCATTTATATGGATACACCTTAATTAAATGGGAATGGTTGGTGATATTAACTTCCTGTTTGTGGCACATTAGTATATGTGAGGGGGGAAACTTTTCAAGATGGGTGGTGACCATGGTGGCCATTTTGAAGTCGGCCATTTTGAATCCAACTTTTGTGTTTTCAATAGGAAGAGGGTCATGTGAAACATCAAACTTATTGGGAATTTCACAAGAAAAACAATGATGTGCTTGGTTTTAACATAACTGTATTCTTTCATGAGTTATTTACAAGTTTCTGACCACTTATAAAATGTGTTCAATGTGCTGCCCATTGTGTTGGATTGTCAATGCAACCCTCTTCTTCCACTCTTCCCACACTGATAGTAACACCGCAGGAGAAATGCTAGCACAGGCTTCCAGTATCCATAGTTTCAGGTGCTGTACATCTCATATCTTCACAGCATAGACAATTGCCTTCAGATGACCCAAAAGATAAAAGTCTAAGGGGGTCAGATCGGGAGACCTTGGGGGCCATTCAACTGGCCCACGACGACTAATCCACTTTCCAGGAAACTGTTCATCTAGGAATGCTCGGACCTGACACCCATAATGTGGTGGTGCACCATCTTGCTGGAAAAACTCAGGGAACATGCCAGCTTCAGTGCATAAAGAGGGAAACACATCATCATGTAGCAATTTTGCATATCCAGTGGCCTTGAGGTTTCCATTGATGAAGAATGGCCCCACTATCTTTGTACCCCATATACCACACCATACCATAAATGTTTGTGTTCCAACAGTCTTGGATGGATCTATCCAATGTGGGTTAGTGTCAGACCAATAGTGGTGGTTTTGTTTGTAAACTTCACCATTCACATAAAAGTTTGCCTCATCACTGAACAAAATCTTCTGTGTAAACTGAGAGTCCTGTTCCAATTATTGTTTTGCCCTTTCTGCAGCACCTGAAACTATGGATACTGGAAGCCTGTGCTAGCATTTCTCCTGCGGTGTTGCTATCAGTGTGTGAAGAGTGGGAGAAGAGGGTTGCATTGACAATCCAACATAATGGGCAGCACATTGAACACATTTTATAAGTGATCAGAAACTTGTAAATAACTCATGAAAGAATAAAGTTACGTTAAAACTAAGCACATCATTGTTTTTCTTGTGATGTGTCACATGACCCTCTTCCTATTGAAAAAACAAAAGTTGGATTCAAAATGACCGACTTCAAAATGGCCGCCATGGTCACCACCCATCTTGAAAAGTTTCCTCCCTCACATATACTAATGTGCCACAAACAGGAAGTTAATATCACCAACCATTCCCATTTTATTAAGGTGTATCCATATAAATGGCCCACCCTGTATAGAATAACAATGTATGTTGAGTTCTGGGGAGAAGTGTTGAGAACCGAAGGGCCCCAGCAGCCAAGGCATTGGAAAGATAGCCTCCGGCAGCCCAATCCGCGACTTATGTTTAATGGTGTCTTAAATGTGTTACTAAAGCAGTTACAAGGTCTGTTTCCCCCACATGTTTATTGCCCTAAAATATAGGCGCCTGTATGGACATTTTCAAGTGCTACATGGACTCACCCCTGTTTTGTTTTTCATAACCAGACCTGTGAAGGACATTTTGCATAATGCCACAGGAACTGTCACTAGGCCCCCAGTGGCCACTTAGGTCATCCGCCCTCCAGGACTGGGCATCGAGGACGACTGTATTTAAGAGGGGGGTTTGTGGTGGCCTAGTACGGGAGGTGTTACCCCGTACCCTTGCTGCCCTGTCCAGCAGCCTCCCCTCAGTGTCCCCTGGGCCCTTTGTACTTGTTTCCCGCCTGTATTTATGTTTTGCTATGTATTATAATATATGTGTTGTTGCTTTAAGAAATGTACCATGTGATTGTTACCCAGGAGGTACCAGTGACCAGGTGATCCCAAGGGTGACCTATAGGCTCCCTGCTAGTCTCCGCCATATAAGCCCTGGGAGGTGCTAGCTCTTATATGGGGGAGACTCACTCTCTTGGAGCTTTGCTCTTTCTGCTAAGCTGAGGTCCAGTCAAGTCGAGTCCTAGTATGTGTGTCCAGAGTCATTGGAGGCCTCAAGTCAAGTCTGCAGTCACAGTCAATTGCAAGTAAGCTACAGTCACAGCTTTGTCAGTCGTCAGTCAAGTCCAGTCAGTCCCGGTTAGCAACTGTCAAGTCAGCGTGGCCTACATTAAATTGTCCAGTCCTACTACAAGTCCCAGCAAGCTCTTAAGGACGCACGGCCGTGACCCCGCATCACACCGGGTCGCTATTGATAGCTGGGACACTGGGCTAGTAGCCCGCTGCACAGATCATTGTGCCATGCCCTATTAACCCTTCAGACTTCAACTTTGATCGCCGCATCGAAAATTAAAGTAAAAGCTTCCCGGCAGCTCAGACGGGCTGATCGGGACTATCGCAATAAAATCGCGATGTCCCGACCAGCTAGGACGCGAGCGGAGGCCCCCTTACCTTGCTCTGTTGCATCCGATCAGCATTTGATTGCTCCAAGCCTTAGCTACAGGCTTGAGCAATCAACCCCCTATTATGCTGATCCATGCAAAGCTATGGCTTTGCAGGGATCAGGGTAAAAGATCAGTGTGTGCAGTGTTGTAGCCCCCTATGGGAGTGACATATCTGTGGTGACCCTCTCCTAGTTGTCTTTTATACGGGTGACAAGCACAGATTAGCAGCACTCTCTTAAAGGACATCTGCAGCGTTACAAACACTTATCCCCTATCCTCAAGATAGGGGATAAGTGTTTGACCGCGGGGGGTCCGAATGCTGGGGCCGCGGCTCCTGTACGGGGATCTCCTGTACGGGGCCGCGGCTCTCTCATGCAGGGGGCGTGCCAGCCGCAGCATGACATTGCGGCCGGCACGCCTCCTCCATACATCTCTATGGGAGAGGCGGGGAGGCAGCATTCGTGCCTCCCCGCATCCCCCATAGAACTGTATGGGGACGGGAAGGAGACGGGGCTCACCATGAGCGCTTATGGCGGTGCCCCGTTAGGGAGATCGGGGGGGGGTCCCAGCGGTCGGACCCCCCGCGATCAAACACTTATCCCCTATCCTGTGGATGGGGATAAGTGTAATGCCGCTGCAGTTGTCCTTTAAAGGGGTTATGCACCATAAGGTGGATTTAGTACGTACCTGCCAGAAAGTAGTGGAAATGCTTAGGAAGGATCCATGCTTGTCTTATAGCTAAATGGCTATGTTGTGAGATTACCATAATACTAATGCTAACTTTTTGTGAACTGGCTATTTCGTGTTGGAAATCCCCCCGTCAAATCCCATAATACCTTGGAAATCCTGGGAACCCTGGGAAAACCTAAGACAAGTCATTTTGTATGCTATTAAAAAATTGTGGCAAAGATCACATAAGAATTGTAAGACTATCATTGAACACAGGTACATACACTATATTATGAACTACACTAACTTTGAAGCCCCTACAATATAGTCAAATAAAAAAAGAAAACATGGAATACCCCTTTAAAGGGACATAAAAGACACCTGTCGACAGAAGCGTTTAATCAATCACATTTCAAACTCCACCATGTCAATCACCATGTCCAAGACCAAAGAGCTGTCCAAGGATGTCAGGGACAAGATTGTAGATCTACACATGGCTGGAATGGGCTACAGGACCATCACCAAGCAGCTTGGTGAGAAGTTTACAACAGTTGTTACAATTACTGGCAAATGAAAGACACCCAAAATAACTAACAATCTCCCTTGGACGGAAGCCCCACCCAAGATCAGTTTCAATGATCATAAGAACAGTCATGAATCAGCCCAGAACTACACAGGAGAATTTTGTCAATGACTTAAAGGCAGATTGGACCATAGTCACCAAGAAAACAATTGAGTTTAATTCGAGTTTAGGGCAGTATCAGACTCGTGTACCTTGATCTACTGTACCGCTATGCAAAACATTGTAAAATCAATTTTCAATAACATCTTATATTGTTATCATTGTGCGCACAGGTCATATACAATACATTCTAATGAGTTATTTGTGAATTAACTCTAGCAGAAAGTGTTGTTCCTCAAAACAACTCCAAAAACCTGGAATAACTAGAAGATTCTTTGGCCTAAAGTCGGACATCACTTGATGCCATTGTACCTATTGGCCCTGAAGTAATATTTCTTTAGACAGGACTGTTGTTGTCAGATGTCCTGCTTAATTTCTGGATACTTTTTTGGTGACAAATGGTACAACTGCTCTGATGGAACTCAGGAGGCTCAACTGGAAAATAAGCCCTTAATGGAGTGTTTAGCCATGTCCAAATGTTCACATCTCTGCCTAATGACCACCCTACAAAAACTGTTGCGGTCTTATTTTTTTCATGCTCTTGTCCTTTTAACAAACATTGAAACATAGAATGTGTTGGCAGATAAGAGCCATTTGCCCATCTAGTCTGCCCGATATTCTGAATACTTATGAATAGTACTTTTCCCTACCTTAAATGAAGGATAGCTTTGTACCTATCTCTTTCTTATATGATATCCTTATGCCTATCCATATCTTACATAAAGGAAAGTCTTATGCCTATCACATACATGCTTAAACTCCTTCACTGTATTTGCAGCGACCACTTCTACAGGAAGGCTATTCCATGCATCCACTACTCTCTCAGTAAAGTAATATTTCTTGATATTACTTTTAAATCTTTGTCCCTCTAGTTTAAAACTGTGTACTCTGTGTACTCTCTGGTAGTTTTTCTTCTTTTAAATAACCTCTCCTCCTTTACCGTGTTAATTTCCTTTATGTATTTAAAAGTTTCTGTCATATCCCCTCGGTTTTGTCTTTCTTCACAGCTATACATGTTAAGGTCCTTTAACCTTTCCTTATCAGTTTTATCATGCAATTCATGAACTAGTAGCTCTTCTCTGAACTGTCTCTACAGTATCTATATCCTTCTGGAGATACGGCCTCCAGTAATGCACACAGTACTCCAAGTGTTCTGTACAGCGGCATGAGCACTTCTTTCTTTCTACTGCCTATACCTCTCCCTATACATCCAAGCATTCTGCTAGCATTTCCCATTGCTCTATTAGGGTAGTGGAAGAAGGTCTCCCGGAAAATTAGTGCAGTCAGCAGCGCTCTCCTCCCAGTATGGAAGGGTTTGTAAATAATACCCGGCAAGGTACGGACTTGATAAAATAACAAACAGTTTATTTTGCAAAGGCAAACGAACAACGCGTTTCGAGGGGCAGGACCCCCTCTTCGTCAGAATTTACCTGACCGTCTTCCACCTGCTGGACACGGAATCAGTGCAGGTTGCACTCCTCCATATGCCACTAACTGTGGGAAGAAGCGAGCTGTGGTGTTGTGCTCATAGCGCAACACATATAGGTGAGCACATTTATACCTATCTCTTACTCCCTCTCCTTTAATAAGGATAATTACGCTTAGATGCAAATCGGTCTGCCTGTTTTTCTATTTTTCTTATTACTGCCATTGCTCTATTACATTGTCTTACAACCTTCAAGTCTTCTGAAACAATAACCTCTAAATCCCTTTCCTCAGATACTAAGGTCAGGACTGTATCACATATTCTTCCTCTGCCCTTGGGTTTTTATGCCCAAGGTGCATTATCTTGCACTTATCGACATTAAACTTTAGTTGCCAGCGTTCTGACTATTTTTCTAGTTTACCCAAATCCTTATACCCTTATGCCTCCAGCAATCCTAACTCCAGCATCAAGACCTTCTGCAATATTACTAATAAGGATATTTAACAAAATGGGTCCCATTACCGATATCTGAGGTACCCCACTGGTACATTAATTACAACCCTCTGTTGTCTGTCTCTCAGCCACTGACTAATCCATTCAACAATATGGGAGTCCAAGCTCAATAACTGCAGTTTTTTTTATTTGTATAAGTCTTCTATGTGGGACAGTGTCAAAAGTCGTACTAAAATCTAGGTAAGCGATGTCTACTGCACTTCTGCCACCTATTTTTTTAGTCACCCAATAAAAAACAAACAAACAAACAATAAGATTGGTTTGACATGATCTGCCTGTCACGATTCGGCTTCCAGGTAGTGGATCCTCTGTGTCAGCGAGGGATTGGCGTGGACCGTGCTAGTGGACCGGTTCTAAGAGGCTACTGGTTTTCACCAGAGCCCGCCGCAAAGCGGGATGGTCTTGCTGCGGCAGTAGCAACCAGGTCGTATCCACTAGCAACGGCTCTACCTCGCTGACTGCTGAGAAGGCGTGGGACAAAAGGACTAGGCAGAGGCAAGGTCAGACGTAGCAGAAGGTCGGGGGCAGGCGGCAAGGTTCGTAGTCAGGATGGGTAGCAGAAGTTCAGGTACACAGGCTTTGGACACACTAAACGCTTTCACTGGCACAAGGCAACAAGATCCGGCAAGGGAGTGCATGGGAGGAGGTCAGATAAAGGCAGGGAGCAGATGGAAGCCAATTAAGCTAATTGGGCCAGGCACCAATCATTGGTGCACTGGCCCTTTAAGTCTCAGAGAGCTGGCGCGCGCGCGCCCTAGAGAGCGGAGCCGCGCGCGCCAGCACATGACAGCAGGGGACCGGGACGGGTAAGTGACCTGGGATGCGATTCGCGAGCGGGCGCGTCCCGCTGTGCGAATCGCATCCCCAACGGCCATGACAGTGCAGCGCTCCCGGTCAGCGGGACTGACCGGGGCGCTGCAGGGAGAAAGACGCCGTGAGCGCTCCGGGGAGGAGCGGGGACCCGGAGCGCTAGGCGTAACAGTACCCCCCCCCCCCTTAGGTCTCCCCTTCTCTTTGTCCGGTAACTGCCTCCCCTGGGATGAGGACACCGGGAAAGAATGGAGGGTTTCCTCAACGGCAGGCAGTACAGCAGGAGTGGGAATGGGGAGGGAGGGCAGAGGGCGAGGCCTGGCACGGGGCAGTGTGACACCAGGACGGGGGCCATGGGGAGGCACAGAGGCTTGCCTGACGGGACTGGGAGGGGGGGAGAGGCACTTCCTGTGGCAGGCAGAGTCCCAGTTCCTGATCTCCCCGGTGGTCCAATCAATGGTGGGGGAATGAAGCCGGAGCCAAGGCAGACCGAGGAGGACCTCAGAGGTACAGTTGGGGAGAATGAAGAACTCAATCCTCTCAAGGTGGGGTCCAATAGACATGAGGAGGGGCTCTGTGCGGTAACGCACGGTGCAGTCCAATCTGGCTCCGTTGACCGCGGAAATGTAGAGCGGCTTGACGAGACGGGTCACCGGGATGCTGAATTTATTAACAAACGACTCCAAAATAAAATTTCCAGAGGCACCGGAGTCCAAGCAGGCCACGGCTGAGAGGGAGGAGTTGCCTGAAGAAGAAATCCGCACGGGTACCGTGAGACGTGGAGGAGCAGACTTGGAACCAAGAGACGCCACACCCACGTGAGCTGGGTGCGTGCGTGCGTTTCCCAGGCGTGGAGGACGGATAGGGCAATCCACCAAGAAATGCTCGGTACTGGCACAGTAAAGACAGAGATTTTCTTCCCTACGGCGATTCCTCTCTTCCTGGGTCAGGCGAGACTT
Source organism: Hyla sarda (assembly GCF_029499605.1). Taxonomy (NCBI): domain Eukaryota; kingdom Metazoa; phylum Chordata; class Amphibia; order Anura; family Hylidae; genus Hyla; species Hyla sarda. The sequence goes on along the minus strand of NC_079189.1, from coordinate 140,798,738 downwards.
ATCCACTTGCATGGCCTCCTCGGCGGGAGGCCCAGGCGTAGATTGCAACGGATACTGTGGGAGAGGTGCCCAGAGATCTAAGTCTTTTTCCTGGCGGAGCTCTTGGTGTCGCTCAGAAAAACGCATGTCAATGCGGGTAGCTAGATGGATGAGTTCTTGCAGATTGGCAGGAATCTCTCGTGCGGCCAGCACATCCTTGATGCGACTGGATAGGCCTTTTTTAAAGGTCGCGCAGAGAGCCTCGTTATTCCATGATAACTCGGAAGCAAGAGTACGAAATTGGATGGCGTACTCGCCCACTGAAGAATTACCCTGGACCAGGTTCAACAGGGCAGTCTCGGCAGAAGAAGCTCGGGCTGGCTCCTCGAAGACACTCCGGAGTTCAGCGAAGAAGGCCTGGACTGTGGCTGTGGCAGGATCATTGCGGTCCCAGAGCGGTGTGGCCCAAGACAAGGCCTTTCCTGAAAGAAGGCTTACTACGAACGCCACCTTAGACCGTTCAGAAGGAAACAAGTCCGACAACATCTCCATATGCAGGGAACACTGAGACAAAAATCCACGGCAGAGTTTAGAGTCCCCATCAAATTTGTCCGGCAGGGACAAGCGGAGGTTAGGAGCGGCCACTCGCTGCGGAGGAGGTGCAGGAGCTGGCGGAGGAGATGGTTGCTGCTGTAGCAGAGGCAGAAGTTGCTGTAACATGGCGGTCAACTGCGACAGCTGCTGTCCTTGTTGGGCAATCTGCTGCGATTGCTGAGCGACCACCGTGGGAAGATCAGCGAGACTTGGCAGCGGCACCTCAGCGGGATCCATGGCCGGATCTACTGTCACGATTCGGCTTCCAGGTAGTGGATCCTCTGTGTCAGCGAGGGATTGGCGTGGACCGTGCTAGTGGACCGGTTCTAAGAGGCTACTGGTTTTCACCAGAGCCCGCCGCAAAGCGGGATGGTCTTGCTGCGGCAGTAGCAACCAGGTCGTATCCACTAGCAACGGCTCTACCTCGCTGACTGCTGAGAAGGCGTGGGACAGAAGGACTAGGCAGAGGCAAGGTCAGACGTAGCAGAAGGTCGGGGGCAGGCGGCAAGGTTCGTAGTCAGGATGGGTAGCAGAAGTTCAGGTACACAGGCTTTGGACACACTAAACGCTTTCACTGGCACAAGGCAACAAGATCCGGCAAGGGAGTGCATGGGAGGAGGTCAGATAAAGGCAGGGAGCAGATGGAAGCCAATTAAGCTAATTGGGCCAGGCACCAACCATTGGTGCACTGGCCCTTTAAGTCTCAGAGAGCTGGCGCGCGCGCGCCCTAGAGAGCGGAGCCGCGCGCGCCAGCACATGACAGCAGGGGACCGGGACGGGTAAGTGACCTGGGATGCGATTCGCGAGCGGGCGCGTCCCGCTGTGCGAATCGCATCCCCAACGGCCATGACAGTGCAGCGCTCCCGGTCAGCGGGACTGACCGGGGCGCTGCAGGGAGAAAGACGCCGTGAGCGCTCCGGGGAGGAGCGGGGACCCGGAGCGCTAGGCGTAACACTGCCTGAAGTAAACCCATGTTCTTTTTCATCTTGGAACTTTATTTGTTCCACAATTCTATCCTGTAGTAGGTTTTTCATTAATTTCCCTACTATTGATGTCAGGCTTACATTTATTATGGGAACCATACCTGTCTCAGGAGCTGTAGCTGAGGTGGTCGGGATTACAGAAACAGTTGGCTGGAATTTTTAAACTGTTCCTGTAGTTCCCATAGACATTAGGGAGAGACTGACGGGAGGATCGTCCACACTGAGTGTATGGGCTTGTGAAGTAGGTGGCCCTCTTTCTGGTGGTGTTTTTCTTGCACTATTCCAGGTGGCTGTTGTGGAGATATGCAGCTGAATGTATGTATGCAGGTTGTGAGGGGCTAGAAGTGGGGTTATTTCCATTGCTCTTTAGGCAGTCCTGGCACAGTTATCTCCCAGCTGTTAGGCCTGTCCCTTCTTCAGTGTTCAATGCTCCTGCTACAGCACTAGGGACAACAAGATTCCAGCTCGGCTGCTAAGACACATGTCAGCAGTGAGAAGGGTGGATGTTGATGGGAGGGGGCAGGGGTGTACCTAGAGCATTTGGCACCCGGGGCGGACCCTTTATTTGGCACCCCCCCCCGCCCACCACACACACGCACCCCCTTAATTACACCCCCTCCCTCCCCTCCCCCCAGGGGCGGACTGACAACACTCGGCGCCCCTGGACCAAAAAAAAGGCAAGGGCCCCTGCTAGGCTCTGCAGCTCGTCAATCTTCTGCCACACTCCTATTCCACCCAAATCCCACACACAATAAATAAAAATTTATATATGTAAGAAACACTTTAACGTAGGTAAATTTCTATAACCAATAATACTGGTATACAAGGAGTAAATATATACCACCACACAATAACTGGATAATACCGCCATACTGTATAAAACCACTATATAAAGACCAGTATACTATAAAGAATCTGTATACAATATAAGTGATTATATACAGGACCATATGGCGGTAGATATCAGCTGTACACAGGATGTGTATACCATATAAGTGATTACAGTTACATTTTGGGACTCACAATTACGTCTTTTCTGATCAGCGGCGTCCTCTTTCCTTTTCTTCTCTGTCCGGATAAGACCGCCATGTGGATCTCTTAACATCGGCAGGAAAAACATGTCAGACTCTGTATATATTCAGTGCCCTCCCCTCCTCTACAATCTTCCCATCTATAGGCCCCCAAACTGTAATAATGCCCTCCTTGGTGTCCTGCACAGTAAAAGGGCAGGTAGGCAGCCAGGACACAGAGCGCGGGCGGTGGCAAAGTGTTAAAAAAATAAAATAATTTTGCGGCGGCGGGTCAGTCTGTCCCTGGCACCCCCCTTGAGAGTGGCACCCGCGGCGGGCCGCCCCCCGCGCCCCCCCCCCCAGGTACGCCACTGGGAGGGGGGGATTGGCAGCCAAAGTGGCCAGGAGATGGCTGCATTGAGGTTGCAGAGGGAGCACCTCCATTGCTGTTCTTTTTCATGGTTTTCATGTGTTTCATTTTGCTGCTTGTCTGCATGGAGTAGGGATCTTGTTGGAGGGAGGGTTGCCCGCATTGTGGTCATGTGTGTTTGGATTCCTGTGGGTGATTCCCTCGTCAGTTTCCCCTTAAACAGTAGTCTGCTGTGGCTAAAAGATAACAACAGCCTATGGCAAACTCACTTTGACAGTTCAGTGCGCAGTTTGATGTTTTGTCTCTGTTTCTCAACATACTAAACACATAAAAAAATAAGAAGAAAAGATTCTTTGGTCTAACCCAAGATCAAGGGAATTATTTTATTGTAAAGTCATAACCTGACGTAGAATAATAATTGTATATTTTACTTCCATTTATTTAGAATATACTAGAATATATGACTATGGAACAGATTTTTTAACAGGTATTCTAAGCCTATTTCATTTTACACCAATAACCTATATTGGAATACTAGATCCTGTCTAATAATCTCAGGCTGTACAGCTCTCTTTTTACATAACTTTGTATCATTATTGTGATTAAGTAGAATCATTTGAAAGAGTTATAAAAATCTGTGGAAAAGTCAAAGAATTCGAGACCTTTATTAAAGTATGACCATGCAGGAGGCACCAGAAACAACAAGAGATAGGTTTGTACAAAGTGAAGGTTCTCAATCTTATTCTACGAATGGTATGTGTGTGGGGTAACACAAACATAGCGCACCACCCGCTAAAGGAAAGCAGATGGCTTGTAGCTTTTAATTCTGGAGAAATTTTACATCACTGGGGAGAGGAAATTGTGTGGGGATTGAAGCAAAGATGAATGGTGAAAACTACAAGCAGGAAAATCCACTCTAGCCTGCCAAGGATCTCAGAGCGGGGACACAATATATCTTTCACCAGGATAATGATACTGGTCACAAAGCAGAAGCAACAAAGAGTTAGCTCAGCAAAATAAAATAAATGACTCGGAATGACCCAGTCAAAGCCCAGAGCTGAATCCACTTCAGAATCTATGGCAAGTCTGCATTCCACATGGAATTACCAGCCAAGCTGGAAGAGGACATTGTTCTGCCAAAAACAATAAGAAAAATGGCACTGTTCTACACTGTCAAGGTGAGGCACATCCTAAATGAGTTGTGGCTGTTATTACTACAAGAAAGACTTTTAACATTATAAGCCATTCAGTGGTAATTTGAACTTCAATAGATTGTTTTCTTTACATAGAGAGTGTGTAAAAACATATTTCTGTGCATTTTGTGTTAACAAGGTATATGCAACATTGCAGCTTTCCAGAAAAAATTATATTACATGGAGAAGCAACAAGGATAGAATATGTAATAGTACTAGAGTATAGAATACACAACAAAATGTTATACTGTATTATGATATATAATATAAAGGAAAACTGTACAGAAAATATGATGCATGCATGAAGAAGAATAGAATCTGTATAAAATACACAAAAATATTATATTGTGGCATGCTATAAAAGAAAGGAATTGTGTACATGGTAATAATGCTAGATAGTTTGGGTTGTCTCTAGAGATGAGCAAATTTTAGAAAAATTTGATTTGGCCGATTCACCAAATTTTTCTAAGAAATTTGGTTCGGTCCGAAAATATTCTGAGCAAATCTGTATTAACAACGGCTATTTCTGGCCTACAGAGATCCTCAATAGAGGTTTAGAACACTTTGCCTTGCTGTAACAAGCACAGGGTGTGTTCTGGGTTAGTAAAATAATACTGTAATTCAGTATGACATGCTGATTAGAGGCCTCGCTATTAGAATCACTGTCGCAGAGCGGCACAATGACAGAGCCTGGAAGTGGCATCAGTATGAGGAGACCATATAGTGGCTGAATGACACAGCGTGGAGGTGGCGGCAGCATGAGGAGACCATATAGTGGCTGAATGACCCAGCCTTGAGGTGGCAACAGCCTGTGGAAACCATACGGCCTCACAATTAAAAAACATTAAAGATATTTTTTAACATTTAAATGTAATGTCCGTTCATTTGTTTTTGTATATTCTGTTTAGGTGTGTATTCACAAATTAGTTTGTTCAGAGCAGTTTGCTATTCTACCTGAATAGTTAATGCTCTGAACGAATGAGAACTCGGGTGGAGTTATTTAAGACAGGCTTCTCCTGCATTCAGTGCTGGTTATTGAGTGCAATACTACTATGTCTGTTTGTGCTATATTCTGACTATGTCTGCCTGAGCATTTACCTTGTATTTGTCATGTCTGTCATGGTCTGTGTTCACACATAGCTATTGGATTTGCTGTGTGTGAACAGTTTTATGTAATGTCTGGCTTTTTCAGTCTCACCCTCTGTTGTCCAATTGCCTTTATGGTGTGTCTATTTAAAGTCAGCCCAGCCTAGCCTCAGGGCTGATGATTAACTTCATTTACTAATGGACTTCCTGATGTCTAGCTGCTAACATGCTGGCTATGCTGCTAATGGAGGCTTTAGGTGAAATACTTCTTATTTGAGCTTTTAATCTACTATCTCTGTTTTAGCATACACTTTATATTTTCTGGTTTTAGCCATGTTAGGTGGCATGCTCTTCGTGGATTTTAAGCTGTGTTTGTTTAGTCGGTTTTAGGATTTGTATATCCTTTCTGCTATGTGTCTGTTCACACTGTTTTCTCTTGTATCCGTTTATATAAAGTTCTGTGTTTTATATTTCTGTTTTCCTACTGGGCAAGCATCCTGACCACACAGTTGAGTGTGCCGCTGGCCAGTAGTCGTAGTCTATTTGGATTTATTATTAATGGATACTCCTATAGTGGAGTGGAGTGTCCAGTTTGTGTGTTCAGTGTGAACAGTGTTCTATAAATATATCATGTGTATTTAGGCATCCATGTTACCGCTCCATGGGACTGCTTGTCTACTGGAGGTGTTCTGAAGGGATTGCGATTATTCCTGTCTTGTGTTCAGTGTGAACAGTGTTCTATAAATATATCCTGTGTATCTAGGCATCCCTATTACCTGTCCATGGGGACTTCATGTCTACTGGAGGTTTTGCATGTTATGTTTCTGGTTTGTGACCGACTATTTATTAGTATGTGTTTTTATTAGGCCCCTGCACTTTAGTTCAGGAAGGGACTGGTGCCCAGTTATCAATCCACCTTTAAGGGTGGATGGGCAAGTAGGCAGGGAGAGATGTTTTAGGGTCAGTTTAAGGCTCACTCTCCCTGTTCCCTGATCGGTCCCTGACAGTATTTATCTTGTCTTTTTATCTGGTTTTTTAAGCCATGGTTATATAGCATGCTCCTTGTATTTTAGTCTATGTTACATTAGTCGGTTTTAGGATTATGTTTGTTTGTTCTGCTCTGTTGGTGTTCACACTGTCTGAGTCTTGCTTGTACCCTGTGCTCTGTATGTTATATTCCTGTTTGGTATTCTGGAGTCTATTCAGACTCATCAGGTTCTAGTCTAGTGTTTCATGTATTATATTTCCGTTTCCTACTGGTTCAGCATTTTGTCCACATGGTGGAGTGTGTTCACTGGCCAGTAGCCTATTTGGCTTTATTATTAAAGGAATACTCCTGTGGAAAACTTTTTTTTTTTTTTTTTTTTATCAACTGGTGTCAGAAAGCTAAACAGATTTGTAAATGACTTGTAATAAAAAATCTTAATCCTTCAAGTACTTATTAGCTGCTTAATACTACAGAGGAAATGGTTTTCTTTTTGGAACACAGAGCTCTCTGCTGACATCATGACCACAGTGTTCTCTGCTGACACCTCTGTCAATTTTAAGAACTGTCCAGAGTAGGAGAACATCCCCATAGCAAACTTATGCTGCTCTGGACAGTTTCTAAAATGGACAGAGATGTCAGCAGAGAGCACTGTGGTCATGATGTCAGAAGAGAACTCTGTGTTCCAAAAAGAAAACCATTTCCTTTGTAGTATTCAGCAACTAATAAGTACTGGAAGGATTGAGATTTTTTTTATTGAAATCATTTACAAATCTGTTTAAATTTCTGGCACCAGTTGTTTTAAAAAAAAAATGTTTTCCACGGGAGTACCCCTTTTACCCCTTAAGGACCAGACCATTTTACACCTTAGGACCAGAGCGTTTTTTGCACATCTGACCACTGTCACTTTAAACATTAATAACTCTGGGATGCTTTTAGTTATCATTCTGATTCCGAGACTGTTTTTTTGTGACATATTCTACTTTCACATAGTGGTAAAATTTTGTTGTAACTTGCATCCTTTCTTGGTGAAAAATCCCAAAAATTAGATGAAAAATTAGAACATTTTGCATTTTTCTAACTTTGAAGCTCTCTGCTTGTAAGGAAAATGGATATTCAAAAATTTTTTTCTTTAAATTCACATTTCCAATATGTCTACTTTATGTTTGAATCATAAAATTGACATGTTTTTACTTTCGGAAGACATCAGAGGGCTTCAAAGTTCAGCAGCAATTTTCCAATTTTTCACAAAATTTTCAAACTCACTATTTTTCAGGGACCAGTTCAGGTTTGAAGTGGATTTGAAGGGTCTATATATTAGAAATACCCCACAAATGACCACATTATAAAAACTGCACCCACCAAAGTATTTAAAATTACATTTAGTAAGTGTTTTAACCCTTTAGGTGTTTCACAGGAATAGCAGCAAAGTGAAGGAGAAAATTCACAATCTTCATTTTTTACACTCGCATGTTCTTGTAAACCCAATTTTTGAATTTTTATAAGGGGTAAAAGGAGAAAATGTATACTTATATTTGTAGCCCAATTTCTCTCGAGTAAGGACATACCTCATATGTCTATGTAAATTGTTCGGCGGGCGCAGTAGTGGGCTCAGAAGTGAAGGAGCAACAAGGGGATTTTGGAGAGTACGTTTTTCAGAAAGGGTTTTTGGGGGGCATGTTGCATTTAGGAATGCCCTATGGTGCCAGAACAGCAAAAAAAAACACATGGCATACCATTTTGGAAACTAGACCCCTTGGGGAACGTAACAAGGAATAAAGTGAGCCTTAATATCCCACAGGTGTTTCACGACTTTTGCATATGTAAAAAAAAAAATTTTTTTTCACTAAAATGTGTGTTTCCCCCCAAATTTCACATTTTTGCAAGGGTTAATAGAAGAAAATACCCCCCAAAATTTGTAACCCCATCTCTTCTGAGTATGGAGGTACCCTATAAGTTGGCCTGAAGTGCACTACGGGCGAACTACAATGCTCAGAAGAGAAGGAGTGATATTTGGCTTTTTGAGAGCAAATTTTGCTCGGGGGGCATGTTGCATTTAGGAAGCCCCTATGGTGCCAGAACAGCAAAAAAAAAAAAAAAAAACACATGGTATACCATTTTGGAAACTAGACCCCTTGAGGAACGTAAAAAGGAATAAAGTGAGCCTTAATACCCCACAGGGGTTTCACGACTTTTGCATATGTAAAAAAAAAAAATTTTTCACTAAAATGTGTGTTTCCCCCCAAATTTCAAATTTTTGCAAGCGTTAATAGCAGAAAATACCCCCCAAAATTTGTAACCTCATTTCTTCTGAGTATGGAGGTACCCCATAAGTTGACCTGAAGTGCACTACGGGCGAACTACAATGCTCAGAAGAGGAGGAGCACCATTGAGCTTTTGGAAAGAGAATTCGTTTGGAATGGTAGTCAGGGGCCATGTGCATTTGCACAGCCCCCCGTGGTGCCAGAACAGTGGACCCCCCCACCTGTGACCCTATTTTGGAAACTACACCCCTCACAGAATTTAATAAGTGGTGCAGTGAGCATTTACACCCCACTGGCGTTTGACAGATCTTTGGAACAGTGAGCTGTGCAAATGGAAAATTAAATTTTTCATTTTCACAGATCACTGTTCCAAAAATCTGTCAGACACCTGTGGGGTGTAAATGCTCACTGTACCCCTTATTACATTACATGAGGGGTGTAGTTTCCAAAATGGGATCACATGTGGGGGGGTCCATTGTTCTGGTACCATGGGGGCTTTGTAAACACAAGAGGCCTTCAATTCCGGACAAATTTTCTCTTCAAAATCCCAATGGCGCTCCTTCTCTTCTGAGCATTGTAGTGCACCCAAAGAGCACTTTACATCCACATATGGGGTATGTTCTTACTCAGAAGAAATGGGGTTACAAATTTTGGGGGGCTTTTTTTATTTTCCCTTGTGAAAAGGAAAAATTTAGGGTGACACCAGCATTTTAGTGAATTTTTTTTTTTTTTTCATTTTCCCATCCAACTTTAATGAAAATTTGTCAAACACCTGTGGGGTGTTCCGGCTTACTATACCCCTTGTTACATTCCGTGAGGGGTGTCATTTCCAAAATGGGGTCACATGTGGGTATCTTTTTTGGGGGGTTTATGTCAGAACCGCTGTAAAATCAGTCACCCCTGTGCAAATCACCAATTTAGGCCTCAAATGTACATGGTGCGCTCTTACTCCTGAGCCTTGTTGTGCGTCCGCAGAGCATTTTACGCCCACATATGGGGTATCTCCGTACTCAGGAGAAATTGCGTTACAAATTTTGGGGGTCTTTTTTTTCTTTTACCTCTCGTGAAAATAAAAAGTAAAGGACAACACCAGCATGTTAGTGTAAAAAAACATTTTTTTTTACACTAACAGGCTGGTGTAGACCCCAACTTTTCTTTTTCATAAGGGGTAAAAGGAAAAAAAAGCCCCCCAAAATTAGTAGTGCAATTTCTCCCGAGTACGGAGATATGCCATATGTGACACTAAACTGTTTCCGTGAAATACGACAGGGCTCTGAAGTGAGAGAGCGCCATGCGCATTTGAGGACTAAATTAGGGATTGCACAGGGGTGGACATAGGAGTATTCTACGCCAGTGATTGCCAAACAGGGTGCCTCCAGCTGTTGCTAAACTCCCAGCATGCCTGGACAGTATGTGGCTGTCCGGAAATGCTGTGAGTTGTTGTTTTGAAACAGCTGGAGACTCTGTTTTGGAAACACTGCCGTACAATACGTTTTTTATTTTTATTGGGGGGACAGTATAAGGGGATGTATATGTAGTGTTTTACCCTTTATTATGTGTTAGTGTAGTGTAGTGTAGTGTTTTTAGGGTACGTTCACACTGGCGGAGGTTTACAGTGAATTTACTGCTAGGAGTTTGCGCTGCGGCGAAAAATTTGCAGCAGCTCATACTTGAAGCAGAAAACTTACTGTAAACCCGCCAGTGTGAATGTATCCTGTACGTTCACATGGGTGTGGGGGGGGGGGGGGGGCAAACCTCCAGCTGTTTCAAAACTACAACTCTCAGCATGTACTGACAGACCGAGCATGCTGGGAGTTGTACTTTTGCAACAGCTGGAGGCACACTGGTTGGAAAACCTTCAGTTAGATTCTGTTAGCTAACTCAATATTTTCCAACCAGTGTGCCTCCAGCTGTTGCAAAACTTCAACACCCAGCATGTACTGATCGCCGAAAGGCATGCTGGGAGATGTAGTTATGCAACAGCTGGAGGTACACAACTACAACTCCCAGCATGCAGAGACAGCTGTTTGCTGTTTAGGCATGCTGGGAGTTGCAGTTTTGCAACATCTGGAGAGCTATAGTTTAGAGACACAGTGGTCTCCAAACTGTGGACCTCCAGATGTTGCAAAACTACAACTCCCAGCATGCCCAGACAGCAAACTGCTATGTGGGCATGCTGGGAGTTGTAGTTTTGCAAGATCTGGAAGTGCACTGTATTGAGATCACTGTGCAGTGGTCTCAAACTGTAGACCTCCAGCTGTTGCAAAACTGCAACTCCCAGCATGCCTAAACAGCTCTCTGGGCATGCTGGGAGTTGTAGTTTTGCAACATCTGGAGGGTTACAGTTTAGAGACCACTATGTTGCTAAGTAACTCTCTGCCTTCCGTCGGATCCAGGGAGCCGCGTCGCCGTCCTCTTCTTCCGCCGATCGTCGCCCGCTGCGCTGATCGTCGCTCACTGCCGCCGCCGATGGGTAAGTGGATTTTCAGCGCCGGTCCCTGTCGGTTTCCCCGTCCTGCACCGCCTATTGTGTGTGGGCAGAACGGGGAAACCGAAAGTAAACCCTTCCGCCCCCGATCTGCTATTGGTGGTCGCGTCTAGACCACCAATAGCAGAGATAGGAGGGGGGGCACCTCTGCCACCTCACTCCTATTGCTTCAAGGGGATCGTGGGTGTCTAGGACATGATGACCCCCTTGGGCATTTGCGCGGGGTGCCTGCTGATTGATATCAGCAGTCACCCCGACTCGGTCCCCGCCGGCACGCGGCGGGGACTGAAATTCCCATGGGTGTACAGGTACGCCCTTGGTCCTTAAGTACCAGGGAGCAAAGGTATACCTGTACGCCCTTGGTCCTTAAGGGGTTAATGGCTTTGTATGTTTGTATGTTCTATGTCCCAGTGTGAACAGTGTCCTATATTTATATAATGTGAATTCAGGTAGAAAAAACAGGCATGGTCGCACATCTACAATCTTGTATAATGATCTAATTGCTTCTCAGCATAATATCAAAAACTAACAGGTTGTTAGTATACATTTTTTGATCAAAAAGTACAAGCCCACTAGCCACGTCAAGTCCACCTATTTAGAGTGGGTCCCTAACGTCCCTAGCATAAAATGGCGTAGCACCGGGCGGCGACCACCACCGCCGCGGCACCAGTGCCCACGGGGGGGGGGGGGGGAACGACCCACTGGCAGAGCGGCCCCAATGCCACTCAAACCAGTCTATGGGCCGCACCCCACCTCAGACACGGCGCCACAGCAGCAACGGACGCAGCACAGCACCACACCAGTGTGAACAAGGTGTTACAGCACACTTACCATGCTCTCCCAGTCAGAGGCTGCTAGGAAAGTGGGTGGGCTTGTACTTTTTGATCAAAAATGTATACTAACAACCTGTTAGTTTTTGATATTATGCTGAGAAGCAATCAGATCATTATACAAGATTGTAGATGTGCACCATGTCTGTTTTCTACACGAATTCACACTGTTTTCTATCCCCGCCTTTTTTTTTTTTTGAACATGTGCTGCACTCTTCCCCACCCCCTCAGCCCAACCCTATATAAGTAGTAGTTAGCTACACAAGGGCCATTTCTTTCCTAGCAGCCTCCCGGTCTGACTGGGAGAGGATGGTAAGTGAGCTATTACACCTTGTTCACACTGGTGTGGTACTGTGCGGCGTCCGTTGCTGCCGTGGCGCAGTGTCTGCGGGGAGGTGCGACCCATAGACTGGTTTGAGTGGCATTGGGGCTGCTCTGCCAGGGGGTCGTTTCCCCCCCGTGGGCACTGGTGTCGCGGCGGTGGTGGTCGCCGCCCAGTGCTACGCCATTTTATGCTAGGGACGTTAGGGACCCACTCTAAATAGGTGGCCTTGACGTGGCGAGTGGGCTTGTACTTTTTGATCAAAAATGTATACTAACAACCTGTTAGTTTTTGATATTATGCTGAGAAGCAATCAGATCATTATACAAGATTGTAGATGTGCACCATGTCTGTTTTCTACCCGAATTCACACTATATTTATATAATGTTTGGTTGATCTGATATTTGTTCTTTGTACTTGTACCTGCTTGTGATAGTTCTTAGTAACTCAGTTTAGTGTTTTGGCTCTCAGTTCTTCTGTTTATCCCCTTCATCTCCTGGATTCTGCTGTATACTCATATCATGCCTAGTCTTGTTCATTTTATCATGTCTGCCATTTACCTGATATCCGGTTTATGACCTGTTTGTTAATTGTCTATATTTTGCTATGTTTGTGAGTTATATTCTGCCCTGTTAGTATTTGTCTTCTTTCTGGTATATCTTGTTGTCTAGTTGTTTTCTGTTTCTATGACCCACTATTTATATTATGTGTTTTTACGCCACTGCACTTTAGGGCAGGAATGGACCGGCGCTCAGTTGTTGATCCATCGTTTAGGATGGATGGGCAAGTAGGCAGGGAGAGAGGTTTTAAGATCAATTTAGGGCTCACTCTCCCTGTCTCCTGGTCGGTCATGACATTAAATTTAAGATTTTATTGGATGAACCTAAAAAGTTTTATTTAATGTGCCAGCAGCATGAGGAGACCACATGGCGGTACAGCGACACAGCCTGGAGGTGACGGAAGCATGAGGAGACCATATAGTGGCTGAATGACACAGCCTTTAGTTGGCAGCAGAATGAGGAGACCATATAGTGGCTGAATGACAGCCTGGAGTTGGCGGCAGCATGTGGAGAACATATGGTAGAAGCATGAGAAAGCCTGGAGGTGGCATCAGCTGCATCAGGAGTCCTGAAAGTGACCTGGTGACATAGTGGCATACCAGTACCCGTGATGGAGGTGGGTGAAAACAGGAGAACTTGGCATCAGATGTGTCACATCCAGGCGGGTGGCAGGATCAGAATAGTAGCTGAGGCAGGTAGGCATAAGAAAAAAGTCTCTTTTGTAAAAGATAGTGTGCGCAAGTTAGTATTGAGCATATGCCTTATGTAAAACTTAACTTTTAATAATATTCTTAGGATAAAATATATGTACCCATTATTTTTTTTAATCAAACAAAAGGATATTGTTGCGCCGAGCGCTCCGGGTCCCTGCTCCTCCCCGGAGCGCTCGCGGCATTCTTCTGTGTGCAGCGCCCCGGTCAGACCCGCTGACCGGGAGCACTGCACTGTTATCGCCGGCGGGGATGCGATCCGCGTAACAGGACGCGCCCGCCCACGGGTCGCATCCCAATCATCTCACCTGTCCCGTTCCCCTGCTGTCATGTCCCGGCGCACGGCCCCGCTCTCTAGGGCGCGCGCGCGCAGACTCTCTGAAATTTAAAGGGCCAGTGCACCACTAATTGGTGCCTGGCCCAATCAGTGGTAATCACTCCCAAACTCCCTGTCCTTGCCGGATCTTGTTGCCTTGTGCCCTGTGAAAGCGTTATAGTGTGTTCCCAAGCCTGTGTACCCAGACCGTCTGCTGTTGCCCCTGACTACGAACCTCGCTGCCTGCCCTGACCTTCTGCTACGTCTGACCTCGCCTCCGTCTAGTCCTTGTGTACCACATCTGTCTCAGCTGTCAGTGAGGTTGAGTCGCTATCGGGTGGAACGACCTGGGGGTTACCTGCCGCTGCAAGTCCATCCCGCTTTGCGGGGGGCTCTAGTGAAAACCAGTAACCTCTTAGACTCCCCTGGTACGGCCCACACCATCACCTCACTAACACAGAGGATCCACCACCAGTGTACTCTCCGCATACCAGTCCGGATCCTGACAGTAGATCCGGCAATGGATCCTGCTGAGGTTCCACTGCCCAGTGTCGCTGACCTAACCTCCGTGGTCGCCCAGCAATAACAGCCGATCGTGCTACAAGGACAGCAGTTGACTCAGTTGACCATTATGCTGCAACAGCTTCTGCCGCAACAACAGCAACCATCTCCCCCGCCAGCTCCTGCATCTCCTCCACAGCGAGTGGCGGCACCCAGCTTCCGCCTGTCTCTATCGGACAAGTTTGATGGGGACTCTAAACAGTGCCGTGGATTCCTGTCCCAGTGTTCCCTACACCTGGAGATGATGTCAGATCAATTCCCTACAGAACGGTCTAAGGTGGCATTCATGATAAGCCTCCTGTCTGGAAAGGCCTTGTCATGGGCCACACCGGTTTGGGACCGCAATGATCCTGCCACTGCAACAATCCAGTCCTTCTTCTCTGAAGTACGTAGTGTATTTGAGGAACCAGCCCGGGCTTCCTCAGCCGAGACTGCTTTGCTGAACCTAGTCCAAGGGAGTTCTTCTGTGGGCGAATACGCCATCCAGTTCCGCACCCTCGCCTCAGAGCTATCCTGGAATAATGAGGACCTCTGCGGACCTTCAAGAAAGGCTTATCCAGTAACATCAAAGATGTCCTGGCCGCACGAGAAATTCCTGCTAATCTGTCTGAACTCATCCATTTGGCCACCCGCATCGCCATGCATTTCTCGGAAAGACGCCAGGAACTTCTTCAGGAAAAGGATCTTTTCGCACCAGACGATTTTTCTCCCAGGCTCCTCTCTTCCAATGTCCTTTGCAATCTGTTCCTGTGCCTTCCGCCGAGGAGGCTATGCAAGTCGATCGGTCTCGCCTGACCCTACAAGAGAGGACTCACCACCGAAACGAGAATTTGTGCCTGTACTGTGCTAGTACCGAACATTTCCTAAAAGACTGTCCTATCCGCCCTCTGCGTCAGGAGAAACGCACGCACCTAGTTCACAAGGGTGAAACGACACTTGGTGTGAATTCTGCCTCTCCACGTCTGACTGTACCTGTGCGGATTTCTCCTTCCGCCAACTCCTCCTTCTCAGCAGTGGCCTTCTTGGACTCTGGTTCTGCAGGAAACTTTATCTTGGCCTCTTTTGTTAATAGGTTCAGTATTCCAGTAACCCGTCTCGTCAAGCCGCTCTTCATCTCTTCAGTAAACAGAGAGAAATTGGACTGCACTGTGCGCTACCGCACTGAACCCCTGCCCATGAGCATTGGACTTCACCATGAAAAAATAGAATTTTTCGTTCTGCCTAACTGCACCTCTGAAGTTCTTCTCGGCTTGCTGTGGCTCCAGCGTCATGCTCCTACCCTCGACTGGACCACCGGGGAGATCAAAAGTTGGGGTCCTTCTTGTCACAAGCGATGTCTCACATCTGCTTCCACTATTTAAACCCCTGAGGCTTCTTCTTTACCGGGTGTTCCCAAGGCTTACCAGGACTATTCAGATGTATTCTGCAAAAAGCAAGCAGAGGTCTTACCTCCACATAGACCTTATGATTGTCCCATTGACCTTCTTCCTGGTACCACTCCGCCCCGTGGCAGGATTTACCCTCTGTCAGCCCCAGAGACTCAAGCCATGACGGAGTATATCCAGGAGAACTTAAAGAGGGGTTTAATTCGGAAATCCTCATCCCCTGCTGGAGCGGGGTTCTTCTTTGTTTCTAAAAAGGATGGATCCTTACGCCCATGTATTGACTACCACAGTTTAAACAAGATTACCATCAAAAACCGCTATCCCTGCCTTTGATCTCCGAATTCTTTGACCGTCTACGCGGAGCAAGTATTTTCACCAAACTAGACTTAAGGGGCGCGTATAATCTTATTCGCATCCGTAAAGGTGATGAGTGGAAAACCGCTTTCAATACCAGAGATGGACATTTTCAATATCTAGTTATGCCCTATGGGCTCTGCAACACCCCTGCAGTCTTCCAAGACTTTGTTAATGAGATCTTTCGGGACTTATTGTATACCTGTGTTTTGGTCTACTTGGATGACATCTTGATTTTTTCCTCTAACTTAGAGGAACACCGTCGTCATGTCCGTCAAGTGCTCCAAAGACTCAGTGAAAACCACCTGTACGCTAAATTTGAAAAATGTCTCTTTGAATGCAACAGTCTTCCTTTCCTAGGTTATCTAGTCTCTGGCCAAGGGCTTCAAATGGATCCAGATAAACTGTGGGCGGTTTTGGATTGGCCACGCCCTTCTGGACTCCGTGCTATCCAACGCTTCCTGGGATTCGCCAACTATTATCGACAGTTTATTCCCCACTTCTCCACTATTGTGGCCCCTATTGTGGCTCTGACTAAGAAGAATGCTAATCCTAAGTCGTGGCCTCCACAAGCGGATGAGGCCTTCAAACTTCTCAAAGCTGCCTTTGCCTCTGCACCAGTTTTGTCCAGACCAGATCCGTTGAAACCATTCTTCCTGGAAGTAGATGCTTCCTCAGTCGGAGCCGGAGCAAAAAAAGGCTACCGGACGTAACATTACTTGTGTTTTTTCTCAAATACTTTCTCTCCAGCAGAAAAGCAGAAAAGAACTACTCTATTTGAGATCGTGAACTCCTGGCCATCAAGTTAGCCCTCGAGGAGTGGAGACATCTTTTGGAGGGTTCCAAACACCCCATTGTCATTTACACTGACCACAAGAATTTGTCTTACTTCCAGTCCGCTCAGCGTCTGAATCCTCGCCAAGCTAGATGGTCGTTGTTTTTTGCCCGCTTCAACTTCGAGATACACTTCCGTCCTGCTGACAAGAATGTCAGAGCTGATGCCCTTTCTCATTCCTCTGATGCCTCCGAGTCTGAAGCCCCTCTGCAGCATATTATACCACCTGAGTGCCTGGTCTCCTCTGCTCCAGCCTCACTGGGGCAAACCCCCCCTGGGAAGACTTTTGTTCCTCCACGCCTTCCCCTCAGGATCCTCAAATGGGGGCATTCTTCTCACCTGAAGCTTGCGGAGTAAGATGGGACTGAACTGTGATAATGAGATAGTGGTTGGTGCATCATGCAAAAAGGGTGTTTTTGGCCTTGAGCTGAATGAAAAAAGGGCAGAAAAAAAATAAGAGGTTAGGCTTGTGGGAGGGGTGTGGCTTGTGGGAAGGGGTGGCTTGCAAGCTGAACCAACACATTCACCAGAAGATGCATAGCTTGTGGAGTAAGGTATGGGAAGTCCCATAGACTTGCATGGGACTTTCGACAAAAACCCTTACCATCGCAAATGGGGGGTGGGGGCGGAAGCTGGGTGTGACATAGACACGAACATACATTAAGTTTCAAATATATGTAATGTGTATATATATATATATATATATATATATGTATATATATATATATATATATATATATAAATATATATATATATATATATATATATATATATATAGCTATAGACAAAAGAAAAATAACAACAGCACTCAAGAGAAAATAATGTCCAATAGAAGGGTGCAAGCAACTGAAAAGAATCCATCAATTCTTCTGCAACACTAAAAAAAATTAAAGCCAGCACAACACTCCACAAAGCGAAAAAAAGGTAAATTTATTCCACCAAAAAATGTGAAAAAGCAGCCAAGGGCTTGAAAAAGATCCTGGAGAGGATTGAAACATTGCTGCTTTTTCATATTTTTTGATGGAGTAAATTTACCTTTTTTTCACTTTATGGAGTGCTGCACTGGCTTTCATTTCATATATATATATATATATATATATATATATATATATATATATATATATATATATTAAGGATTCCTCCCTGGGGATAGCTGTATTAGACAGGTTGCAGGATAAATAAAACATAACACAGGAGCAAACAAAACCCCAGACCGTCCAGTCACGAGCTAAACAATTAAGCATGCCCTGACTATCCACTGGTGGGCTTTTCCCGGACAGTTAAACTTATGCCTCCTGCAACCTTCTACTCACTGTTACACACAGCGTTTGCAACCTCTTGCTGTGTGTCTTGTCCACACCACTCTTTGGGGCCACTCACAGCTCGGGCTGTGTGTTTCTCAGAAGGACCCCTGCCTCTACCGTACAACCAGCATGCTGTCTTCTAGGGAGAGACCCAAAAATTGTGTCTGTGTTCTTTTTAAACACACTTCCCCTTTCTGCTTCCTCATTAATTAGGCCACAGGTGTACATTTCATCAGGGTGAGCTATGGAATTACACCCTTTCCTTGCCACAGTGTCACATATCCTGCCCCCCCCCCCCCCCTCTGCTCAGACCACCGGGAAGGAGCACTTGTATTCAAAATTGCCTTTCCTTTTCCTTGGACAACTCCGTCCAACAGGTTTTGAGGCCCTTTGCTTCCTTCTTCAGCAGATTTTATCTGCACCACTTTAATGGCACACCCTTCTTTCATTTGCACTTTCATCAGCCACCAAGCACAAGACTTTTGGTCCCCTTTGACAAATTCCTTGTAAAAGGCTCTATTCATGTCACACCTTTCCAACACCAGGTTCTTCACTTTAGACTGTGCAGTGCTCTAGACACTAGGTGCAGACAAGGCAGATGCTCCAGGTCTTTGTCTTCTGTCACCGGCATGGCCATTGCCTGAACTTTTCTGGTGGCCAACCAAGCCTGTATCACCCATTTGCAGGACTTCTGCAGTTATCTCTGGTTTAGCTTTTGCCTCAGAGAACTTCTCTGCCTTTTCACCATCCAATCTCCATATCTCTGCAGCTTCAGGGGACCTTCCATAGGGTTTCACCTCAGTCTCAGCTTCAGAGGACTTCTCATATGGCTTCTTCTCATGGTCTTCAGACTCTACAGTTTCTTAAGTCCATTGCTCAGACTCCGCCACCTTCTCACTTTCCAGCTATTCTGTCAAGTTTTTGACAGTATCCTCCAGGGACAGCAGTTGTTCTCTCATCTGCTCATTGTCTTTATTCAGCTGTGCCATCTTGGACACTTTTTGCTCATAGACTTTTAGCTGAGTCTCTTGTTCAGAGAGCTGCGTTCCCAGTGAATCCAAGGAAGCTGTGTGAGACTTAATGTGCGTTTCGTTCTGCGCCTCCAGGCTTTGCCCCTTATGAGCCATTACTACTTTCTCCTTCTCCAGCTCTTCCATGGCTACCAACCTAGCCTTGTGATCACTTTGTAGAGCCAGATGTGCCTCACACAGGACATTCACTTCATCCTTGAATGAGATCTGCTCAGCCAGACTCTCCAATTCGCTCTCCTTGCTGGTCACATGATCCTGGGAGTGGGAACGTTCATCCTCCAGAGCCACAAACTCACTTTTTTAGAGCTCCATATCTTTCTGCACCTGAAGCTTCACTTCCTGCTCTTTCTTCAAGTCTGCAAGCGTTTTTTCTTTCTCCTCTGTCAGGTGATGAATCTCTTCTTCCTTTTGTGCCAATTTAGCAGAAACCAACTGTAAGGCTTCTTCAAGATTCTGGATCTGCTCCCTTTTCTTACCAAGACCAGCTTGTTTTTTTGTGAGATCCCTTACTTACTGCGGTCTTTTCACTCTCGCTGCTGGACCTTGAGACATTATCTTGTCCTCTGACAGTCACCTGTCCTTGGCCTGTCTCTTCCTTCAAGCCAACTCGTTCCAACTTTTCTCCACGTTTAGGAGTAGTCTCCCCCTTTGCAAGGGTCTTGGCCACTTGGGCTTCCGGGTAGTTCTCAGACAGTCTCTCTGGACTGTCTCTCTGCTCACTGGCAGACTTCTCTTTCACCTCAACACCGTCTCTCCGCTGCCCAGCAGAAACATCTAGGGCTCCTGGGTCGGCAACAACATCTCGTCCAGTGGTCCGACCTTCCTGGTCACGATCCACCTCTGGTCCAGACTTCACATCTCCTTCACTCAGGACCCGGCTCCACATGTACTCTCTTCAGTACTTTTGCATTATCCACAGACATCTCTGTAGCTTCTTTTCAGGTCACCTCTTCCAGATGACCGTGCAATTTCAACCCCCCTTTGGGCTCATCTTTATTCACAAGGTTCAGCATAGCTTCATCTTTCTCATTCTCAATCACTTCTTCCAGGTGACAGTGCAACTCTAGCCCCACCTTTGGCTCATCTTCAGCTGGCAGATGGAACCCATGTTCCTGTACCTGATCTGTTTCTGGTTTTACTGAAGATTCTGTTTCAGCCAGAGGCACACTTGTCACTTAAGTCTCTGGATTCTCTTGGACTTGACTCACGGTCTGTTCTTCAGCTCCCCGAGCAGTCTGGCAGACCCCTGTCTGACATATATCAAGTGACTTCTGACACTCCCCATCCTCAGCCTCTGCTGAGTAACTCTCAACTTGTGTGTGGTGCAAGTCAAGTTTTGTGAACCTATCAGGTTCCTGCTCTAGTCACCTGACAGTCTTCCCATAATTGCTGAAAAAATGGAAAATCCTTCCCCAGTACTACATCATACTCCAAGGAGGGCTCTATTGCAATCTTATGACTCACAGTACTATAGGGAGTAGAAATACAGACAATAACAGTTTTATAATCCCAAATATCTGCCTGTATAGACACTATGAGGGGGTCTGGCTTTCTGCAACTGCCCTTTACCAGACTTATTATACCCCTAGACTCTAGCAAAGCAATAATCTTTTTACCACCTACTACCAGCTCACACAGGTTTTCTTTTGTCCTGTCAGAGTTGGCAGCAGTACACATTACTTGGTAACACATAAGCATGAGTTTTTGACAAAAAACTTTATCACACTGCATAAGCTAAAAATTTACAGGACAATTCACACAGTCAAGTAGTGACACACCAGTCATCATTAGCTTGGGAACCTATCTCAAGCTCGGCACACACCTCCATAACATGGCTCACTGTCCCTAAACAGGTTTTAAAGTCAATTAGAACAGTCTTACCAGGCTCTGGTCGGGTCTCCACAAATGGAATTATTTCCGGCATGACTTTGGATACAGCCTGGTAACAGTCCAGATCCACAAACAGTGGGATTACACCCATCAGTAACTCAAGGGTCCTCACATCCATCTTGGCGACAACCAGTTGCTGCTCACGTCAGTTCGTTGGTTGCTCCTAGCAACGGCATTTCAACATTAACCCATCTTTCGAAACAAACAACACGGCCTACTCCTGTTGCGCTGCACAGGTGGCTCGTTCACCTGTCTCCTTAGCTGAGAGAGTGCTCACTCGATTGACGTGATCCGTTGCCCCAAGCAACACTTTCATCACAGGCTTAGTCCTGCTCTTGTACTCCACAGCTGGGCTCATCCGACTTGCAACATGCAGGGTTGGTTGCTCCTAGCAACAACTTTACTGCAACTCAACCGTTGGTTGCTCTTAACAACTTGTTGCCCGCATCCTCCACCAAATGTAAGGATTCCTCCCTGGGGATAGCTCTGGGATCATCCTTAACACCGCCACAGGACATGTTTCCACTTATATCAGCAGGCAAACAATGGTCCTTTATGCAAGTCCGGCTCCTCGCCAGCTTTATTAGACAGGTTGCAGGATAAATAAAAACATAAACAAGAACAAACAAAACCCTAGACCGTCTAGTCACTAACTAAACAATCAAGCATGCCCTGACTATCAACTGGTGGGCTTTTCCCAGCCAGTTAAACTTATGTCTCCTGCAACCTTCTACTCACTGTTCACACACAGCTTTTGCAACCTCTTGCTGTGTGTCTCGTCCACACCACTCTTTGGGGCCACTCACAGCTCGGGCTGTGTGTTTCTCAGCAGGACCTACAGCCTCTCCCCTACAGCCAGCTTGCTGTCTTCTAGGGAGAGGCCCAACTATTGTGTCTGTGTTCTTTTTAAACACAATTCCCCTTTCTGCTTCCTCATTAATTAGGCCACAGTTGGAGGTTTCTCCAGGGTGAGCTAGGGAAATACACCCTTTCCTTGCCATAGTGTTACTATATATATATATATATATATTTTGGTATTGTGCTGAGACATGGCTGGTGCCTAATTAACTTATACAGTTGCGTAACTCATATTCAGAATGATCAGTTTATTCTTATTGACACAAGTTATAAATGATAAAATTTGGCTTTTTTATTTCTTACATAAGAGGGGCTGAGCAGCTCAAGTGATACAGTCTGACATGTCTCCTTTCTTGTGCTTACCTCCCATCCCCTCCTTGATTGACTTACAGAGCCATGTACATCTGTTAATAGAAGGCTTGGAGGTGAGGGGAAGTGAGGAGGTATGCCACACTGTAGCACTTTGAGTGGCTTGGTCCCTCCTTCATGACATTTGGCTTATAAATAAAAAGTAACTAATAATCACCAACTGACCAACACCAGTGAATAGAGGTGGCTTAAAACATCACTTTTAATATATACTCAATAAAAGTAGAAAGTACAATCAGTGCCATTCCGTGCATGTACTCAATAATCTTTAATCCAAATTATAACTGCTAAAAGCAAATATAATTATATCCAAGCTAGGAGTGCTAGACTGTAATACAAGCACATCCAACCATGAAAAAACTGTGCTACATCAAGGCACAATCAAGCTGATGTGACAAATCACTTGGGGTCACCCAGCAAGTAGTTACTCCTTCAGTCATCCAATGATGGCGACTGAGTCTCTCAACGCGTTTCTATCGCCTGTTACGGCGGTGTCATCAGGGGAGGTATTGACATAGGAGTCAATCAAAAGTAGACCGTCAGGGTATGTACCAACTGACCGGACTAAGTCAAGGGGCTGCAGCATGTAACCATACACAACACGCGGCACCCTCTTAGCTATGGTACTTAGATATATAAAACATCAAAATAAGATTTTCTTTTTAAATAAAAGGACCATATGATTATGTTACTTGAAGTCCAGCACCAACAGAGGCCTTTCCTGTAAAAGAAAAGAACATATATGTAGACAAGTGGCCATATGAAGCTGATCTTGTTTATAAGTCAGCATTGCATTGCTTACTCACTTAACCACCTCCGATTGGCTGCCCTGCAAAACAAGAGAAACACAACCCCATTCAGTATTCCCTACATTAAATCCACCTGTAGGGAAGGAATACTCCATATGGAGTGTACTCACTATTGCGTGACTTCAAGAAGAATTACCGGTGGCGCGCACTCCCGCAGTGGCGAAGAGGCCGGCTGACATCCAGTCCAGCGCGCTGCCGGGGAAGCCGGCGTCTGACGTTATATCCTGTGCGACCATTATCTCACGTCCGGCGCATCCGCCCCGCTTCCCAGGGCGACGCGTCCTAGGGCGGTGCTAAGTTATCTGCACTCGCCAAACGTGTTAACCATTTGTGGTCCATACAGGACGTTCACTCTCTTTATAACAGGTCAGTAAACTAACTTTGCTGGTATCTCTTAACATAGAACAATGCAATTATCTCGGTTGTCACTAAGGTCTGCATATATATGAATGGGCGTGTAATAATAAGTAGGTGACAAGATTACTACAATTCCCAGAAAGTTTGGAAAAAAGGTTGGGGAGGCTGCACCTATTCCCCTAAGGAGGGGAGGGGCAACTGCTTAAAGTGGCGTGTGGGGCAATCCTATTTTTCATATAGAGAATTGGGGTAGTCAACTGGGTGGAATATATTAAGTGTACCCTAGTAATTATATATGTGTGAACGGGGAGAATACATGGCCCTTTGTGTAATTGCCACCCTAGTTGGCCCTCTCGTCATAGCCCTATGCCTAGGCAGCTTCATCCCTAATGGATGGCCCCGCTCAGGAACCTCCTATATGCCCTAGCATTCCTAACCGCCTATTGGAGGTCTACCTGTAAGACCCACTAGGGTCTCCCCTATCTACCTAGGTCCTCCAATTATATTTCCACCCAGTAAATCCCTACAGAAAACAAGAAACAGGAAAGGCCTCTGTTGGTGCTGGACTTCAAGTAACATAATCATATGGTCCTTTTATTTAAAAAGAAAATCTTATTTTGATGTTTTATATATCTAAGTACCATAGCTAAGAGGGTGCCGCGTGTTGTGTATGGTTACATGCTGCAGCCCCTTGACTTAGTCCGGTCAGTTGGTACATACCCTGACGGTCTACTTTTGATTGACTCCTATGTCAATACCTCCCCTGATGACACCGCCGTAACAGGTGATAGAAACGCGTTGGGAGACTCAGTCGCCATCATTGGATGACTGAAGGAGTAACTACTTGCTGGGTGACCCCAAGTGATTTGTCACATCAGCTTGATTGTGCCTTGATGTAGCACAGTTTTTTCATGGTTGGATGTGCTTGTATTACAGTATAGCACTCCTAGCTTGGATATAATTATATTTGCTTTTAGCAGTTATAATTTGGATTAAAGATTATTGAGTACATGCACGGAATGGCACTGATTGTACTTTCTACTTTTATTGAGTATATATTAAAAGTGATGTTTTAAGCCACCTCTATTCACTGGTGTTGGTCAGTTGGTGATTATTAGTTACATTGATACTTGGCTAAGAGGTTTATTAAATCGGTCGTGTACAGGACCTTATTGGTGTGCAATTTATGTCATTATAAATAAAAAGGCATTTTTATAAGCTTGGCAACCCCTAGTACTCCAGGAAAGGTACAGTTTGCTTGTATCACAGCTATCTAATGGAGTCTCTTAGCAGCAAATGGACCAACAGGTTCCTTTTAAGCCACCCAATTGCCTTTCATATATAAATGATAATTCATTTTACATTTTTTACATGTATTTTATATGTTCTATAACCAGATTAAAATGATATGTCTTCAGGAAATATGGCAATTTTCTAAATTATGGCAATTCTGCCATTTTACATGCTACCATCTCCTTGTCTATTGTATGGCTTGGTTGTTGTTGTTCTTCTTTTTTTGTTTAAAAATGTAAGCATAAAAACAAATGGAGGCAGTATTCAAGCTATTCTTTTCTTAGAGCTCTGGGCTCAGTAAAAATATCCCTATTGGGGTATGACATCTGCAAAGTGTTGTCTTTAATAAGTATGAACAATGAGCTGGAAGAGATGAAGACAATCTCCTGGTGACAGTTCACATATACTCTAGAACTGGAACTGGTACTGTTACTGAGCTTGGCGGAAATAGTTTTCACAAAAGGCTGGCGAGGATTCTAGCACAAAAGAAATACATGATGGATAATTTAAGTGTTTATTAGCTGCTGGATTTTCAACATTTCCCATGCTGCTATTTAATATTTTCGAAAAGATCTTTGCCAAATATGTTTTATGATTTTCTTTTATCTAACAATCCATTTTTTTTATATAACATTCCAAATCAAAATCACAAACTACAGTAACGGAGCATTGACTACTTTATGGGTGGATGATATTTCCTCTTGATCTTACAGAAATGTTAAAACTTGGATTTAAGTATTGGTTTCAACCACTTGTTAAGGTTTGTAAAGCAGTTTGCAAAAAGCTTAAATGTTTTGGAATCTATTATGGCATACATACTTGCCTAGCGTATTACTGTCTATTCCATGTCTTAAAGTTTTTTCTATTGCTGATTTTATTGTGTTATAAATGCCATTATTGTTTAGCTAATGGAAGAAGCTGGTGGCTAACATATTGTGGTTGTGCAGCATGATGGCGGATTCCTCCCCTGAAAGCCATCCTGCTGAGCTGTGTTGTAGAGGAGCTTGATAGGGGAGCCCAATGGTTATGGTGCATATGGGAGGTACAGCGTTCATGACAATACATAGGGTAGGAGATTGCGTAGTGATAAACATGGGGAGGTTTTCCCGACACATTACAGAATACTGCATGCTGAACATTAAAGAAGCACTGTGTTAACTAGAGACCAAAGTTGATACAGCTGAGGGCCAAGACAACCATTAAAGGGGTGCTCCAGTGAAATTTTTTTTTTTTAAATCAACTGGTACCAGAAAGTTAAACAGATTTGGAAATTACTTCTATTTAAAAATCTTAACCCTTCCAGTACTTATCAGCTGCTGTATGCTCCACAGGAAATTATTTTTCTTTTTAAATTTATTTTATGTCTGAACACAGTGCTCTCTGCTGACACCTCTGTCTGTCTCAGGAACTGTCAAGAGCAGGTTAGTTGAAAAGAAAGAGAAAAAGAGGGATCGCGCCTCATGTGTTACCCAAGACACCAGGTGAACTCAGGGATGGGGGAGGGGCACCAGCCTTTCGGTTGGCCGCTCACTTTATAGCAAATAATCAGCGCTAATCACCCCTTAAGGTGTATGGTCGAAGCCTTGGAAGGAACAAAACTGTAAAGCCCAGTGGGTCACAGGGGTGGAAGATCCAGTCCTGTTTCGAGTAATGAGATAGGTGCAAAATGACCTGAAGATCAGGCGCTGTTCCAGGTTCCAAAATTAAGAAGCCAATGCAGATGTAACGATTAACCCCTTAAGGACACATGACGTACTGGAACGTGTCCGCTCCCGATCTATAACGCAGGGCCATGGCGTGACCCCGCATCATAGCGGGTCGGGACCGGCCTCTAACCATGGCCGGGACCCGTGGCTAATAGCGCGCGGCATTGATCGCTGTGCCGCGCGCTATTAACCTTTTAGACGCGGCGTTCGAAGTTGAACGCCGCATCTAAAGTGAAACTGAAACCCTGCCGGTTAGCTCATTGGGCTGTTCGGGATAGCCATGGTGAAATCGTGGCATCCCGAACAGCTTACAGGACAGCAGTAGGGTCCCTACCTGCCTCCTCGCTGTCCGATCGCTGAATGACTGCTCAGTGCCTGAGATCCAGGCATGAGCGGTCAAGCGGCAGAATCATCGATCCCTGGTTTCTTATGAGAAACCAGTGATCAATGTAAAAGATCAGTGTGTGCACTGTTATAGGTCCCTATAGGACCTATAACACTGCAAAAAAAAGTGCAAAAAAGTGAATAAATATCATTTAACCCCTTCCCTATTAAAAGTTTGAATCACCCCCCTTTTCCCATAAAAAAAAAAAAAACACAGTGTAAAAATAAAAGTTTGAATCACCCCCCTTTTCCCATAAAAAAAAACACAGTGTAAAAATAAGCATATATGGTATCGCCGCATGTGGAAATGTCCGAATTATAAAAATATATAATTAATTAAACCGCACGGTCAATGGCGTGCGCGCAAAAAAATGTCAAAGTGCAAAATAGTGCATTTTTGGTCACTTTTTATATCATGAAAAAAATGAATAAAAAGCGATCAATAAGTCCTATCAATGCAAAAATGGTACAGTTAAAAACTTCACATCATGGCGCAAAAAAATGAGCCCTCATACCGCCCCATACACAGAAAAATAAAAAAGTTATAGGGGTCAGAAATGACAATTTTAAACGTATTAATTTTCCTGCATGAAGTTATGATTTTTTCCAGAAGTACGACAAAATCAAACCTATATTAGTAGGGTATCATTTTAACCATATGGACCTACGGAATAAATATCAGGTGTCATTTTTACAGAAAAATTTACTACGTAGAAACGGAAGCCCCCAAAAGTTACAAAATGGCCTTTTTTTTTCAATTTTGTCTCACAATGATTTTTTTTTCCGTTTCACCGTAGATTTTTGGGCAAAATGACTGATGTCATTACAAAGTAGAATTGGTGGTGCAAAAAATAAGCCTTCATATGGATTTTTAGGTGCATAATTGAAAGAGTTATGATTTTTTAAAGACAAGGAGCAAAAAACGAAAATGCAAAAACGGAAAAACCACCGGTCCTTAAGGGGTTAAAGTACCAGCAGGTACTGTATTTATTTCAAGATCAATGACGCGTTTAAGGAGGTGAGACCCTCCTTCCTCGATGCCAATCTGAGTAAGGAGGGTCTCACCTCCGAAACGTGTCATGCAATGCAGATGTAATAATTAAAGTACCAGCTGGTACTGTATTTATTTAAAGATCAATGACGCGTTTTGGAGGTGAGACCCTCCTTACTCGATGCCAATCTGAGGAAGGAGGGTCTCACCTCCGAAACGCGTCATTGATCTTTAAATAAATACAGTACCTGCTGGTACTTTAATTGTTACATCTGCATTGGCTTCTTAATTATGGAACGTGGAACAGAGCCTGATCTTTGGGTCATTTTGCACCTATCTCATTAAGAGCAGGTTAGGTTTGCTATGAGGATTTGCTCCTGCTCTTGACAGTTCCTGAGACAGACAGAGGTGTTAGCAGAGGGTATTGTGATTAGACAAAATAAATGTAAAAAGAAAATAACTTTCTGTGGAGCCTATAGCAGCTGATAAGTACTGGAAGGGTTGAGATTTTTAAATAGAAGCAATTTAAATATTTTTTACTTTCTGGCACCAGTTGATTAAAAAAAATTTGTATTTCACTGGAGTACCACTTTAAGACTGCAGCAGGTATGGACAACTAGTGGTGACAATCGGGGAACATCGATCAAGCACTTTAGTTGCAGATGCAGATTTTGTTCCATGTAAAAATGATTAAACAACACCTCTATTCAATCCATTACATTCCAATTTTGACCAGTTTGGACCACATTTGCTCTTTGCCTCATGATGGACCACTAGAGTGCCAGGTATTAGTGAGCAGCTATTAAAAAAATAGGAAAGCCTCCCCATTGACAACTCTAAGCAGAGAGACCAATGTAATACTGATGGCCTATCCAGAGGATACATATTCTATATATGATCATTTAAGAAGAAATATTGAATTTTTGCATAGTGAATTTGATTTGTCCATGTAAATATTGATACCAGTGCCACTCTATTAGCTTCATGAAATTCTAGGTGTGGTCTGTATAAAAGCATGTACTTAGGGTGAACTATTTGTACCAACTTTGTGGAGACATTTTATAGCTTGAGTTAGCAAATATATATAATATATAGCTTCAGGGCCCTGATGCAAAATCTGCAACAGGGCCCCATATGCCAATTATTGTACTGCTCTCTTATGGGGCAGATGTGCTTTGAGACCCCTTAGGCACCAGGGCCCGGTGCGACTGCTACCTCTGCTACCTCTATAGCTACGCCCCTGAATATACATACGGTATGTACAGTTTCTGTTCTATCATAAAATCAAGTGCGGTAACATAAGAAATTGGTATTACCTAGCCATATGATTAATATGGTAACATGTCAGTCATTGCTGTTTTCTTGCAGAATTAATATAGTAACATAGTTTGTAAGACTGAAAAAAAGACATACAGTATGTCCTTCCCATTACCTTCAGTGTTTATCCACTGAAAAGCAAAAAAAAAACCTTTGGTGTAGAAGCCAATTTTACTGATGTTATGGAAAAACATTCCTTCATTTTAATAGCTCCAATGTTGCCAGGACAAACTTGCCACCCTGAAGTTTGTGAAATTCTGGTCCACTGTTTACAGTCCAAAAATATAAATAGTTTACTATTAAATTGTTCCTACTTGTTTTTTTTATGTTTGTGAGTATTTGTATGTTCATTTGGATGGCTAAACACATAACAAAGTTATTGGCCGAAAGCTCAATAACTATCATCCCCGAGGTTCCCGTAAACCTGCATGCATGGCTAAGCCAAGTCTGACATTTCATGAAACCTAATAAAAGCGCTGGCCATCAGGAAGCTGAATATATCATTGGCCATCAAACACTAGATGCTGAATACTTTGTATACTTTAACTAAGCTATAAATTGTACCATCAGAAGTTATGACATAATAAGATATACCACATATCACTGAACTTGAAAATCACATGATCCCGCAAAATGGAAGATAAGTTTGGTTAAACTATTGTGCACGGATCTAATACATATTCTTATATCTAGTTACCTTGATATCTTGCTAACCTCTGCTCCATTTGGGCGCAGTTCATATTTTTGAGCCCCAGAGACAGTCACCGATTCAGGATGAAGCTACATTAGATACACAACTGCCTGTATGACCTGCTTAACATTGCTTTTCATAGTGAATTGAATATATGCATGCTTGTGTATGCCAGGTTTACGCATACTTATGTATGCCAATTTATGTATATTTATCTATGCCAGGTTTTAGTCTGTTCAACTTTTTTGTGTGCTTTCACTGAGAAAAGACAGTACAGATTTACCAGAAAAGTGTTGATGTCTATGTGATTGATTTATTACAAGGCTGCTTTCCATTTGACACATTCACAAACGGCATACTTGCCTGTCACTTTCTCTTGGTTTTTGGCAACCCAATAGTTTCTTCCCAGCTGGTCAGGGCTCTCCAACTAGTTTTGGCCTTCGTATCTCTACTGGGACTTTTAGGAATGTTTTTTAGTTAGTCTACTTTAAATTTGAGCCATTTTACTTACACAGCATAAGTTGCATAGTTAAAAATGTTTTTGTCTTGACAAATACAAGTGTTTTTGAATGCTGGCAAAAGCTTGTGCTTACAAATAATTTGGAGTAAAGATAAGATATTTAATAGGCAAAAATATTCAATGTCTAGCTTATTTTTATCGTTTCACAGCCAGATTATTGTTGATACTTTTGACAAAGATATAACAAAACTAATAGTAATATGTGATTGCTTTGCAAAGATGTATAAAATTATTAAGTATGAGCATAAAAATGTGTAAATAAGACAAGCACGAAATCCTGAACACCAGGGCCTCGTGTCTAAATAAAATGTGTATGTAAAAGATTATTTAACAACAAACAATATAATAATCATATAAATTACATAAATGCATAAATCTCCCATACAATTAGAGCTGGGCAAACTTTTGAAAAGTTCTATCTGCCGATCTCCCCGAACTTTTCGGAAATCGCGAGTTCGGTTAGGCTCGGTTCGACTCCAGCAATTAAATAAGCCACTTAACACATTCATAACACTGCCTAACACCTCTAAACCACTGTCTAACACTGTTAGGAATGTATTCAAGTAGTTTTACTGTATTTTAAAGGCCCACTTATAGCGACATGCGGTAAAATATGGTAACTATTCCAGCTCGCCCATTTTTAGGCTTATTCCCATCAAAATAAAGTGGCATAAAGTATCCCTGGTTGTTGGTAGATGCCTGCCGGTGTTAATATGCACACAGAGGCTTAGGAAGACGCAGTGGATTTTTCCAAGCATACCAAAATCATCCCTTTTTTTGTGGATGATGGGTTGTTTACGTGTAGGCCAGACTAGAAGTAGGGTGATGGTTGATTGGTGTTTCTAGTAATAGCCAGCATACAGCAGGTGGTGGCTGACTGATGTTATTAGCGTACAGCTTGAGATGGTGGAGTTATGCCAATAGCGTACAGCAGGAGATGGTGGTGGTTTTTAAATTCAATTTGAAAATGTTTCAACTAAGTTTTTTAATTTTGAAATAAAAATTAAAATTCAATTATATTGTTCCTGGATTGGTGATGCTGACATGCATGGGTTGTGTATGCGTAGACCTGGCTGAAACTACCAGCAGCACATGTCATAGTGGCTTACTGGAGGAAGTTTTTGTAGTCTGCGTAAAGCAGCAGGTTGAGACACCTTCAAAATGTATTTAAATTTGGCCAGCCAGGTGACCCAGAAATGTGTGGCTGGAGGGTGGAAGGTAGCAAAGCAACCTTTAACATTTCATAGTGGTTTAGTAGAGGAAGTTGTAGTAGTCTACGTACAGCAGCAGGTTGGGAAACCTTTAAAATCTATTAGAATTTTGCCTCAGCCAGCCAGGAGGCCCAGGCATGGCTGGAAGTAGCAGGTTTGCAAAAAAAAATCTTAATTTGGCCAGCAGCCCTGGCTGGCCGCAGGGTCTTTGCAAAAGCAAACACAATAAATTAGAATTTTGCCCCAGCCAGGCGCCCAGGCCTGAAATCACATTGAGACCACAGCAATATGGCAAAACTTTTTTCGGACATGTATTGTATTGCCCGTGGCTGTAGCTATTACTCCATGTTTCAACCGTGGCATGCACTGTTCTGCACACTGACATGATCGTATAGTGGCCCACCCTCACCACCACATGATTGTTCAAAGCGGTAATGGCTTTCTTTGCTAATTAATGGCGACTATGTACGCGCCACCTGGACTAGTCAAACTCCATTAATTGCCTGAAGGCCATGGAGTCAACAAGATGGTATGGGAGGGCCTGCCCCACCAACAAATTGGGCAGGTAGGAATTGAGGTGCACTACAACAGGGTGACTTGAAGAATACTGTTGTCTGGAGGACGTGGATGGATAACTGGCGGGATCGGGGAGGAGGAGGGCACAACACTGGTGAGAAAAAAGTGCTGCCTCTGGAAGAGGCCTGGCTGTTACACAGTTGGGAGGGATCTGGAGGATCATCAGTAGCAGCAGCATCAGCGTTTTACTCACATTATGGGGTGTCTCGACTGTCCCAATGCGGCCTTGTGGTGACGCTCCATGCCTACGTAGAGACATAGTTCCTACACTCGGACACTGGCCATGGCTTACTTTCTGTTTGCAGAGACAACATATTGCCATGTTCTCTGTATCAGGTGACGAATAAAAGAAGTTCCACACATCAGAATATCGGACAGAGACTGCACCACCTGACTGTGTCACTACTCAGGATTTTTTTTTGTAATAGAACCTGAACAGGCAGTAGCATCACCGTCACCTGAGCTCATCAGACCAGCAGCCCTATGCTTGCTACGTTTCACAGATTTTCTTCCCCTACCTCGGCTACCCTCTTCTTCGCTTACACTACCACTACCCTCCTGCTCTGAACACGTCAGCTCATGCCCAGGTGGCTCCCACATCCTGCCCAACACCACATGATCGTCAACATCAAACTCCTCATCATCCACGCCACTCCTCTCTGCACGGTCTTCTTGGGCTCCCTGATCCCCTTCAACATAGCCACCTTGACGCTTTACAGCATCCCCACGCCTACCACCACCAGTCCTGCTTGTGCTGGGCTCGACCACTGATTCTACTTCCACCACCTTCCCAACACACTCCAAAGCTTGACTGTCCCCACACAACTCCTCCTCATAGCTAGTCATATTCTTCTGCGTAGCAGTAGGGGGGGGGAGGCAAAGCCAGAGATAAGGAAACACAGCATCTAGGATGGACCTTTCCACTTCCCCATGTTAGTGTAGACACCACTGAATCCACTGACAGGTGGCTGTCCTATTGTCAGAGTCTTCCTCCTCAGAAGTCATATGATAGAAATATTCCAGTAAAGCCAGATCATCGTGTGAAACCAAATAACCTCTCTCAGGCAGTGAGAACTTGGGATGGCTGATGCGGCTACCACACAACACCTTGCTGCTGTTGCAGCTACCTGTACTAGTACTGCCACGAACATTCTTACTGGCAGAGAACATGGTAGGGGTCTTCTGCCCTCTGCCCTATCCACCAACTCATTTTCCAGACATATTTTTTTTTTGTTCCTTTTATCCTTTTTGGGTGATTTTTTTACCAACGTACTTGTCAAATCTATGTTTTAATGCTTTGAATACTTTTTGCATGGCAGAGATGACTGAACAATGAGTACTGAAGGTGTTTGCGGAAATCTATTATATACACTACTGTGTTCACAGGCCCTATAGGCATATATAAATGCCACTTGAATAAGTTTTGTGGTTGGGTGGCACAGATCACTGCACCGCTTGGGCTACTGTAGTTGGTTCAGGAACACTATTAGAGTCACAAATCACTACTGTGTTCACAGGCCCTATAGGCATATATTGGTTC
Organism: Hyla sarda; assembly: GCF_029499605.1. Lineage (NCBI taxonomy): Eukaryota > Metazoa > Chordata > Amphibia > Anura > Hylidae > Hyla > Hyla sarda. Next base: position 140,765,065 of record NC_079189.1, on the reverse strand, counting down.
CACTTGAATACGCTTTGTGGGTGGGGGGCACAGATCACTGCACCTATTGCGTCTAAATTACTAATCTGTATTTCTCTCTTTCTAAACACTAGCTATCACTATTACTAGCTTTCTTGCTCTCTTCAGTAGCTCTGTCGCTCTGAATGCAGTGGCTGACGTCACTGCCCTTTTATCTGTGTCCAATGCTGCATCCTATTAGCCTTTGTGCTGATTGACACATGAAAGCAGCCAATCACATGATAGACCTGGGTGATATGTGATATGCTGATGTCCCAAAGTCAACTCACCGCCCCCCTGGCAGCCATGATTTTTCCATCCACCAAAAAACCATGCTTTGACGTTTTTTTCACGCAATTACCACTTTGTGCCAGCCGAACCAGTAAAAGCTCAAGTATTTGCCGAGCCGGGAAAAAAAACCTAAAGTTTGGGTCGAATCCGGGTTCGGCTTGCTCCTCTCTACATACACTATATATAAAACAAGTCCATATTAGTCCATAAACATATTGGCTGGTCCGGCCTTATTCACACCAAACACAAGTCAATTTAATGGCACCCACACTTACTAACACACCTCCACAAATGTGTAAGAATGACTAAATATTACTTTAAAAAATTATCAAATTATAATAATAATAATAATAATAATGATTATAATATTCATAACATATAAATTATCATTTTGGTTAGTAAACATATACAATCTACTGTACAAGATTTATCCCACTAACCCTTAATAGTCCTGCTCACAACTACTTAAAGGGATATTCCAGGAAAACATTTTTTGTTATATATCAACTGGCTCCAGAAAGTTAAACAGATTTGTAGATTACTTCTATTAAAAAATATTAATCCTTTCAGTACTTATGAGCTTCTGAAGTTAAGGTTGTTCTTTTCTGTCTAAATCCTCTCTGATGACACCTGTCTCGGGAAACACACAGTTTAGAAGCAAATCCCCATAGCAAACCTCTTCTAAACTGGGCAGGTGTCATTAGAGAGGATTTAGACAGAAAAGAACAAGTTCAGAAGCTCATAAGTACTGAAAGGATTAAGATTTTTTAATAGAAGTGATTTACAAATCTGTTTAACTTTCTGGAGCCAGTTGATATATATAAAAAAGTTTTTTCCTGGAATACCCCTTTAAAGGACTACCACTAGGACAGTATAATAGTCAATGTGTGCACACTGTATCAAAGAAAGGTACCAGTTTACTGCAGTCCACTGTTAAGCATACTAAACAGATCCCCTCACCATAACAGCAGTTCTGGGTTCCAATGTTCTCTATTGTCAGTCTATGTACAGTATCAGTAAGGAAGTATACTTACTTGCAGAAGTCATTGGAATCAGTTGTATTCTGCTGTTATATTGACACTGGAGCTGTTTCTGGACTAAAGATACAGTGGCTGAGGCACCTTGATTGTCATAGTATTCTAGCAGCACGTTTGCCTTGCAGCACTGGTGTGCTGGGTTCAAATCCCACCAAGTGCAAGATCTGCAAAGAGTTTGTATGTTCTTCCTGAATTTGTCTGGATTTTCTCAGAGTACTGTGGTTTCCTTTACACACTTAAAAAAGACAAACTGATCGGTGACTTAGTTTACTTAACCTCTTCAGGACATAGGGCGTATGGATACGCCCTGCATTCCGAGTCCTTAAGGACCGAGGGCGTATCCATACGCCCGTGGGAAATCCGATCCCCACCGCTAGCCGGTTGGGGACCGGAGCCGGATGCCTGCTGAAATCGTTCAGCAGGCATCTCGGCATATCGCCTAGGGGGGTCATCATGGCCCCCCATGTCGGCGATCGCAGCACATCACTTATCAATTCCGATGAGCGATGTGCTGCGATTCTGTTCCCCGACGCTCGCGCGGATCAGAGCCGGATGTCTGCTGATTTCAATCAGCAGACATCCCGGCAGTGTGCCGGAGGAGGTCCGGAGGACCTCCTATACCGGCGATCGCTGCAGGACGCCGGTAACTACTTACCGGCATTCTGCAGCGGTTCCGGGTCATCAGGGTCACGTGTGGCCCGGATATAGATGGTGACTGGTGGTGTAGTATACACCACCAATCACCATCTGTGCTGTACTGGGGGCTGGCATTGTGGCCACCCCCCTCAGTACAGTTGTGATTGGGTGGCCAAAGTGGCCACACCAATCACATAGTAATGGGAGGGGATTGGGTGGGCTAGCAGCATGTTGCTCCGTTCTGCCCGCCATTTCACAGAGATCTGTTGAGCAGGATGGAGCCCCGTGCTGCCCACCATCCCCTTAGTAAAAAAAAAGTGCCCCTTGCCCCCATTCTGTGGCCCCTTGGCACAGATCTCCCCAGGGATAGCTTTAGATTTAGGTAGGGACAGGTTAGGGTTAAAAAAAAAAAAGTTTTTAAAAAATTTTTCTCGGCGTACCTCAGTGGGTGTCCGTGGGTCCGTAGCACCTTTAGCTGCGTGACCCCGGCCCTGCTGGGTCGCTGCGGTCTGCCGCCAGCCCTTTTTTTTGGCGCAGATCTTTTTTTTTTTCCTAAGCGTGTGTGTGGACCCTCTTAGTTGTAAAAAAGCGGTCCACCACCGTTTGTTAAAGCCCACCCACCGCTGATCAGTCCCTTAGTACTGATCAGCATCTTTTTTTGTGGTGCCGGCGCTTTTTTTCGCGTTTTCTAGCGTTTTTTTTGCACCCATAGGCGGTCCGTGTCACCAGTAGCAGGCGTGTACTGTGTGGCCGGACCCTACCTGTGTGTGCGGCGTGCCTCACCGCTGTCAGTCATTTATCACTGATCAGCGATTTTTTTGTGGTAAAGGAACTTTTTTCGGTTAACGCGTATTTTTTTTTGCACCCATAGGCGGTCCGTGCCACCGGTAGCAGGCATGTACTGTGTGGACGGACCGTATCTGTGTGTGCAGCCTGTCCCACCGCTGTCAGTGATTTATCACTGATCAGCATTTTTTTTGGGGTTCAGGCGGGTGCATTTTTTTCGGGGTTAAGCGTTTTATTATTTTATTTTTCAGGTTTTTTGTGTGGGGGTCTGTGTACAAGCCACCAGCCACTGTTCTGGGCTGAGTGGCCGGACCCCCCACTGACTTCTGCGCCCCCTGCCGCCACAAGCGCTAATCAGTGCGCACACCACTGATTAGATAAATGCTTTTTTTTGGCGCAGGGCTTTTTTGCGGTAGAAGTCCCTTTTTTTTAAATTTAAAAGTCCCCTTTTTTTTCTGTTAGGGCGGGTTAGTTTAGTTAGGTTAGGATAGGTTAGGGCGGGTTAGGGAGGTGGTATCGCACCACACACAGCACATACACCAATAAAGTTTCCCCCCCCCCCCCCCACACACACACACCCGTATCCCCATTAGAGTAGGGAAATGGCCCGCAGAGCGTTTTCGGCGGAGGAGGCATATGCCATAATTGCCTCCGACACCGAGAGCGGCTCAGATGACGATGAAGACCCCACCTTCCTTATTTCTTCGTCCTCCTCATCATCTAGTTATGATGATGAGCCACCAAGGCAGCGGAGACGCCGCCGTGCGGTGCCGCAAACCTCCTCTGCCCTTGACCCTGTGCCCCATGCTAGTATGAGTCCCCCTGGCGCTCATACTAGTGAAGCCCCCCTGCCAAGGTCACTTGTACCTCGTACCGGCGAACTTGTCTGGGCTGAGCCAGCGGACCACGAGCCCGTGATTCCTGAGTTTGTGGGCAAATCAGGAATCAAGATTAACATCGCCGGGTTCACTGAAAAGGACTTTTTCGGTCATTTTTTCAGCGACGACTTTGTTAATCTAATGGTTACACAGACGAATCTGTATGCCCAACAGTTCGTTGCCACTAAACCAGGCTCACTTTTAGCTAGACCCGGCGGCTGGACTCCAGTCGATGCAGCCGAAATGAGGACCTTTTGGGGCCTCGTGCTGCATATGGGTCTAGTTAAAAAAAATCAGTGTCAGGCAATATTGGAGTGGGGACGTCTTTTACCAGACACCCCTCTACAGTATGGCCATGGCACGTTCCCGGTTCGAGGCCATTCGGAGATGTTTGCATTATGCTGATAATGCGGCATGTCCCCCCCGAACTGATCCTGCGTATGACCGCCTGTATAAAATCAGGCCGGTCATCAATCACTTCGGGGCCAGATTTTGGGAGGCCTATGTCCCTGGAAGGGAGGTCGCTATTGATGAGTCTCTCATCAACTTTAAGGGGAGACTCGGCTTCCGGCAATACATCCCTACCAAGCGGGTATGGAGTGAAGATGCATAAACTTTGCAAGAGTACCTCCGGGTACACTTGCAAGTTTATGGTGTATGAGGGACGAGATTCCCGAATTGAACCCCCAGATTGTTCCCCCACTCTGGGTGTTAGCGGGAAAATCGTTTGGGGCCTTTTGCACCCATTGCTAGATAAAGGTTACCACCTTTATGTGGATAACTTTTATACTAGTATCCCTCTCTTCACATCCCTCGCCGCCAGATCCACGCTCGCTTGTGGGACAGTCCGGAAAAATCAAAGAGGCCTTCCTTCCTATCCCCTGCAGACTCCTATCCCCCGGGGTGAGTCCCGTGCCTTTTCCCATGAGAACCTGTTGTTGGTCCGGTATAAAGACAAGAGGGATGTCCTTATGCTCACCACTATTCATGGGAAGGGCAGCACCCCTGTCCCTGTGCGAGGTACCGTGGGACCGATCCTTAAGCCCGATTGTATTCTGGACTACAATCCATATATGGGGGGAGTTGATCTTTCTGATCAAGTCCTCAAGCCATATAATGCCATGCGGAAAACAAAGGTATGGTACAAAAAAGTTGCGGTCTACATGGTACAGGTTGCCATGTACAACTCTTTTGTACTGTACAAGTACGCTGGCAACACAGGGACATACCTGGAGATCCAAGAGGAAGTTCTAAAGGCCCTCATCTATGGTGACCGCCAAAGAGCGGGTCAGAGCACCTCTGGAACTTCAGGTCCCCGGATCGTCCCCAGCCAACACATTCCAGGTGTGATCCCCCACACTGGAAAGAAGGGATGATCTCAAAAGAAATGCAGAGTGTGTCGCAAGAGGGGGATTCGTAAGGACACCACCACTCAATGCGACACTTGCCCCGATTATCCGGGCCTCTGCATAGGCTGCTTCAGGGAGTATCACACTTCCATGGAGTACTAAATTTTCCATCCTTTGCCCTAATTTTCATTCCCCACAATTCGACTCCAATGTACCAGTCCAGGGTACATTGTCTTCCAAATTTTATACCAACCCCCCCCCCCCCCCCTCACAAAAAAAAAACAAAACCAAAACCTTTTTCCCAATACCCCCAATATCTTTTTTTTTCTTCCACCTAAAAAATGGGTCATGGGACACAGAGTCAACAGCATTGGAGGTTTGCAGTTGCCTCAAATGCGCAACGGTCTCTCTCCTCACCTGAGCGGGGTGCGCATTTGAGGTAACAGAATAGGGACGGCCCCACACATCCCCTTCCCAGAATGATGATTCAGAGTATAGGGTTTGGGGCGGGCATCATTTTTACTTTTGGCTGTACTCTGGGTCATCATTCTGGGAAAATAATTGGCATATCAGTACTAAAATTGCAATTTTCTTCCCCCCCACCCTCCCCCCCCATAGTGCACTTCATCCATTCCTGGAAAATAAATGAAGGGAAAACCTGTCTGTTCCAAATCTCCACTTCACCCTATACACCTTCCCTAGGGGGTGTAGTTTGTAATAGGTTCACATGTGGGTGTTCCTTTCTTGTATTTTCCTCCGAATGTATGTAACTGTTAGGTCCGTAACAAACATCCGCCTCAAATGCGAAGAGTTCTCGCTCATGAGCTCTGTCGTATTTCCAGGCGACAATTCGGAGTCACATGTTAGTTGCTCCCAGAAAGATGAAGCAGAGCATAGGTTGAAAATTGCAATTTTCAAAAGCTACCCTTCCTCCATTCCTGGAAAATAAATTTAGGAAACACCCGTGCGTTCAAAATGTCCTCTTTACCCCTATACCCATTCTTTAGGGTGGGTACTTTCTGTAATGGTGTCACATGTGGGTGTTTCATTTTTGTATTTTCCTCGGAATGTATGTAACCGTCATCTACTAATATGCCATAGGCCACAAATACAAAGTGACCTCTATGATTTCTGAGCCTTGTTGTGCGCCCGTCCAGCACGTTACCCCATATGTGGATGTATTTTCATAGTCAGGGGAAAAAGCCCTCCAAAATTTGTAACCCAATTCCTCATATTACCCCTTGTGAAAATGTTAAAAATTGGGTAACCCCAACATTTTAGTGTAAAAAAATACAATTTTTCTATTCATGGACCACTTTTCAAAAAAACCTGTGAGGTATTATTTCCCACTGTACCCCTTGTTACGTTCATTGAGGGGGGTAGTTTCTAAAATGGTGTCACATGTGTTTTTTTTTGCTGTTGGGGGCTTTATAAATGCACATGACCCCCCGACTTCAATTTCAACAAAATTTTCACTCCTTCCATTCTGAGCATTGCAGTGCGTCCACAGAGCAATTTACATCCACATATGGGGTATTTTTTTTCTCAGACAAAATTGTTCTACAAATTTTGGAGGCCTTTTGCCCTATTACCCAATGTGAAAATGAAACATTTGGGGTAACACTATCAATATAGTGCAGAAAAAAATCTAATTTTCACTTTTATGGCCCACTGTTCAAAAAACCTGTGAGGTGTAAGTACTCACTGTAACACTGTTACGTTCCCCGAGGGGTCTAGTTTCCAAAATGTAATGCCATGTGTTTTTTTTTTTTTTTTTTTGCTGTCCTGGCACCATAGGGGCTTCCTAAATGCGGCATGCCCCCAGAGCAAAATTTGCTTCCAAAAAGCCAAAATGTGACTCCTTCTCTTTAGAGACCTGTAGTGCGCCAGCAGAGGACTTTTCACCCCCATATGGGGTGTTTTCTGAATCAGGAGAAATTGGGCTTCAAATTTTAGGGGGTATTTTCTGCTTTAACCCTTTGTAAATTGTAAAATTTTTGGGAAACCAAGCATTTTAGGTAAAATTATTATTATTTTTTTTACATATGCAAAAGTCGTGAAACCCCTGTGGGGTATTAAGGTTTACTTTACCCCTTGTTACGTTCCCCAAGGGGTCTAGTTTCCAAAATGGTATGCCATGTGTTTTTTTTTTGCTGTCCTGGCACCATAGGGGCTTCCTAAATGCAGCATGCCCCAAGAGCAAAATTTGCTTCCAAAAAGCCAAAATGTGACTCCTTCTCTTCTGAGACCTGTAGTGCGCCAGCAGAGCACTTTTCAGCCCCATATGGGGTGTTTTCTGAATCGGGAGAAAATGGGCTTCAAATTTTGGGGGGTATTTTCTGCTTTAACCCTTTTTTAAAAATGTAAACTTTTTGGTAAACCAAGCATTTTAGGAATTTTTTTTTTTTTTACATATGCAAAAGTCGTGAAACCCCTGTGGGGTATTAAGGTTCATTTTACCCCTTGTTACGTTCCCCAAGGGGTCTAGATTCCAAAATATAATGCCATGTGGGTTTTTTTTTGCTGTCCTGCCACCATAGGGGCTTCCTAAATGCGGCACGCCCCCAGAGCAAAATTTGCTTCCAAAACGCCAAATGTGACTACTTCTCTTCTGAGACCTGTAGTGCGCCAGCAGAGCACTTTTCACCCCCATATGGGGTGTTTTCTGAATCGGGAGAAATTGGGCTTCAAATTTTGGGGGGTATTTTCTGCTTTAACCCTTTGTAAAAATGCAAAATTTTGGAGAAGCCAAGCATTTTAGGTAAAAAAAATATATATTTTTTTACATATGCAAAAGTCGTGAAACCCCTGTGGGGTATTAAGGTTCACTTTACCCCTTGTTACATTCCCCAAGGGGTCTAGTTTCCAAAATGGTATGCCGTGTATTTTTTATTTTTTTTTGCTGTCCTGGCACCATAGGGGCTTCCTAAAGGTGACATGCCCCCCAAAAACCATTTCAGAAAAATGTTCTCTCCAAAATCCCCTTGTCGCTCCTTCCCTTCTGAGCCCTCTACTGCGCCCGCCGAACACTTTACATAGACATATGAGGTATGTGCTTACTCAAGAGAAATTGGGCTACAAAGACAAGTAAAAATTATCTCCTTTTACCCCTTGCAAAAATTCAAAAATTGGGTCTACAAGAACATGCGAGTGTAAAAAATGAAGATTTAGAATTTTCTCCTTCACTTTGCTACTATTCCTGTGAAACACCTAAAGGGTTAAAATACTGACTGAATGTAATTTTGAATACTTTGGGGGGTGCAGTTTTTATAATGAGGTAAATTGTGGGGTATTTCTAATATGAAGACCCTTCAAATCCACTTCAAAACTGAACTGGTCCCTGAAAAATAACGAGTTTGAAAATTTTGTGAAAAATTGGAAAATTGCTGCTGAACTTTGAAGCCCTCTGATGTCTTCCAAAAGTAAAAACTCATCAATTTTATGATGCAAACTTAAAGTGGACATATTGTATATGTGAATAGTAAAAAAATGGAATATCCATTTTCCTTACAAGCAGAGAGCTTCAAGGTTTGAAAAATGCAACATTTTCAATTTTTTCATGAAATTTTGGGATTTTTCACCAAGAAAGGATGCAAGTTACCACAAAATGTTACCACTATGTTAAAGTAGAATATGTCACGAAAATAATCTCTGAATCAGAATGATAACTAAAAGCATTCCAGAGTTATTAATGTTTAAAGTGACAGTGGTCAGATGTTCAAAAAACGCTCTGGTCCTTAAGGCCAAAATGGGCTTGGTCCAGAAGGGGTTAAAATTTAGACTATGAGTAATGAGTAATTTAGACTATGGCCAGTAATGACTGTACAGTGCTGTATAATATGTTTGCACTATATAAATCAATGCATTAGTATTACTATTGTCATTATTATTAATGAGGTTAAATTGGCTGGCGCTAGTATGGGAGCACTGGGCTGTGGCTAATTACAGCACAATACACTTCTCTCTGATATGCCATGACAAAGTACATGTAAGTGCACTGGGCTGAACAGGCTGGCACTGTTCTGGGGGAAGCTACAGTACTTTAGATAGCATGTGGGGCGGAAGAGGAGTTACAGATGCATTAGCTTTACAAGTTGCTATGTGAGCAGAAATGAAAGAGACAGCACCAGCACAGCAAGGAAGGGATTACACTAAGCATTGACCTGTTTTTCTGTTGTAATAAGTTATTTTTGGTAAGTGAAGTAAATCAGATGAGCTATTAAATAAAAGGGAAGTCCTTTCAAATGACCAGGACCATTTATCAGCTAGCAAAAAATAATATAATTTGTCCATCTGTAAATTGCATAAATAAGTTTACCTTTAAAAAAAACAAAAAAATAAATAAATGCTTAGTAGAAGAGGGAGGTCATGCATAAGGGATTATCCAATTTTTTACAGATCCTAATAATTTGGAAAGGATTTGCCAAAAGCCACTTCAAAAATGAGAAGTTAGTAATAATAATAACAATAATAATAACAATAATTATTATTATCTTATATAACATTTAGTGGAAGACTGTTACTGACACTAGTTTGCCATGCTAGCAAGATGAACACAATGACTATGCAAATAATATACTATATATGCCTGTATGATTTGACACATTTCTTGCTTACTACTATAAGCATCTACTACAAGATTATACTGTGGTTCCTCCCCCCACCCCCATCCCCCAATCATAACTGGCAACATCTACTAAATGAGGTAATCTTGTAACGGCTCCCAGTTTATAGAGAACCAATAGAGAACCAGTCACTGGTTTGATATTTTTTTAATAACTGCTATGAAAAGATAAAATGATTCACTACATAAAGCAGAAAAGTCTATTATGATTGGAGGGTTAATGAAAGCTTTTCTACAATACTCACTAAAAATAGATCAAAGGTCCAAAATCGTCTTCAATGTTTTGTAATTGAATGCATTGCTCATGGATTATTATATGGATGATTCTGCCAAATCCTCTGATTTGGCAATTGTTTGGCTAAAGTCCTATACAGGATTCTAATGAGCATGTGCTGGAAAGCTTTTCTAAACTTCAATATATACTGCTGATAATTCCATCTAGGCATGCAAGGCTAAGGTCCAACACATTTCAGTGAAATGACTTTCATTGTAAAATGCACTACAAATACATACAGTCACACTGCCAAAAAGAGAAAAGAAAATGTGCAACATGCTTTGTTTTAAAATGTTTATTTCTGGACGTATTATTCTATCTTGATATCAACAAATGTCCAAAATGGAGAAGAACAAAAAAAAACTGCTATGTACTCTCGATTGTTTTCAATGAGAATATATGCTGCAGTTTGCATGTGGAATGCACTGCATGTTTTTTTTGGAGCCTGCATTTTCAATATTAATGCCCTGTAATTACCGTAATTCTAGGTGTAGGATTGTATGGTATGTATAGTGTTTTTTTATTATTTTTTTTATTTTAAACTTTTGCTGAATGAAAACCTGTTTATGGAGGAAAACATACTTTTTTGCTGCCATACTGCAAGAACCATATTTTTTTTATTTTTTTTAAATCCACATAGCTGTGTGTCTATTTTCAGCAGTGTTTTTATTGGCTATATATAATTTAGTAAAAAGGAAAAATGTCCAGCACATCCAATCCGTTGTTCTTAGGATTTATTAGGCATAAAAGTTAAGCAGTACAGGGAATGTAAGCCTACGCATTTCGGGTAGCAGTACCCTTAGTCATGGCATGACTAAGGGTACTGCTACCCGAAACGCGTAGGCGTACATTCCCTGTACTGCTTATCTTTTATGCCTAATAAATCCTAAGAGCAACGGATTGGATGTGCTGGCCATTTTTCCTTTTTGCTATAGTGGGTGGTTGCGCTTCCGCCAGTCCGAACATACCTGCATCTGCCTAGGAGGTGAGAGCTGTCTGCACCCTTTATTTCTCCATATATAATTTAGTGTTCGACTGAAGGGCATATTTTGCTCAACCCTCCTTGCACCTCTTGTAAAACTGTCTCTACATTAGTCATTGCTCTCTTAGGCCTCTTTCACACTACCGTTGTTACACAAAAGTGTGACAGCCACCAGGGCCGCTGGGGAAAATAGCGGGAGAAAAAAAAATACAGCTTGTCCGTGTTTGTCTTTGTAGTTGGGCCCTTGGCAATTAGTCAACCTCTGTTCTTGGGTCATGTATTACCCCTTTTTCAGTTGTGCCCAAGCAGCAGAAATCTTGTGTTGCAGGTAGTGTTCTACTGGTAGGAAACCCACTTGTCTTATGAAACTAATATTTTTTTGAGTGTGCATTTTCAGTTTTTTAAAACTAAGGCCATGCCACTAATTCTCAGTGCATCGCTTGGGAAAGCAACAGCCACCAGTTAGCCTCACTAAATGGGGCAAATCTGTGGCCATCACAGGTGGTAAAATATGTGACAGAAATTAAAGGTGTTTCTCAAAGGGAAAAATACTTTTAATACATTAATTTTAAGTTCATGCGATGGAGGCAGGAAAAATAGGCAAACGTTAGGGCCAAATTGTGATGGCTAGATTATCTCTAAATGGCAGGTCTTGTGGGATATTTCCATTATGAATTGGTTAGTTCACACAGTTTGCACATACTTTATAAATATAACATTAAAGGGGTATTCCGGGCAAAAAGATCTTATCCCCTATCGAAAGGATCGGGGGTAAGATGTCTGATCGCAGGGGGCCCTCCACTGGGACCCCAGCGATCTCCCTGCAGCAGCGCGCATTCTATGCGTAGCTGCGTCTTCAGTTCCGGAAACTGCCGGGCTTCCGAGACAGGGATGTGATGTCACGCCACGCCCCCTCCATTCATTTATATGGGAGGGGGCGTAACGGCCGCAACGCCCCCTCCCATGGACATGAATGGAGGGGCGTGGCGTGACGTCGTGTCCCCTTCTCGGAAGCCCAGCGGTTTCCGAAACTGCAGACGCAGCTACGCATAGAATGTGCGCTGCTGCAGGAAGATCGCGGGGGGTCCCAGCGGCAGGACCTCCACCATCAGACATCTTATCCCCTATCCTTTCGATAGGGGATAAGATGTTTTTGCCCGGAATACCCCTTTAATCCCTTAGACAGGGAGCTGGAGACGAGACTGGCTTGTTCCGGGCACAGACGTGCATTTGAGGAAGGGGTGAGACGTTATCCTGGTTGACTATTAATCCCTTAGTGATGCTGTTAAATGAGTCATTATTGTTGTGCGTCTGTGAAACCCCTTGGTATATGTATATAATATAGTGAAAATTTGTAATATATCTTAAATTATTTATACTCACTTACTATGACACAATTTTAGTGTGGAGCAGTGTATAGCTTGCGACTGCTAATGTTGGGCAATCACTTGATGTCTATCAAAAATGTGTGAAAAATGCTCTGAACAGTTTGGCCCCTTCAATAGTTAGTCACTCCCCTCTCTACCTCCCAATTGACAGTCACTAGGCAATACTGAAATCTCCACCTCTCCCCTGTAATCTAGCATCTGAGGGGAGCACCCAATGGTCTCCAAAGCCTAATTTGCATATCTATTTGACTCCTTAAGGACATGCCACTTAAATGCATGGCATGGCTATGATGCAAGCATAGGAACTGCGCTCACTTTATAGTGGGTGAGCTCTGGCTGCTATTAACAATATGCTGATGTCATTGACCCTATAAACCCTATACACGCAGGGTGGCTGATCTTCCTAATACTAAATACCAAAACTGTTAATTTTGGTCACAGCAGAAAAAATAAATAAAAAGTTAGAAAAAAAATTCTACCAATAAAAACTACACATCACTGCGTAAAAAATGAGTCCTTATATAGCCCTGTGAACAGAAAGTAAAAAAGTTATAGGAATCAGAATAGTCAATTGTTGAACATAGGTATTATCTTAATTGTATTGATGTAGTGTACTATGTGAAAACTAAACCCTCCAAAAGTTTTTTTTCCGCAGTACATTTTATGGTAAAATCAAAGATAGCAAAATAAGATGGAAAAATAAAAGTTAACGTCTGTTAAATGGAGAGGAGGAAAAATCGGAAATGCAAAAACAAAACCTGGCTGTGTCCTCAAGGCTTAAATGGACTGTGTCCTTAGGGGGTTAAACTGCATGGAGATTGAGGGATGGAGGGGTCCTAGCGGCCGGATAGGGGATAAAATGTCTAGCAATGGAGTACCCCTTTAACTAATGCGTGGTATGTATGGATTCAGGGTCTATAGCCCCATACAGCCATGCCTTAATTTATACCCTAAAGATCTGCTGACAGTTCTGCTTTTAGGGACCAAAAATCCCTTCAATTCAGGCATCAGTATGTTGTTATATAGCATGATTAGGCATAGGGGTTATTAGATACACGCTAGTGAAATGGAAATCAGACCTCAAGGAATGAATTGAATTTATTAAGGTGTGTACCTTAATATAAAATATAACTAGAGAAGTACGATGTAGCTGGATTCATATAAAATTGCGTAATTTATTAAATAAAAAAATACAGAAGCTGGTATCTGAGCAGGGCCCTTGCTCCAGATCCAGTGATAATAGGTTAATAAAATATTGATAGGATAAAGAATGCACCACCTTAATTAAATAGTCTCTACATTAATGCTGAAAGTCAATTAATAGCATGGGTTATGCTGGATCCGATAAACAGCGTTAACCAGGATGACTGAATCCATAGATCAGATGCCAGCCACATAAATTCAGTTTGGTAACAGTTTTTAGGCTACATAGGTAGTAAGTTACTATGCAAAATCAGATAATAGCTGGATAACCAGAAATAGCAGAGTCGCAATGTAGTGGCAATACAGTCTGTCCCGTTAGATAGACTATACAGGTTGGCACCGGCTACGCCCGGCTTGCAGATACAGAAATACCTGTATAAGATGAAGATCATAGCTTTAGTAGGGGTGTATGATGTGCTGACTCCGCTGTACGAGGAAATGCCGGCTGTCTCCACTGAAGAATGGCATGGATCTGCGTCCAGCTTGCTGCTGCGATGTCCGGGCAGCTGGACTAACTGGTACAGCTCTTACTTGTGGCCTCCTAGTGTGGCAATTTGGAGGTTGTAAGGCACGTAAGATACCTTGCGGTGGTCTCCTATTGTAGGGACTGCAGCGGTTGCGAGGAAGTATAGATGCAGTTGTTCGGTGGCAATAAGGTGACAGTACTCAACAATATGGTGTACTGATAAGGACAGACGCGTTTTTGGGGGAGTCCCCCTTTATCAATGTCTAGGCCTGTCACGATTCGGCTGGCAGGAGGTGGATCCTCTGTGCCAGAGAGGGATTGGCGTGGACCGTGCTAGTGGACCGGTTCTAAGTTACTACTGGTATTCACCAGAGCCCGCCGCAAAGCGGGATGGTCTTGCAGCGGCGGTAGTAACCAGGTCGTATCCACTAGCAACGGCTCAACCTCTCTGACTGCTGAAGATAGGCGCGGTACAAGGGAGTAGACAAGAGCAAGGTCGGACGTAGCAGAAGGTCGGGGCAGGCAGCAAGGATCGTAGTCAGGGGCAACGGCAGGAGGTCTGGAACACAGGCTAGGAACACACAAGGAAACGCTTTCACTGGCACAATGGCAACAAGATCCGGCGAGGGAGTGCAGGGGAAGTGAGGTATACATAGGGAGTGCACAGGTGAACACACTAATTAGAACAACTGCGCCAATCAGTGGCGCAGTTGCCCTTTAAATCGCAGAGACCCGGCGCGCGCGCCCTAGGGAGCGGGGCCGCGCGCGCCGGGACAGGACCGACGGAGAGCGAGTCAGGTACGGGAGCCGGGGTGCGCATCGCGAGCGGGCGCCACCCGCATCGCGAATCGCATCCCGGCTGGAGGCGGTATCGCAGCGCACCCGGTCAGTGGATCCGACCGGGGCGCTGCAGTAGCGAGGATGTGGCGAGCGCTCCGGGGAGGAGCGGGGACCCGGAGCGCTCGGCGTAACAAGGCCTAGCCATTAAAGAATCTTTAACATTTTTCATTAAGTGTTGGTGTAATAAATTCCCCTCTATATGTACAGTATAATAACCTCAGAGTCATGGAAAGGCTGTACAGGGAAGAAGCTGACAGTAATGGACTTCGATTTTTCTCCTTCTTCACAATTGTAGTTATCCTTTACCACCAATCTTCTCTACACAGATAGAGACTTTTCTTTGTTTCACACACCAGCTTCACACAAGTGCTTCTCCCTGAATATTGCACCGAGAGCTTTGATCCTGGAATTTAAATGGGCACTATCAGATACAAAAACTTTTTATATGTTGTACATCTGGGCAAAATATTAACCTTTCTAATATACTTCATAAGAAAATTGTACTTCCTTTTAATAAAAAGCATGGCTTAGAAAATCATGGCTTAGTCCAAGCTGAAGTACAGGCATGGACAAAGTCAATTAAGTGAGGGTGGGCCAGCACTCCTCTGTCTGATCAGACAGGAGAAAGCACAGAGGAGCCCTATCAGACAGAAGAAAGCACAGAGGACTATTATCAGACAGGAGAGAGCACAGAGGAGTCCTATCAGACAAGGGAGAGCACAGAGGAGTACTATCAGACAGGAGAGAACACAGAGGAGTGCTATCAGACAGGAGAGAGCACAAAGGAGTCCTATCAGACAGGAGAGAGCACAGAGGAGTCCTATCAGACAGGAGAGAGCACAGAGGAGTACTATCAGACAGGAGAGAGCACAGAGGAGTCCTATCAGACAGGAGAGAGCACAGAGGAGTCCTATCAGACAGGAGAGAGCACAAAGTACTCCTCTGTGCTCTCTCCTGTCTCAAAGCACTCCTCTGTGCTCACTTCTGTCTGATAGGAATCCTCTGTGCTCTCTCCTTTCTGATCGCACTCCTCTGTGCTCTCTCCTGTCTGATAGCAGCCCTCTGTGCTCTCTCCTGTCTGATAGTACTCCTCTGTGCTCTGTCCTCTCTGAAAGTACTCCTCCATGCTCTCTCCTGTCTGATAGCACTCCTCTTTGCTCTCTCCTGTCTGATAGCACTCCTCTGTGCTCTCTCCTGTCTGATAGTACTCCTCTGTGCTCTCTTCTGCCTGATAGAATTCCTCTATGCTCTCTCCTGTCTGATATCACTCCTCTGTGCTCTCTCTTGTCTGATAGCACTCCTCTGTGCTCTCTCCTGTCTGATAGCACTCCTCTGTGCTCTCTCCTGTCTGATAGGACTCCTCTGTGCTCTATCCTGTCCTATAGCACTCCTCTGTGCTCTCTCCTGTCCTATAGCACTCCTCTGGGCTCTCTCCGGTCTGATTGTAGTCCTCTGTGCTCCCTCCTGTCTGATAGTACTCCTCTGTGCTCTCTTCTGACTGAAAGAATTCCTCTGTGCTCTCTCCTGTCTGATAGCACTCCTCTGTGCTCTCTCTTGTCTGATAGCACTCCTCTGTGCTCTCTCCTGTCTGATAGTACTCCTCTGAGCTCTCTTCTGTCTTATAATACTCCTTTATGCTCTCTCCTGTCTGATAGAACTCCTCTGGGCTCTTTCCTGTCTGATAGGACTCCTCTGTGCTCTCTCCTGTCTGATCGTTCTCCTCTGTGCTCTCTCCTGTCTGATAGTACTCCTCTGTGCTCTCTCTTGTCTGATAGTACTCCTCTGTGCTAACAGACAAGAGAGAGCACAGAGGAGTGATATCAGACGGGAGAGAGCACAGAGGTGTACTATCAGACTGGAGAGAGCACAGAGGAGTCCTATTAGACAGGAAAGAGCACAGAGGAGTGCTATCAGACAGGAGAGAGCACAGAGGAGTGCTAACAGACCGGAGAGAGCACAGAGGAGTGCCAGCCCACCTTCACTTACTGGACTTTGTCCATGACTGTGCTTCAGCATGGACAAAGCCATGATTTCTATGAAAAGGAAATAAAATTTGAAAGTAAAATTTTATTTAGAAAGTAAATTAGAAAAGTTAATGTTTTCCCAAGATGTACATCATATAAAAAGTGTTTAAATCTGACAGTGCTCATTTATGGCTTTACCATCATATGCAAGAAAAATCTCTAGTCATGGCACATCACATTTTACATACTAATACAGTGAGACAAAAGAATAGGTTGAGTAACAGGAAAAACACCCATGTAAAGTAGAATTTGTCCATGAAAAATAGTTAATGTCTATGTATAGTTTAAAATGATAGAAAAGTAAAGTCATCAGGAAGAAATAAGATGTAGAGTATTTCACCTGAAAGGTTCACTTTGTACCCTGATGAACATCATGACGTTTAAACGACTATTGATTTAGATTTATATGGCTTTGCATGAAAGCATAGCAAATGTTCTTGCAGGACTAGACAAGACATTATTGTTCTCTATAAAAAGCAGGTGCACTATCAGTCTTACATAAAATAATGCAGAATCAGCTAGTTTGCTTTCCAAAATGAGACAGATGAAGTACAATGAAACACACTTGATGTTATCAACATATGGTTTTAAATTATAGCTGAATAGTGGTATTTTTATGATTATGAATGCATTTGATATGAGATTAAACTGAAGTGCATATTGGACACATCCACTATTTGGGTGACCTCAGAGTGTCAATATTATGTACTAACATTCATCCAGGCCATTTGGAATAGAATATGCAAACATTGTTCTCTATTTGTGCAATGCATTGTGCCAGAGCCTGCCACTGAAAACAGGGGCATCTTACTTCTCCATATAGTGCATGAGTATGTTAAAACAAAATGTCTGATGTTACTGTCAGTGCCCAGTCAGCAGTTCAGGCTTCTCTCCAGCTATATCTCTGTCTTAGTTTCTGTTAGCAAAACCACAGTCTAGGCTGCGCATGGCAAGCAATGCTGTACCAATGGTGGCCCGTCACAGGTTAGAAAGACTATTTTGTCAATTTCATTACGTTGTCTATTCCAGCACAGCATCAGCTCACTACTACAATAACCAACCAACTTCAACTCTTCTTTCATAGCTCATTCACATACAGTGGAAGAAATCCTCCCTGAATATTGACATTGCCTGGATTAATATTAAAATCTCAAGCCCATTATTTGCACAGATTCCACAAGAACAAATTTCAGATTGACGGTATTGCATTTCATTGGGCCTAATCCTTGTGCAGATCTGTTGGTACCTCTGTGGAAGAAATCCAAGGGTCAGCTTTAGTTTATTTCTACGTATTTCGTGGGGGGGGAGGGGTCCCCCTTTTTCAATGACCCCCGCCAAATGCATCTGCCCTACCTATATACACATTGCCACCTATTGCCACCTTACTTCCATCTCCTACACTGCAAGCTCTATAACCGACCGCTTTTGACTTACTTTCACTCTCACTGAGCTGTCACTGTGCGCACTGAAGGTGACGTCGCGTTTAGGACGTCACTCGTCATTGCGCTTCGCAGCGCACAGCGTAACACAGGACGCCGCAGGAGCCAGAAATAGTGCGGACCCCGGGAACAGGTAATTATAAAACCAGGGATGGGGGAGGCACTGGGGCAGCAGCTGCAGCAGTCTCTGGCCAGGGCGGTGCAGTGGGGGGTGCGTCTTGGTGCGGTGGTGGGGAGTGCGGTGCGGTGCGGTGGGGGCGGTGCGGGGGCATGGCATTATCGGATTATCAGCAAGGTAATTGCCGATATAGATAACGTCCAAAATCGTGAATATCAGCCGATAACATCGGCCAAACAGATAATCGGTTGATCCATAATATGTACTATATCTGTACAAGGGCCCTGCTCAGATATCTGTCAAATATATTCTTAATAAAGCATAACTTTTATTATTGTACAACCAGCTACATCTCCATTTATTCCTATATATTTCTAGTCTGTCTTTACCTTGAGGTTTGATCCGTATTATTGCATTTTCCTTATATTATTGGCACTACAGGTATAGTGCAACTCTGTGCACAAAAGAGACACAGTTCGTTGACACTGACCTCTTAACGTAGTCGGGTGATTCCTCCTCTCTTGCAATCACAGCTTCAAAGCATCAGCGTGTAGGTGCAGATGCCTTTAGGTGGAAACAGTCCTCTGCCCGTAGGAAGGCAGTATTGAAGATCCACAACAAATGGAGAGAAATGACGCGTTGCACAAATGGTGAACTGTAAACACCAACCAGTTTCTTTATTCTTCGGGTGCACAGGCAACGGGGCGCCCAATCAAAACAGGTGCATGATAGCTATTTCGCGCTGCATCTGGCGCTTCCTCAGGCCACGCCTCCTGTGACGCCGGCAGTCAGATTAATACTTTTCGAGCTACTTACGTCACAGGTAAAGGTGTGTCACACTAATAACATATAGTGCAGAGTGTGAACTTCACAAAAATTACAAAAACATGAAAACAGACATGCACAGCAGACTACTTGTGGGGATTCTACTTTTAATCAGGATCATAGGAAGGGACTCAGGTCTAACCGGTCATTCAGACCTAAATGACCCTCTGTGTTTGTGTAAAGGATCCACTTCGCTTCTCGTCTAAGGAGTGCCGTGCGACTATCCAAGCCTGGAACCTGCTTAACTCTTTCGATACCCAGAAATTTTAGGACTTTTGCTCCATGTTCTTCCATATCATGTTTAAGAAGGCGGGGAGAACCCTTTTGTGTTTTTAAAGAATAGATATGTCCTCTAAATCTCGTATGTAGTAGTCGTATTGTGCATCCTATATAGAATCGCATGCAGCTGCAAAAAATCGCAGACAATACATCCGAAGTCCTGCAACCTATGATGTCATTAAATCTGATCTGTATACCACCTAAGGATTAGTGTTGAGCAGCATAGGCCATATTCGAATTCGCGAATATTCGCGAATATATGGACGAATATTCGTCAAATATTCGCGAATATTCGCATATTCGTTATATTCCAGTTTTATTTTCGCATATGCGAATATTCGCGTATGCGAAAATTATCATATGTGAATATTAGCATATACAAAATTATCATACGCGTAAATTCGCATATGCGAAAATTAGCATATGCGAATTTTCGCACGCCAGTCTCACACAGTAGTATTAGAGCCTTCTTTACACCACACAAGCTGGAAGCAGAGAGGGATGATCACTGTGATGTGTACTGTGAAAGAAAAAAACAAAACAAAAAAAACGAATATTCGTAATTACGAATATATAGCGCTATATTCGCGAAATTCGCGAAT
Source organism: Hyla sarda (assembly GCF_029499605.1). Lineage (NCBI taxonomy): Eukaryota > Metazoa > Chordata > Amphibia > Anura > Hylidae > Hyla > Hyla sarda. The sequence goes on along the minus strand of NC_079189.1, from coordinate 140,745,027 downwards.
TCGCGAATATGCGATATTCGCGAATAATATTCGAATTGCGAATATTCGTGAGCAACACTACTAAGGATATGTTGCTATTTACATGAACATAGAGACACCAGTTGCAAGAGCCGCACTTGTACATAGCAGGGGTGAGGGATCTTTGGATCCAGTTCTTTTCTTCTCTATTATCTTTCTTCTCTTTTAAGGTGCTACTCACTAGTACATCTCTTAAGTTTTTACATTTTTAAACCTAATCATGGATCTATTGCTTGTGATTTCGGCAAGATCAGGGTCATTCTGAATTAAAAAAAACAATTATCAAATATTGCACTGAACCTATAAGAAAAGGCAAGAGGGTTTTATGGGAGATGTTGTGGAGGATGGCAGAACTTCTGGCAAGTCTGCTGTCTCTATGTTTCTATTTAAAAATGTTTCTACTATTTCGTCCTGCAAGTAGATCTCTCCTGTTTTGTTTCCCTCCTCTTTCCATTGCTTTTCGTAAAACCTGTTTAGGGTAACCCCTTTTTAGTAACAGCTCTTTTAATTCTTCAGCTTGCTTTTGATAGTCGCTTTGTCTGCTGTTAATTCTTTTTAATCTTAAAAATTGTCCTTATGGGACTGCTCGCTTGACGTACTCGGGGTGATAGATCTCAAAGTGAAGCGACGAGTTGAAGGCAGTCGGCTTTCGAAAGCCTTTTGTGACCGTTTTTCCTTCTTCTAGCACTACGAGCATGTCAAGGAACTCTAGCTCAACTGGACCTATCTTAGAAGTAAAGGTGAGGTTCATTGTTAGTGCTGTTAAATAATGTCACAAAATCATTAAATTCTGTTACGTCCCCCGTCCATACCATAACAACGTCACTATTAAACGCCTGTAACAGGTAACGGTAGCTTTTTGAAAAAATCTTGCATATCTCAAACATTGCCACATAGAGGTTGGCCAGGGTACATGCCACGGGTGTACCCATGGCTACACCTCCTGTTTGAATAAACCAGTCCTCTCCGAACCTGAAGAAATTGCATGTCAGTATAAACAACAGTGTGTCACAAATAAAATTTATGCAGTTCTGCGACTTATCAGAAGATTGGAGAAATTGCCTGATGGTCTCTACACTCTGCTCCGGTGGTATGCTTGTATAAAGTGATTCAATGTCTAAGGACACTAATATGCCATTTTCTGGCCAGCTCAGACCTTCTAAGGTGTGGATAAATTAATTGGTGTCCTTAGACGGGAAGCGAAGTGGATCCTTTGCACAAACACAGAGGGTCATTTAGGTCTGAATGACCGGTTAGACCTGAGTCCCTTCCTATGATTCTGTTTAAAAGTAGAATCTCCACAAGTAGTCTGCTGTGCATGTCTTTAGTTGTTCTTAACTATCTGTTTTCAGGTTTTTGTAATTTTTGTCAAGTTAATAATATGCACTGTATGTTATTAGTGTGACACGCCTTTACCTGTGATGAGGGTAGTTCGAAGCGTATTTACCTGACTGCCGGCATTGCAGGAGGCATGGTCTGAGTAAGCGCCAGACTCGGCGCTAAATAGCTATCACGCAACAGTCCTGATTGGGCGCCCTGTTGCTTGTGTTGTCTATATGCACCCGAAGAATAAAGAAGCCGGTTGGTGTTTACAGTTTGTGCCACCCATCATTTCTCTCCTTTTGTTATAGTGCAACTCAGTACCTCGGTATTAGATTAACCTATAGTGTGTAGCCACCCAACTCCAAGTTTTTTTTTCATAAATGAAAAATGTCTGGCAGTCTTAATGTCAGCCCCATCTATAAGCGGCTTCTTGTAAATTAAAGCAACGCACATTTGCAAAAAACATGGCACTTTTTGATGACAGTGCCGCATCATGTACAGAATAGCCCATGCACCAAAGTATTAACACAAAAAAATATAGGACACAGTATCCCATGAGAGGTAGTGAGGACTGCAGACTAATGCTTGCCCAAACCCCCTGTCCCCTTACATGGATGATCCACCCTAAATGGTGGGCCCCAACTGGTTGAGGGACCCTACACTGGACTAGGTGCAGGGGAGTCAGAGTTACTGGCAAAGATATTAAAGACAAAGGCAGAGTCAGGACAAGCTATGGATCAACACTATACAGAGACGCAGTACAAAAATCAACAAGACAGCAGAATAGTCAAGGTGCAGAAAAACCTTAGGTACAAAGTACAGGAAAATGCTGGTGAAATGGCAAAGAACCACTCTCACAGGCGGGGTATCAATGCAGCAGCCGACTGTAAATATCCCACCTCCAGGATGTGATTGCCAGTGTTGCACCAAATTGGCCCATTACTCCCACCTCCTGATTGTTCAGTCAGCCATGTCAATCATGAGGGACAGTCATACAGAGTTGTTGTTAGGACAAAGGAAGAAGCTGCTGGGTGTCTCAAAGAGAAGACAGAGGCCCTTCTGGAGCCGGGTGAGGCATTCATGTAAAACACAGTTTCACTTATTACCCCCCAGTGGGTTATGGGAACAGGGTGGAGGGGTGGCTAATGGCATCTGAGTAGGATGAAGAAGTAAAGGCAGTGAACGCCTGACTGCATCTTATGAGTACCTGTGTCTGATACTACATTGTATTATAGTGTCTGCAGCATTATGGTTGCCTGCAGAGTGATTATAGACAACTGGCATCTGATCACTATATGGTCTCAGGGTGGGGGTATATTTAGTTTATTTATTTGCCATGATGTATGGGGCCAGGGTGCTGCTGTGTGGGCAAAAACAGTGTTGTAGCTGCCCCATTCTCAGGATTGGTGGGGGTTCCAGAGCTTTGACCCCCAACTAATCATAAAGTGGTGGCATATCTTATGGATATGCCATCATATTTTACATGGGAAATTCGTGCTTATTTTTATACAAGTTAGCAGGATTGGTTGATATCAGTGCTATGAAAATGACTGGTAGGATGGCAGATTTTAATGGAAAGTGATGTATATGTGCAAGGGGCTTAAAATGAAGCAGGCAATGGCCGTAATTTGGATGTCCAAAATCAATTCCATTGGTGGTCCTTAGGTACCCCAGTCTGACAATGCAAAGAATTATAGTTTATATTTATTACATTGCTCGGTGTGAGTTTTGAATACAAGCCATTCCCCCTTTTTATTTAAAAAAAACAATTCACATTTAGTCATCATTTTTTATTAGTTTAATGTTTTACATATACAAAACATATGCAGTGAGGGAACAAAAAATGCCACATTAGGGGAGTAGGGTAGTGGGAGGGAGAGGTGTTGTGTTCTAGACGACTCTGGATGAGGTAAGGGGTTTCTGTGTTACCAGCACTTCAATTCTCTCATAAATCCTCTGGACAGCTCTTTAATATCAAGCGATTTACAGCTTATTCATACCAGGCAGGTGAGGTTTCATTCTCAGAGGAGCAACACAAGGCTGAGGAGAACATGATGCTTTAAGGAGATGACAAATATAGTTTGTGGTTAATAAATGTTAATATACTTATATTCAGAATAAATATTTTAGAAAATGTTTTAATGTTAAGTATTCACTAAAACATATTTGGAGCGAGTAATAATGACAGGTGCTTAAAACTGTTTATCCTATCCATGTGTGTTCATGTTATTTTCCCCGAAGAGTTCATTTAGAAATCAAGATGCTATCTACGCATATTTTGTTTGGTTTTGGCTTTACAGTTTTTAATTTCTTAAATGGAATGTTTATTATTGAATCTTACAGAAACTGTATATGAGCCAAAGATAAATACAATAGATTGACCCCATTCAGATATGAAGGAATAAGGAGGATGCTCATTACATAAATGCAATATATAAAGTGCCTAACTGCATTTGAACAAACTATTTACAGAACATGTCACGTAAATGATCTGCTTGCATCCCCTACTTGGCTTCCTCTGGTATAACCCTTAACCCCTTAAGGACCGGGGGTTTTTCCGTTTTTGCATTTTCGTTTTTTGCTCCTTGCCTTTAAAAAATCATAACTCTTTCAAATTTACACCTAAAAATCCATTTGATGGCTTATTTTTTGCGCCACCAATTCTACTTTATAATGACGTCATTCATTTTGGCCAAAAATCTATGGTGAAGCGGGAAAAAAAATCATTGTGCGACAAAATTGAAAAAAAAAACGCTGTTTTGTAACTGTTGGGGGCTTCCGTTTCTACGTAGTACATTTTTCGGTAAAAATGACACCTGATATGTATTCTGTAGGTCCATACGATTAAAATTATACCCTACTTATATAGGTTTGATTTTGTCGGACTTCTGGAAAAAATCATAACTACATGCAGGAAAATTAATACGTTTAAAATTGTCATCTTCTGACCCCTATAACTTTTTTATTTTTCCGTGTATGGGGCGGTATGAGGGCTAATGTTTTGCGCCGTGATCTGAAGTTTTTAACGGTACCATTTTTGCATTGATAGGACTTATTATCATTTTTAAATGATGTAAAAAGTGACAAAATGCACAATTTTGGACTTTGGAATTTTTTTGCGCGCACGCCATTGACCGAGCGGTTTAATTAATGATATATTTTTATAATTCGGACATTTCCGCACGCGGTGATACCACATATGTTTATTTTTATTTTTATTTACACTGTGTTTTTTTTTTTATTGGAAAAGGGGGTGATTCAAACTTTTAATAGGGGAGGAGTTAAATGATCTTTATTCACTTTTTTTTTTCACTTTTTTTTTGCAGTGTTATAGGTCCCATAGGGACCTATAACACTGCACACACACTGATCTTCTATGTTGATCACTGGTTTCTCATAAGAAACCAGTGATCAACGATTCTGCCGCATGACTGCTCATGCCTGAATCTCAGGCACTGAGCAGTCATTCGGCAATCGGACAGCGAGGAGGCAGGAAGGGGCCCTCCCGCTGTCCTGTCAGCTGTTCGGGATGCCGCGATTAGCCGCGGCTATCCCGAACAGCTCGACTGAGCTAGTCGGGAACTTTCACTTTCACTTTTAGCCACGCGGCTCAGCTCTGAGCGCGCGGCTAAAGGGTTAATAGCGCGCGGCGCCGCGATCGGCGCTGCGCGCTATTAGAGGCGGGTCCCGGCTTCACTATGACGCCGGGCCCGCCGTGATATGACGCGGGGTTACTGTGTAACCCCGCGTTATATCAGAAGAGCAGGACCAAGGACGTACCGGTACGTCCTTGGTCCTTAAGGGGTTAAAGGGGTACTCGCGTGGAAAACTTTTTTTTTTTTTTTTTTTTTTAAATCAACTGGTGCCAGAAAGTTAAACATATTTGTAAATCACTTCTATAAAAAAAAATCTTAATCCTTTCAGTACTTTTTAGGGGCGGTATACTAAAGAGAAATCCAAAAAAGAAATGCATTTCCTCTGATGTCATGACCACAGTGCTCTCTGCTGACCTCTGCTGTCCATTTTAGGAACTGTCCAGAGCAGCATATATTTGCTATGGGGATTTTTTTCCTGCTCTGGACAGTTCCTAAAATGGACAGCAGAGGTCAGCAGAGAGCACTGTGGTCATGACATCAGAGGAAATGCATTTCTTATTTGGATTTCTCTTTAGTATAAAGCCCCTAAAAAGTACTGGAAGGATTAAGATTTTTTTAATAGAAGTGATTTACAAATCTGTTTAACTTTCTGGCGCCAGTTGATTTAAAAAAAAAAAAGTTTTCCACGGGAGTACCCCTTTAAGGATGCAGAGATATTTCATTTTTGTGTTTTCATTTTTACCTCCTCACTTTCCACGCTTTCAATTTTCCACCAACAGACTGACACAAATGTATTTGTGGGGCGAAACTTTAAAGAAAATCAGCATTCCCCACGCAGTGATACCAAATATGTTTGGTAAAGGGGTTATACTTCAGAACAGCTGGAAGCTCCCTGTTTGTAAACACACTGTTTTTTAAAGTCTGGGCTTAGGGTCAGCTCCAAAAACAGCTAAGTGACAACCCCTGCCACAGGGGTAACTGGGAGAGTCAAAATATGGTGCTCCTGGGCCTAGGTGGTAAAGTTATTTAGGCTGAGGAGGGCCAGTAACAATGGTTCTTGCCCACCCTAGTAATGTCAGGCTTTTGCTGCTTGGTTGCTATCTGGCTGAAATACAGGGAACCACACTTTTTTTTTTCAAATATAATAAAATTTATATAAAAATGTGTGGTTCCCCATTTTTTCATTCTCAGCCTGAGCCAAGCAGCAATAGCCTGACGTGGGCTTGGGTGGGCAAGAACCATTGTTATTGGCCCTCCCCAGCCTAGACAATGTTACTGCCTAGAATGAGGAGCGCCATTTTTTGTCCATAAGGGCATGTTGATATTGGCTCTTTACCCCTAAGGAAGTGGGTACCAGAGTAATATTTGTGGGTTAGCACTAGCTGGAGAGTGCTCATAAAGCAGTTTGTTTCCAAATAGGTAGCCTCCGGGTGTAACTAAACTAAAACCCTTAATATTACCATACAGCTTTTGTCACATTGAAGAAAAAGGTCTTAATAGATCAACGTAAAAGTCTGTTTTGGATGCTTCTGTTTTGGATGTTTCTGATTTAGAGTGCAGTATTATTTTTTATATTTAACTATAAAGTAAATTTTATTATAACATAAAGAACCTGTAAATAAAATTCTACCCCATTACTCTTTGATACAGTATGTCGTCTTTTCTAGTTTTGATGCCAATGCTAAGCATTACGCCATGTTGCCTATGAATTTGGGCTTTTTTCTTGTGGTAGATTAAACATTTTTCACGCTTCCATTAACACCCACTATTATTGTGCGAATTGATATAAAGCTGAGCCCCCTACATTTTCTCTTGCCTATGAATTTGTGCCAAGGGTGGAACTGTTGTGGGTATTTGTTACTTTATGAAATCATCATTTGGGCATTTTCCTATATTTGTCAAGCACTATACGCCTTTTTCATTCCTACGAGGTTAAACAGGACTACGTATTCAATAATTTACTAAAACCAGGCATTTTAAAGTGTAAATAAATTTACAGTGGAAAGTGAACTGTGGATTATTTTTAGATATCTTAAAACAAATAACATTTATATATAGTTGGGCTTTAAATTCAATGTCAGCCTTTCCTAACCTTTACAGACGATGCTTCTGTTTAAAAAAAATATGTGCCGTGGAGTGTACCATTCTTAATAGGGTTGTTTGGGGAGAACACTTTATTCATGTATATGCATGGGCAAGGTATGAACAGTTGGCACAGGTCATAAAGGTAAAAAAAACAAGCTATGATCTCCTACCTCAGTCCACCACAGCTGCTGCCCTGACAATCCCTGACTTGTTTGTCACTGCTAGTTCTGAGTGACATTTTGTCCCTGTTAGTGTTGCCTGCTCAGCCAAGTACTAGCTAAGGCGGGACACCACTGTGGCCAATGATTGGTTGAGCAAGGCAGTTCCTGCAGGAATAAGCAATGTATTTACCTGCCATGTTCAGTAAATACACATATCTTACATCATGCTATAGTGTGCTTGACTGGAGAACAATAATGTTAGATTGCTGTTTAGATAGCTGCAAGTTTTATTGAAGCTCATGGCCAAATGACAAATATTTCTTATCAAGGCTATTTGGTCACTTGCCACATTGCAACTATACATTTTCTTGGAAAAGACTGAAGCACAAGTACATCCATCAAAGAAACTTTAGGCATATTAAAGGAGATCTGCGGCAAAAATTAACTTATCCTCTATCCACAGGATAGGGGATAAGTAGCTGATTGCAGGGGTTTGACCGCTGGGGCTCACCGAGATCACTGGGATGGGACCTTGCACTCAGTAAGGAGTGTGTGCTGCAGCCGCCTTGCGCTCCATTCATTCCTATGGGAGGGCTGAAAAGACCCGAGTACAGCTCTCGGGCACCATCGGCACACCCATTGAAATGAATGGTGCATGTGCTGTCTAGATGACATGTTCCTTACTGAGAGCACCGGAGTCCCATACCAGTGATCACAGGTGGGGCCCAGCAGTCGGACCCCCCTCCATCAGCTACTTATCCCCTATCCTGTGGATAGGGGATAAGTTATTGTTCACTGGAGTACTCCTTTAAAATGTTTCTCCATAAAACGAAGCTGGTAAAATCAGATGTGTACAAATGTTCTGGTTTTTGTAAGGCAAAATGACCTCCACATCTGTACCGTTCTTGTTCCCCATAGATCTGATCACTTTCTGGTACTCTCTCTGAAGCATATAGCACACACTTTCCCACAATCCCCCTTAATTGCATATACAGTAGAGGATACAGACTCACACTATTAAAATTTAATGCAAATTCCGCTTGTAGCAGCCTCCCATTGATCTAAAGGGATTCTGCTGCTCTGGTTACACACGAGTTTTGTGAAGGAAATTTTGCTGAGAAATTGGATTCTGCCAGAAGACTAACCACGTTCAGTCTTCTGGTGAAATCTGCCATAAAAGTCCAATCTGTCAATGGGACAGAACGTACTGTATCTGTGGAGATTCAGCAAGGGAAATTTCTTGCTAAATTTCTGTATTGTAAACCGACCCTAAGGAGCATTATGCAGTCAAACTGAGCATGCTCAACTTATTCAGTGGATGCCCCAAGACAGTTGTAAAGAAGGACAACAAGGCAAAATAAAAAAGATACATGAGGGATTAAGATTAAGACGTGTATATAGCTCCCAAAAAGTACATTTTCAGAAATGATTATACATTGTAAATATGTTTAGTTTCACATAATGCAAAACGTTTGGACCTATATTTCTTTGTGTGAAACCCTTTGAAGGAAATGGGGGAGATTTATCAAACCTGTCCAGAGGAAAAGTTGTTGAGTTCCCTATAGCAACCAATCACATTGCTTCTTTCATTTATCAGAGGCCTTTTCAACAATTAAAGAAGTGATCTGATTGGTTGTTATGGGGAACTCATCTACTTTTCCTTTGGACATTTAAAAAAAAAAAAAATCTCCCCCAATGACTTTAAATACTCCTTTGCATCTTCTCCAAAAAATGACTTTTAAATGTATCCACTTTCAATGTATAACCACTTTAATATGTATCTGTAGTTTTTCAGAATTATTGGTATGAAATAAAGTTTACACATGTATTTTGTAAGCCCTTAATCATGGTTAAAGGCTTGCACTAAGCCCGAAATGCGTTGGCGTGTCTGTTTTTATCTATTTTTCCATGTTTTGTTGATTTCATGAAAGTTTTGATTTTAACAGTAATTCGCTGAGAAGCTGGATCCACCAATGTTCAATCGTTTGTCTATACGGGCAGAAGGCCCGCTTCTTCCGAGCTCCAGCGCTGCAGAATACAGAGCAAGCCCTCCTATTTTTGGTCCGTGTGGTGAGTGAGCTGAGTTGCATCCTCCATTTTTTCTATTTTACTACATGTATTTTGTGTATTATTGACAATTTGACAAATTTTCAAAAACACATAGATAAGGGTGCAGACATATTTGAACAGTGATTCAATGTTCATGATTTATCCTCTGTACATCATCCCTGTGGATCTTCACAGAGCCATCAATATATGTTTGGAGTGTAGATATTCAGTTCTAAATCAAAGGCTTTCACAAAAAAATTAAATATCCATTACAATACCATTAACCAATCCTTTCTGTATATACTTCCTCTGTTTTTATAGGTTCAAAAATATCTGGACAATTTACTGTTATGCTTTTTCCTGGTATGGTGCAGCATGTTACCCCATTTTTCATGACACATTTAGAAGATGTTAGGACCAGAGCTGATTCCATGTGTTGAATTTGCATGTGGCAGCTGCTTATGGTGCTTCTCAACATGTGGCCCAAAGCGGTGTCTAGAAAAATGGAATAGGATATCATTGGATTGAAAAAGTAAATCAATAAAAAGATAATAGGAACACAGGGGGTGGCTAAATTTATAATTTGGTACAATCTAAAAAAAAAATGGAAAGAATTGGTGAGCCCAGCAACACCAGAAAAGCAGCATAGAAAACAAGTAAAGTGGATGATTGCAGAATTTGTTCCTGGGCAAAGGAAAACACCATCAAAGCATCTAGCCATGTCAAGAACATACCTAAGGAGATAAGCACATTGATGTCAAAGTCCACAATAAAGGGACGCTTTTATGAATGTTCAGCATATACAAAAGCCAGTAAACACTTTGCTAGAAAACATCAGGAATACAAAAACAGAACGAGAACACTATAAAGAAGGGAATGAAGGGTTCATGATCCAAGCATAACACATCATCAAACATGGTGGAATCAATGTTATGGCATGGGCATGTATGGCTGCCAATAGAACTAGATCAATGGTGTTTATTGAAGATGTGACTGTTGATGTTGCAGGATAAATTCTGAAGTGTTTAGTCAAATACATCAAAAATTATAGTGTAGTGCATTCTAATATAGATGGATAATGACTCAAAACATGTCACAAAATCAATCCAAGAGCTTTTTAAGACAAAGTCATGTACCTGGAAGTGACTATAGTGTGTTCAGGAATCTTTGGCGCTGAACGGAACAAATTGCAGCAGGACCACAAGGCTCTAAAGTCGAACTAGTTTATTGTGCAACCATGCGACACGTTTCACTGAGCATGTGCAGTAAAACACGTCTCATGGTTGCACAATAAACTAGTTCGGCTTTAGATCCTTGTGGTCCTGCTGCCATTTGTTCCGTTCAGGGCTGAAGATTCCTCAACACACTATAGTCACTTCCACTCCATCTTCTCCTCTATCAGGAAGGCTGCAGTCGGACACTCTATCCCTACTGGATGTCACACTTTCCATTGTTTTGTATGTGGATACACAACTCCAGTTGGTAAGCGGTTGCCAACCCCCCTCCCCATTCTGCCTCACTTGAGATCCTGCACATGGAGCGCCTCTCTCTTCTTTTTCAAAGTCATTAACCTAACCTCAACCTGTTTTAGCATGCTTTTAATTTGCTGAAGGCAAAACTGAAGGCAGAAAGTCCCACAATCAAGGAGTAAATGAAGGTGGCAGGGCAATAATCAGTCTACAGTGCCAATAATGATCGATTGGAAAAGGCCCTTGACCTTAGAGTTTAGTCTCTGCCTTGTTAAACTGTGGATGAAATTCTGCTCCATCCCAAGTACAGACAACACACTGTTGTCTATTCAGTTTAAACTTTCTTGAATTTGTTTGTAAATTTTTGAATTTGTATTTATTGGTGCTTTATTCTTTACTGTTACTTAGGTCTGGATGATGTGCTGTTTTTTCTACCCTATGCTATGTGGTCTGACTGTTATTGGCTTCTTAAATAAGTAAAACATATTTATATCATGATGATTAGTTAAATATTGGGATTGCAATTGTAAAAGTAACACATTTTGGAGATATAACATTTATTTCTTCAGGATTCAGATGTTTTGCTGTATTTATCCATTCTGTCAGTCGGTGTAACATGCAGCGCGCTGTTTATTGTTTGCTGACAGTCTGCAGACATATCATGTAAATAGAACTGATTTAAACTCTGAAATAAACAGATTATTCCCCAGTTTCCATTGCTGAACAACATCAATTTCTAACAATGTGTCCTTTTCTTAAACTAAATGGTTACAAAAGTAAAACTATAAACTGTAGCATAAAACAATACAAGCTTGATAAAAGAAAGATGCCCATTATAATGGCGTAATTGTTTTACCAGATACATTGTGATCTAAGCTCCTGTCGCTTTATACAAAGCCAATGAATCATGCAGTTAATTGATGTTACAGGGGAAAGCAGAACATGGCGTATAGATAAAATGTGGGACTTTGGTTTTATTTCAGGGCTGTGACTTGGTTCTCTGTGACCTATCACTGTCACCCTGCATAATGGAAATGTTCGGCCAGCTAAAAACTCCATTGGGATTACCATTGGCTGCAATGACTAGGGAAACACAAAATATTTTCAGCAGTCCTGGAACAATCTTCTGCTTGAACAGCTGCACAGAATCTGCTGCTCCCCTGAGACCTCCTAAAGTTGATGAAGGTGCACTGTAAGGAAATATGACTAATATTTTGTGAACATTTATTTTTACGGTACATATTTCTTCATAATGATTATAGGAAAAAGGAGCTTTGCTAGGCACATGACTACTTTTATTACTGGTCTACAGAAGGAATCTAAGTAGCATGCATATACACTAAATGATGAGCTAAGGATGTTTATGGCATTTAAACAGCCAATAAAATAGTTTCAGCACATTGCCTAATTTAGGGGTAATATCTGGATGGATCATATAGAAATATAGACAACTTTAAGATAGGTAGATAGAATAAATATAGATATTAGAATAACCAATAGGTTAATATGGCTATAAACATACTTTTATTAATACAATTTGTATGTCACATTAGTTACTTTATTTCTAAATAAACTATGGCATTTAGGATTGTGCAAATACTACTAACCATACAGATTTCCAATAAACAGTAAATTCGGATTCATCATTCCCCACATATACGAAATTAGCCTTAGTGTATGTTCACACAGTATAGAAAGACATTCCAAAATAAGAAACCTGAAAAGAAAGGTGGTTTCCAGTTTACCGTAATGGACATGTTCAGAAACAATGCTGAAAAACACAACATATAATCAGCTCCCAAAGAAGTGCTGTTTCCTGCACCCATTTACTTCAATGGGGAGTTGCATAATCAGCCCTGAAAAAAGAAGTGACATGTCACCAGCCTGTAAAGAACTGTAACCTTTATTCTGATTTGGCTTGGGCAAGTCGGAAACAGTGCTGTCGCTTAAGGCAAGTATTGTGATTCACTATATACTGAATGTCTCTTGGTGGTAATGCCCACCCAGGGTATCTAGTCAACATTACAGAGACTTGCTATAAAGATTTTGAAAAGATTCACTGTTAAACATGTTAACACTACCCTGGGTGTAAAGTCTGTTAACTGGGAAGTTGTAGGTAGTTGCCACAAGGATATGCATCACATGTTTACCAAGGAGTTACCTATGGGCACCCGGTGCAGCAATAGTCCAACACTGTGGTGTTCTTAACTGGTAGAAGAGGAGGTTGCGATAGGAAAAAGCCTAGGAATGGACAGACTAGGTCCTTCTACATAGGTAAGTACTTATGCCCTACAAGCTATCTAGACATCTAAAAGGCAAATCCATCTTTAGTAACATAGACAGCAAGACAGAACATAAGAAATGGGGGTGGAGCTTAGCATGTGATACGTGAACAGAAGAAATGTGTGGGGCTTAGCTTATGCCAGGAAAGGGGGGAGAGAAAAGGGGGCACTGCTCTCAAAAGGTAGATCAAGGTAGAATTTCAGCAGCAACAGCACAGTCAGTGCTTAGTGTAACACCTTTCTTTCTGTGCTGCTGTTGTTTATTTGCTTTCTGCTCACATAGCACCTTGCAAAGCCAGTGCATCAGTAACCTCTTTTCCCTCCGGCATTTTCTATGTAAATAATCAGCACAACACAGTGCCAGCATGTTCAATCCAGTGTATTTTTTGCCAGCATTAGGACATGGTATAGCATACTGGAGTATGTGCTGGGCTGTGCTGTTATTGGCCAGAGAAGGAAGAAAATATCTGTCTGTATTTTACAGAGGAAATTCTTTTCTTTTTGAATTTCCTTTATGTTTGACCACAGTGCACTCTGCTGACACCTCTGTCGATGTCAGAAACTGTCCAGAGCAGGAGAGGTTTGCTATGGGGATTTGCTTCTACTCTTGCCAGTTCCTAAAATGGACAGAGGTGTCAGCAAAGAGCACTGTGGTCAGATAGAGTAAATTGTCCCACAGCATACAGTACCCAGGACTCGTGCCCTACAACCCTGATCTTCCTATGGCCCTGTAACATAGACAGGTGTTATTAAATTGTAAGTGATAATCCACAGAAGCAGCTTAGAAATTTCACATTATTAAAACTCCCAGGTTGTAAATTGTACAATGTAAAAATTAAAGTTCTAGTAGAAAAGATTGTTTTTGAATTTGAGGTATTTTTTTTTAAAGTAATTTTTTATTGGCCTCTATTTTGCTACAGGAAGCATATTTAAGTTCTGGCATAATTATGAGTCTAAGGAAATAGCTTTTGTACACTCTAAAGATAAGCAAATAATTTGGCAAGATTCATGATGTTAAGTTGGATTTTGATGAATTTTTTCTATAATTCTATGTGGACTTGAGCACATATTGCAGCAATGTTAATGCCAAAATTGTATTTTATTTCCCTAAATACCACAATCTGCCAACAAGTATAACAATTGAGATCCAAAAAACTCCATCATAGTGCCTGTAAAATGTTATGTGTGACCTGGATTCACTAGAATATTCATCCTTAGGTAGATTATATGAATGATTATTAACAGTACAGTCCTAGACATGCTCAGTGGTCAAAGAACAGGCTTCCAGAATAACATAGATAACTACAATTGTCCTCCCTCAAAATTTTCATTTAAAAAAATCCTGATGACATTTACCTAACAATATGAATAATTGCCATATTACATATATACATATTATGCATTACATATCTTACATATTTATCCCCATGAAAATATGGTTTTATGTGACACACTGACTCTCCGTGCTTGGGTTATAGGTGGCATAAAGTTGCACTGGGGCCCATAGGACTGCTGTTTTACCCCCACTTACAATCTCTATTCTAGTTCATGCCAAAGGTGTTTGATGGGGTTGAGGGCAGGTTAGGCCTGTCAGATTCTTCCGTAACACACTCACCCAGCCATGTGTTTATGAACCTTGTTTTGTGTGAGTTAATTCAATCCCTAAATTTCCATACTCCTAAAGTTTCTATTATATTTTCCAGTATTCTCATTGTCACATAGTTTAAACATTTCTCACAGCATTTCGCTTCTGGTCATTACTTTTACCTTGATTTCAGACACAGAGCTTGCCGACGCCTGCATGAAGTGGCGGCTGACATGCTCCCTCCATATATCTCTATGAGAGAGCCGAAGATAGCCTAACGGCTCTCCCATAGAGGTGTATGGAGGGGATACGTTTTTGTACATGTTTAAATTTGGTTTAGACATTAAAGGGGTTATCCACAATAAGTTGATTTTGGTATGTACTTGGCAGACAGTAATGGACATGCTTAGGAAGGAGCTAAATGCTTGTCTTGGGGCTAAATGGCTTTGTTGTGAGATTACCATAATACTGTGGCTAGCTTTTTGGGAACTGGTATTTACTTTTTGAGTTTTCTTCTTTGCTTACAAAGCCCATAATTCAATTTTCCTCCCTCCCACACATCAGCCAACCCACCCATTTAAATATAAATGAATGGCATCCATTCAAAAGACCTGTGGTTTTCAATCAGGGTGCCCACAGCTGTAGCAGATTGATCTCTCTCCCACCAAGCAATCCCTCCACCCATTGAAGCAGACAGGCTCCCTGTCATCAGCTGACTAGTGAGTCAGGTCTCGGCCGCATTGCAACCTGGGAAAAATCTGAGACAACAATCATTTTATATGCTGTTAAAAATAAATGTTGGAGTGAAAATCACATAAGAATTGTTAGAAAACTGTCACACACAGATACAAACACTATATTATGAACTACACTAACTGTTCAGCACCTGTAGCCTAGTAAAACAATTCCTGGAAAACCCCTTTAATGATTCTGTGTTGAGTTATTTTGAGGGGACACAACATTATACATTGTAATACCAATTGTGCACTCACAACTTTACATTGCAGCAGAGGGTCATGTCACATAAAAAAAACGATCAAATATTTTCAAAAATGTGAGGGAAATACTTTAGATACTATAACTGTGTAATATACTATTATTACCTTTCTGTGCTGCATTGTCCCCTTTTCATATTGTGTTTCTGCTTCTGGAAGTTTTTTTTAGTCATTGGCATTCTAGAATCATGTTGTCTCATTTCCCAGCTTAATGTGGGGCCCGAGACAATACTTCATACTGTACTCATATGATCGCAGGGGCTTAAATGCTTCTTGTCTTATCTGCAGCCCCATGATCCCTTATGCAGTATATCTGTACACGCCGCTGTGCTATCTCTGAAAGCATCCCCTGTTGTCATGTGATCTCGGCACAGTCTGACAGACTATGCAGAGATCATGTTACAGCGGGGGAGCGTTCAATGCTGTTACGGTGACCCATACAGATACCCCGCACATGTCATCAGGTTGCTGGCTTGGCTGCCAAGATAAGAAGCGGCAAAGCCCCTGTGATCATGTGAGGTATGAAGCTTTTTTTTCAGGCCGCACGGAAAGCCTGGAAAGACCCACTATTCTACAAAGTCTTGACTACAGAACTTCCTGGGGCTGACACACAACTTGAGTGTAATAAGATAATAAAAATAATATTACACAGGTTTATAACTTGGTATCACAGGCTCATACAAAGCTTATATAAAAGGAGAAACCCAATGAGCCCCATTTGAGGGTTGACACATCTATTTTTATCGAATCTTTGAACATTTTAGTGACTGGAACCATTAAACAAATCTTAGAGACATCTGAGTATTGTGTTTTAGTGAATGTACTAGCCTATGTGCACAAGCCTAGTGGCACTGGATAATTGCAGCAGATCAGCATACTATCCATATTGATGTTGTAAGTGTATGGGGTATACATTATAACATGGAGTTTTGGAAGCAGTTTTTATCTAATATATTTGTCCAGTATTACTACTTGGCCCAATGATCAACAACTGTTTTTCCTTTATAAACCTGGTTAAACAATAAGACCCCAAAGGAAAATAAAGAGCTACATATTTCAGATGTTCAAGCAAGACAGTCCTGGAGCCAATGGAGAAGTTATTGTTAATACTTCACAAAACTGTGAACTGATTTCTTTTAGTTAATCTCATTTTAGTGATCTCCAATAAAAACTTAAATGTAACATAAAGTGTAATTCCCATTTCATCTTTACCACATAACACATACATTGTGTGGGGTTTTCTTGGCAGGACACATGGACATATTTAGTCTTTGACTATTGTTTATATACTGACAGCTGATAAACCTTTGAACACCTATTTTATTGCTGATTAATGGATCTGATATACGTTTTTGTTTTATTTCGAGCGTGAGAGCTGTATGCTGGAATGTATCACAAGTTTAGCATGTTTTACACTTATTTTTGTCTATAAAAATCTTTTTTACGTTACTGAAATGTTATAGTTTATTTTATTAAATGATACAATCTTAACAGAAGATACATGAAAATGTGCATTAATAATGTGCAGTTAAAGCAGAATTCTCTGCTCATTGTTTAAAGTCAAAATTTTCAAAAAGTGGCAAAATGCTGAAAAAAACGTAAAACAAAATTGGCGTGTATTTGGTAAGATTATTTTCTCTATTGGTTTTCTTTTCTTACTTTTAAAAATTTTTTTTTTTAAATGCTATATGAATGTATGACCGGTGGAAGGGGACTGTTAAAAGTTTCTCATGGCTGAGGGTGGTGTCAAAATGATATACAAGCTATACTCCTAGTCCCTAGTCTCTGCAGCTGCCATGAAAATGCTCCCAACACTCTGATGGTCATTATTTCTACCTGGTTTCCATGACTAAGGCTACCCTGATACTTCCGCTATGCCCCATCCCGTTAAGAGTCTGTTAGGCTCTTTTTTTTTTTGCGCTTAACCCCTTAAGGACTCAGGGTTTTTCCGTTTTTGCACTTTCGTTTTTTCCTCCTTACCTTTTAAAAATCATAACCCTTTCAATTTTCCACCTAAAAATCCATATTATGGCTTATTTTTTGCGTCGCCAATTCTACTTTGCAGTGACATTAGTCATTCTACCCAAAAATGCACGGCGAAACGGAAAAAAAAATCATTGTGCGACAAAATAAAATAAAAAACGTCATTTTGTAACTTTTGGGGGCTTCCGTTTCTACGCAGTGCATATTTCGGTAAAAATTACACCTTATCATTATTCTGTAGGTCCATACGGTTAAAATGATACCCTACTTATATAGGTTTGATTTTGTCGCACTTCTGGAAAAAATCATAACTACATGCAGGAAAATTTATACGTTTAAAAATGTCATCTTCTGACCCCTATAACTTTTTTATTTTTCCACGTACAGGGCGGTATCAGGACTCATTTTTTGCGCCGTGATCTGAAGTTTTTCTCGGTATGATTTTTGTTTTGATCGAACTTTTTGATCACTTTTTATTCATTTTTTAATGTTATAAAAAGTTACCAAAATACGCTTTTTTGGACTTTGGAATTTTTTTGCGCGTACGCCATTGACCGTACGGCTTAATTAATTATATATTTTTATAGTTCGGACATTTACGCACGCGGCGATATCACATATGTTTATTTATTTATTTTTTTACACTGTTTTACTTTTTTTATGGGAAAAGGGGGGTGATTCAAACTTTTATTAGGGAAGGGGTTAAATGACCTTTATTAACACTTTTTTTTTACATTTTTTTTGCAGTGTTATAGGTCCCATAGGGACCTATAACACTGCACACACTGATCTCTCATCCTGATGACAGGCATGTATTAACACGCCTGTGATCAGCATTATCGGCGCTTGACTGCTCCTGCCTGGATCTCAGGCACGGAGCAGTCATTCGTCGATCGGACACCGAGGAGGCAGGTAAGAGCCCTCCCGGTGTCCGATCAGCTGTTCAGGACGCCGCGATTTCACTGAGCAGCCGGGATACTTTCAGTTTCACTTTAGAAGCGGCGGTCAGCTTTGACCGCCGCTTCTAAAGGGTTAATACCGCACATCGCCGCGATCGGCGATGTGTGGTATTAGCCGCCGGTCCCGGCCGTTGATTAGCGCCGGGACCGACGCGATATGATGCGGGATCGCGGCGCGATCCCGCTTCATATCGCGGGAGCCGGCGCAGGACGTAAATATACGTCCTGCGTCGTTAAGGGGTTAACAGACCCTAAATGGGTTGGAGCACAACAGGTACCGCCAGATCCAGGCAAATCCCATTGTTTTTGAATAGGGGCCGTCAGGTGTCTGTTATTCTGGAGGAGTTGAGTGGGAAAAATCCTGGACATGCAGTAATTTTTTTTCCGCTCAACTCCTGTTATTTTGTAATGGAGCTCCCTTTTGTGGAGCTCAGCGGCAGTATGAAGGTATCCTAGGAGACAAATTCTGGATTTTTAAAGAGGTTTCTAAATGCTTATTTTTCAAACCAGGTTAAAAAATATTTTGTACAATATGCCTACAACATCCACAGGCATTTTTTACTTTTTAGGATTTGGTTGCAGAGGAGTCCATTGGATCAACAGGTATGTTGTTTTGTTTTTTGTTTTTTTGCACTTTAGTTTTTTCCTCTTGGTTTTCTAAAAGCCATAACGCTTTAAATTTTCCACTAATATACCCATATAAGGGCTTGTTTTTTGCGCCACCAACTCTACAGGGTGGGCCATTTATATGGATACCTTAATAAAATGGGAACGGTTGGTGACATTAACTTTCTGTTTGTGGCGCATTAGTATATGTGAGGGGGGAAACTTTTCAAGATGGGTAGTGACCATAGCAGCCATTTTGAAGTTGGCCATTTTGAATCCAACTTTTGTTCTTTCAATAGGAAGACGGTCATGTGACACATCAAACGTATTGGGAATTTCTCAAGAAAAACAATGATGTGCTTGGTTTTACCATAACTTTATTCTTTCATGAATTTTATTTACAAGTTTCTGACCACTTATAAAATGTGTTCAATGTGCTGCCCATTGTGTTGGATTGTCAATGCAACCCTCTTCTCCCACTCTTCACACACTGATAGCATCAGACATCCTAGATGAACAGTTTCCTGGAAAGTGGATTGGTCATCATGGGCCAGTTGAATGGCCCCCAGGGTCTCCCGATCTGACCCCTTAGACTTTTATCTTTGGAGTCATCTGAAGGCAATTGTCTATGCTGTGAAGATACAAGATTGCAGCACCTGAAACTATGGATACTGGAAGCCTGTGTTAGCTTTTCTCCTGCGGTGTTGCTATCAGTGTGTGAAGAGTGGGAGAAGAGGGTTGCATTGACAATCCAGCACAATGGGCAGCACATTGAACACATTTTATAAGTGATCAGAAACTTGTAAATAAAATTCATGAAAGAATAAAGTTACGGTAAAACCAAGCACATCATTGTTTTTCTTGAGAAATTCCCAATTTGGACATGATGCGAGCTCAGCTCCTGAGCTTGCTTCATACTCCTGCCATGCCACTGTGGTGTTTTGTGGCAAGGGGTTAAAACATTTACTCTTGCCCAAGCTCTTTAAATACATGAATACTGTCTTGAAGTGTGGCAATTAGGAATAATGGGGAGGGGATGGGAGAAAAAGAAATTAGGAGAAGAAAGAATCACTTGAAACTTCCGGTTCCGGCGCGGCCGATGTAGGACGCAGCTCAGACAGGCCATTGCTCTATTTGGCTAGTATCTGCTGCTTACCAGCCCCACAGTGTCCAGCAGACATCCCGTCGGCTCCTCCGTGCCTCCGCTCACATTCAGGGATAGAGCGGTATCTTCAGCGTGGCAGCGCGCCTGCTTCACAGCCACAGACAGACTCCTCACAAGCGCCACACAGCGCTTCTAAAATGGCGGAGGCTCCCACTCCTGCTGCCTCTAAGCTTCCACACGCTACTCAGCCCCCTCCAGAGTCCTCTGACATCTGAAATGGATGTTAGCCTGCCGGCTATATTTATGGGGGTCCATGATTCTTCCTCACAGGGCACAGATAAGCCCTTGCTAGCCTCTAAACAATTAGGGGATGCACGGCACATGGATTAACAGCTTATACAGTAGCTGGGAAGGTGGCACAATGTATTTTGCCTACAGTACAACATATTGTGGAGGAGATCCTGGAAGCCATTCTACAGAACTACCAATTAGATGTGGCCTCTCATTCTATCCGCCTGACAGAAGTTGAACACCGGGTATCTACCCAGGAAGATGCTGACACGGATGTGTCCAAACACTTACGCCATACTGAGGCGGAATTACTCAGAGTGACTGACAAGCTAGAGAATCTAGAGCACAGGTCCTGGGTGCAACAATCTTCGCATAATGGGGGTTAAGGAATCCGTGGTACCTCCTGATCTTCAGTGTTTCTGTGAGCGGGACATTTCTAAAGCTCTAGGCCTCTCTCACCTATGCCGAGGGGAAAGGACCCATCGCATTGGCTCACCTCCAGCCTCCTCTCAGGGCTTGCCAGCAGCCTTGGGAAATCGTCCACGACAAGTCATTCTCTGTTTCATGGACTTTAATGACAAAGTGGAGGTCCTTCAAGCTTACAGGCACTTGTTACAACCATCTGTACTTCATGGCATGCACTTATTGCTTTTCGAAGATTATTCCGTGGAAGTGGCGAAATTCTGGAGGGCCATCAGCTTCATCTGTGAAGCGCTCATCAAAGCCAACTACCGTTTCCAGCTTCAGTACCCAGCGGTCTTGCGAGCCTTTCATCCGGATGGCAACATATCTGTCTACAAATCTCCTAAGGCGGTGACCTCATCTCTGGATCATCTCCTGGTGCCTCTTCACAACGTTCTTCCTGAAGCTCTGGTTGCAGGTCCCACTATACTGCTCCAGAGCCACTACTCGGAACACAGCTCACTCTCCAGATCCACGAGATTGTCGCAAGCGTCTTTGCTCCCCACGCCGTGGCTATGGCAATGACCGGCACTCCTCTCCAGACTGAACACCTCCGGGACTTGTAAGGAGCCTTTCAGCAGGGCTTGTATGGAGTTCTTCCCTGATGGCTGACTCTTCTCAGGTCATATGTCCTATTCTAGTGTCTTAAGTTGTTGATTTTTCATGATCTACCATGCTGTTGTTCCCATCCCTGTTGTGGTTTGTAATGCTAGGGTATACTTTCTATTTTTGTTCCTGAGCCTGGGAAGCACCGTGTGGCGTAGCCGAGGGTCAAAGAGTGGGACCACCGTCTTTCTTCGCATAGACAGGTGTTCCTCTTCTTTTTTCCTATGTCCCCCAGTGTGTTCATATGCAATGTCTGGTGTATCCTCCATTGGGGGGTTTCATGGGCGGTCCGGCTGCTGTACACCTTGCTGCTGCCTCTCCCTCCCAAAACCTTTATTCTCCATTCTAATATGTTCCATGCTAATTTCTCCTGTGTTGAGATGTTACCATGGTCAAGTTAAAGGGGTATTCCAGGATTTTTTTTTTTATTTGACTATGCTACAGGGGCTGTAAAGTTAGTGCAGTTCATAATATAGTGTCTGTACCGGTGTGTGACGGTTTTCTCACAAATCTTATGTGATTTTTTTCTCCAATATTTATGTTTAACAGCATACAAAATAACTGTTGTCTCTGATTTTTCCCAGGTTGCAATGCGGCCGAGACCTGACTCATTAGTCAGCTGATGACAGGGAGCCTGTCTGCTTCAATGGGTGGAGCAATCGCTTGGTGGGAGAAAGATCAATCTGCAACTAATGCTACAGCTGTAGGCACCCTGATTGAAAACCACAGGTCTTTTGAATGGATGCAGCTCATTTATATGTCAATGGGTGGGGTGACTGATGTGTGGGAGGGAGGAAAATGAAATTATGGGATTTGTAGTCAAAAAAAGAAAAGTCAAACAGGAAATACTAGTTCACAAAAAGCTAGCCACAGTGTTATGGTAATCTCACAACATAGCCATTTAGCCCCAAGACAAGCACAGATCCTTCCTAAGCATGTCCATTACTATCTGCCAGGTATGTACTAAAATCACCTTATGGTGGATAACCCCTTTAATTCCGTGGAATGTGAAAGGCCTCCGTTCTCTGCATAAAAGGAGATTGTTCTTGCGTCACTTAAAAAAGTTTTGCCCAGACATAGTGCTATTGCAGGAAACCTCTCTCTGAACATGATTTTTTTGGATGTGGCAGCAATGGGTAGGGCATTCTATGGCTCCTCAGCTAAAGATGGTGAAGCAGGGGTTCTCTCACTTATTCACAAATCATTTCAGTTCAATTTAGTGTCCCATTCCACAGATACTGATGGCAGACTGTCCCATCTTCTCTTAGAACATAACGGGGAACTCCTCAGTATGTATAACATATATGCTCCTAACGGTGACAACACTTTGTTTTTCAGGGACTTAGCGGACAGAGTACAGACTGATACCACTTCTGGTAAGGTATTGGGGGGCAACTTTAATACAGTATTAGACCCTCTGGTTCACCGTAAAAGCCCACTCCCTCTCCTGACACCAGTTAGATCTAGGGACTGTGTACTCCCCTCCTTTCTCGACCAACTAAACATACAAGATGCATGGTGTCTGAGTCATCCTGATGACCGCGAGTTTACCCATTTCTCCAATGCCCACGGCTCCTGGTCTAGAATAGATTACTTTTTCCTGACTTCTGGCCTCAGTCATCGGGTGCAGTCCGTGGACATTGGTGATCTGGCACTCTCAGACCATACTTTGTCACTTCAAACCTCCTTCCCCAAGGGCACTGACATTTTATGGAGGTTCTCTTGTTTACTGACAAGAGATGAATCCATTGTAAACCAGCTTAAATGGGCACTCTCATTAAAACTAATTTTTGCTATTGCACTCCTTATGGTAAATGAAAAATATTTCTAATATACTTTGTTTAAAAAAAAAGAAGTTTTCTATGTTTTATTTGTGTTCAAAAAAGCTCAAGAGCACATTTTCCCCCAACTCATACATAGACTTTGGACCAAAGTCCAAACACAGGAAGTGCCGCCTGGAGTGCTGAGGGGGGGGGGGGGTGTCCAACCAACAGCATATGGCAGTTATGTGTGAGAGGAGCTATGATTGGATGAGGCTGGACCCCACCCCCTCAGCACACCAGGCGGCACTTCCTGTGTTTGGACTTTGGTCCAAAGTCTGTGTATGAGTTGGGGGAAAATGTGCTCTTGAGCTTTTTTAAGCACAAATAAAACATAGAAAACTTCTTTTTTTTTAAACAAAGTATATTAGAAATATTTTTCATTTACCATAAGGAGTGCAATAGCAAAAATTAGTTTTAATGAGAGTGCCCATTTAAGCTGGTTTACAATGGATTCATCTCTTGTCAGTAAACAAGAGAACCTCCATAAAATGTCAGTGCCCTTGGGGAAGGAGGTTTGAAGTGACAAAGTATGGTCTGAGAGTGCCAGATCACCAATGTCCACGGACTGCACCCGATGACTGAGGCCAGAAGTCAGGAAAAAGTAATCTATTCTAGACCAGGAGCCGTGGGCATTGGAGAAATGGGTAAACTCGCGGTCATCAGGATGACTCAGACACCATGCATCTTGTATGTTTAGTTGGTCGAGAAAGGAGGGGAGTACACAGTCCCTAGATCTAACTGGTGTCAGGAGAGGGAGTGGGCTTTTACGGTGAACCAGAGGGTCTAATACTGTATTAAAGTTGCCCCCCAATACCTTACCAGAAGTGGTATCAGTCTGTACTCTGTCCGCTAGTCCGCGGTCCAAAGTCTGTGTATGAGTTGGGGGAAAATGTGCTCTTGAGCTTTTTTAAGCACAAATAAAACATAGAAAACTTCATTTTTTTTAAACAAAGTATATTAGAAATATTTTTCATTTACCATAACGAGTGCAATAGCAAAAATTAGTTTTAATGAGAGTGACCCTTTAAGGCTTATAAGACCTGAAACTATTCTGGGAGACTGAGAAGGCAGTGCTGCGGGGTCGATTGATCGCCCATATGACCATCCTGAAACGAGAATCTTATATTAAAATCACTTTGGCAAGTAATCAATTGCGGGAGGTTTATACTCGCTTCCTCGCTTCTTCCACCACTGTACATAGGGATGAGTGGAAGGCTGCTAGAACTCATTTTGAATTGTGGCTTGATCGCCGAGAGCACCTCAGACGCTCTCAATTCGAGGTAGATCTATTTCATTATGGTAATAAGGCAGGGGTGCTGCCCGCGTTGCATATTGTAGCGCTGAGTGATTCATCTGGAATGACACAAACTAATCCCCAACTAATTAATAAGATCTTTCTGCTGGCGAAGATTTTCTATGTGGTATTGCTCTACCCTCGTTGACGGAGGATCAGCGTCAAATTCTCAATACCCCAGTTACTGTGGAGGAGATTCAACATGTCATTCAACACCTGCATAACAGTAAAGCACCTGGGCCAGACGGCTACTCAAGGGAATTTTATAAGGTTCTCTAACCCCAACTCTCTCTGGTCTTGGCAGAAGTCTTCGCTACAAATATATCCTCAGGCTCGCTTTCAAAGGAAGCCTCGTTGGCATGTATAAAAGTATTTCCGAAGCCTGGAAGGACCCGAGAAACCCGGGATCTTACCGCCCGATTTCATTAATAAATCAGGACGTTAAGATTCTCTCTAAGATCCTGGCCGACCGTCTCTCCCAATTCCATCCTGCCTTGATAGGTACCCACCAGGTCGGATTCATAAGGAACCGATCGGCCACCATGAATCTTCGAACAGTTAGACCGACCCTTCCTAGGGAACAACCGGCATTGCTAATGTTAGACGCTGAAAAGGCTTTTGACAATGTCCAGTGGGACTGGTTGGGGTTGGTGCTGGACTAAATAGGTCTTCATAGCCCATTTCATGACTACTTATCTGGGGTTTACCAGGCTCCAATGGAGTTTACACGCCGGGCGTGCTTTCGTCTCCCTTTCCTCTATTCAAGGGGACCCCACAGAGCTGCCCACGTTCACCACTCCTGTTCAATCTTGCCATTGAACCCTTTGCCCAGGTCATTGTTATCCTCCCTAGTATTTGCAGGCATCAAAGTGGGGAGCACGGAAGTCAAACTCACTATGTTTGTCTATGATATCTTGCTTTTTCTAGATAAACCGGACTCCTCTCTACGGAACATTCTTGATCACTTAAATCGTTTTCGGGATTTTTCGAGCTCTAAAATAAATGTGACCAAATCAGAATTTCTCCCACTGGGCCCTTCTCCTCATTGCTTGCTCCCTGGTGTGTCTGGGCTGGGAATTAAACTAGCCTCCTTCTTTGTCACATACCTTGGCATAAAGTTGGGCAGAACCCCAGACAAATTATACTCTTTAAATTATCAGCCCCTGTTTGCTAAAATAAGGGCAGAATTATTGAGGTGGGGGAACCTTCCACTCTCCTTGTGTCACTTACTGAAAATTATCAGCTTTTCCCGTCTCCTATACCCCTTGCAAACCTTGCCTCTTTTGTGACGTCATGATGACATTCGCCGGTTGAACTCACGGTTTCTCAAATTCATAGGGGCGGGCAAGAGACCTCGTATAGCACTGCACAAATTAATGCTAGGCAAACAGGAAGGGGGTCTTAATTTCCCAAACATTCGAGGTTACAACCTCGTCTGTCTCTTTCGTTTTACGGTGGATTGAATTCATGGTTCCTCTTTCCAAGCCAATTATAGTCTGGAAACCGAGATGGCATCCCCATGGAACCTATCAGCTCTCCTCCTCCCGACTTATACCAAGCTACTTTCTTTAGTGAAGCACTCTGTTCTTTTGAGAGACACCATAGTGGCATGGAGAGAGGTACGGAAACTGTTCCACCTCCCGTTTTTAGTTTCTAAACATCATCCCTTCTCAGGTCATCCTGAGTATTTCCTCCCGAATCTATATGATATGGGCAGAGAGAGACTTAAAAATGGTCCGGGAGTTTGTTGACAGGCCACATAAATGTTGGTTATCTCCTCAGTCTTTGGTGTCAAAATTTGAGCTCCCGTCATCCCATATATTTCCATTGAATCAAATGTGTTCTTTCCTTATTAAACGGTTGAGAAGCCTGGATATGGAGTCCCCTGACCATGCCTTAGATCTTCTGATTGGTAGCGAGCTGCAGAAAACTTCCATTTCTTCTATTTATCCGGTCATCAGGAATGCTCTTGTCAAGATTGACCCAGCCAACCTTATCTCCTCCTGGTCCTCCTGGATTCCGGATGACGACATTTCTGACTATATACTTCAGAGATGGAATAAGATTGGCCACTGTATCATTAATGAACGCTGGCACAAAACGTATTTCAAACTGGCACACAAGATGCTTTATGTGTTTAATATCCTACCATCCACCGGCTTCCCTGACAGAATAACTGCCTGCCCTAAATGTTCTACCCCCCTAACTAATTTGTGGCATGGGATATGGACCTGCTCTTACACCGTGACATACTTGCACCTGATTCTTTCTTTTATCAAGGATAATTGGGGGCTGACTTTTGCTTGCACTCCTAAAGCCCTGCTTTTCCACCAATTTAGACCCCCTGAAAACATCGCTGCCGCCCTACCTAGGGTTCCTCAATTAGTACATATAGTCCTGCTAGTGGCTCTCCGTTGTTTGCTCACCTCTTGGTTAGCAGCTACCACCTCAACCCTGACAATGGTTATAACGAAACTTAAGTTACATTGTGGGATCGATAGAATTGACACGGAGCGCTATAAAAACACACAGACGGCGCCATTTTTTGACAAATGGAAGATTTTTATTCTTTCACAATATACCCATGTTGAGGTAGAAGACATTGTTCGCCCCTTTAGCTCTACAGAGTGTTTCTGCCTCAATGCGCTGGAGGGCACGTTAGGTGCTCTGCAGCTTCCCCGTTAGCGACTGCTTCAAATCCCCCCTACCTAGGCTACATTGTGGGAGATAAGGACTTTTCTTTTCTAAGCTTCTATGTAGATTGAATGTATTGTTCTTGCAGAATTTGCTTTGTTTCAGCTGCCTACCAGAAGATTCGACACCTGTATTTCTTCCTTCATTGGACTTGAATTGCTCCCCCTGCTATTTTCTGGACTAGTTGCTCCTACTGATGATCTTCTATTGCCTCCTGTGATTACACACTGTTCTTGATTGCTTTTGTTCTAAGGTTTTGTTATATTTATATGCAAAAAAAATAAAAATAAAATATGTTATAAAAAAAAGAGAGTTTCACTTTTTTCTCTCAATTTTCAGACTCAGTGCTGCTTGCTTGTCGACGAGAGTTTGCTGGCATTATCTAAGTCTGGTAGTAAAGCAAACACTGACAGCAAGGCAGTACAGACTGTAAAACTACTGAAGAAGCCAACTGTTACGTTATGCGCTCCGGCCACACACGCTGGCCGTGAGTGCATGGTCCCCTTTCCTTCTGCTGCCAACGGGGCTGGGACTCGCATCGCTGGACACACCCGCATGCGAGCCCCAGTCCGTCCCTCTCCGGGTGTTTCTCCTGCCTCTGTCTCTCTGCTCTGGCACATTTGTCCCCTAGGGAGCTTAAAGCCGGAGCTTTAAGATTTAAAGGGCCAGTACGGTCATTAGTGTAATCCACCTGTGGCTCATTTATAAATTCCTCAACCCTCCTCAGTTCCCTGCCGGATCTTTGTTGCCTTGTGCCTTTGAGAAAGTGTTCCTCTGTATTGCCTTTCCATGTATCAGATCTCTTGTTCTCGTGACTTGACCCTGCTCCTCTGCCGCCTGTCTGCTGAACTCCTGCTTCGCTTTGACTATGCTACTGTGCCGCCTGCCCTGACCTTCTGCTATCCAGACTACGAGTTGCCTTATCCCTCCTGTGCCTCACATCTCCTCAGCCGCCTGTGTGGTCGAGCTGGTGAAAACAACGGCACCTTAGTCTCCGCTCCCTGGTACGGTCCGAGTCATCTGCCACACAGGTCCAGTGGATCCACAGCCACTGGGGTTCCTGTCTTCAGAAATGTGAGTCTTACACCAGCTACTTAAAGGGGTATTCCAGTATATTTTTTGATATGACTATGCTTCAGGGGCTGTAAAGTTAGTGTAGTTCATAATATAGTGTCTATACCTGTGTTTGATGGATGGTCTCACATTTTTCTGTGATTTTTGCACCAATGTATATTTGTAACAGCATAAAAATGACTGTTGTCTTACAGTGGGGATCAAAAGTTTGGGCACCCTGGGTAAAATTTTGTATTAATGTGCATAAAGAAGCCAAGGAAAGATGGAAAAATCTCCCAAAGGCATCACATTACAGATTAGACATTCTTATAATATGTCAACAAAAGTTAGATTTTATTTCCATCATTTACACTTTCAAAATAACAGAAAACAAAAAAATGGCGTCTGCAAAAGTTTGGGCCCCCTGGAGAATTTACAGCATGCACTGCCCCCTTTGCAAAGCTGAGACCGGCCAGTGTCATGGATTGTTCTCAGTCATCATCTGGGAAGACCAGGTCATGTCAATCTCAAATGTTTTAAATGCCCAGACTCATCTGACCTTGCCCTAACAATCAGCACCATAGGTTCTTCTAAGCAGTTGTCTAGAAATCTGAAACTGAAAATAGTTGATGCTCACAAAGTTGGAGAAGGCTATAAGAAGATAGCAAAACTTTTTCAGATGTCAATATCCTTTGTTCGGAATGTAATTAAGAAATGGCAGTCATCAGGAACAGTGGTAGTTAAAGCAAGATCTGGAAGACCAAGAAAAATATCAGACAGAATAGCTCGTAGGATTGTGAGAAAAACAATTCAAACCCCACATTTGACTGCACAATCCCTCCAGAAAGATCTGGCAGACACTGGAGTTGTGGTACACTATTCCACTATAAAGAGATACTTGTACAAATATGGTCTTCATGGAAGAGTCATCAGAAGAAAACCTCTTCTACATCCTCACCACAAAAATCATCGTTTGAACTTTGCAAATGAACATATAGACACACCTGATGCATTTTGGAAACAAGTTCTGTGGACCGATGAGGTTTAAATTGAACTTTTTGGCCAGAATGAGCAAAGGTATGTTTGGAGAAGAAGGGGAACAGAATTTAATGAAAAGAACCTCTGTCCAACTGTTAAGCATGGGGGTGGATCAATCATGCTTTGGGGTTGTATTGCAGCCAGTGGCACAGGGAGCATCTCATGAGTAGAAGGAAAAATGAATTCAATAAAATTTCAGCAAATTTTGGATGCTAACTTGATGCCATCTGTGAAAAAGCTGAAGTTAAAGAGAGAATGGCTTCTACAAATGGATAATGATTCTAAACACACCTCGAAATCCATGGGGGATTACATCAAGAGGCCTAAACTGAAGGTTTTGCCATGACATCAACATAATTGAAAATCTATGGATAGACCTTAAAAGAGCAGTTACGACAGACAGCCCAGAAATCTCAAAGAACTGGAAGACTTTTGTAAGGAAGAATGAGCAAAGATACCTCAAACAAGAATTGAAATACTCTTGGCTGGCTACAAAAAGCGTTTACAAGCTGTGATACTTGCCAAAGGGGGCAGTACAAGATGTTAACTCTGCAGGGTGCCCAAAATTTTGCAGACGCCATTTTTTGTTTTCTGTTATTTTGAAAGTGTAAATGATGGAGATAAAATCTAACTTTTGTTGACATATTATAAAAATGTCTACTCTGTAATTTGATGCCTTTTCTCCATCTTTCCTTGGCTTCTTTATGCACATTAATAAACATTTTTACCTGGGGTGGCCAAACTTTTGATCCCCACTGTAGGTTTTCCCAGGTTGCAGTGGGCCTGAGACATTACATCACTAGTCAGGTGATTAGCCGGTCTTTGTTTCAATGGGTGGAATAGAGATCATTCTGCAAGGAATTGCAGTTTTGCAACAGCTGGAGGCACCCTGTTTAGAAAACACTGGTTTATTGCATGAAAGAAAACCCAGGTGTTTTTTTTAATTGGTGGGGTGACTGATATGTGGTGGGGAAAAAAGCGATCTCACACTTACAAACAAGGAGTCCTGGGACTTGTAATTGGAGGGTGGGAACTTCAACAGGAAATTTCCATTTCTTAAATAGCTAGCCACAGCCTTATGGTAATCTCACAACATAGCCATTTAGCCCAAAGACAAGCACAGGTCCTTCCTAAGCATGTCCATTACTGTCTGGGAGGTAAGTACTAAAATCACCATTTGGTAGATAACCCCTTTAATGAACTCAAGAGCCCTGGAGGATGACATTGACTTCAGTTAGCCCAGCTCACAGATGCCAAGCCTTGCTCAAAAAAGCAAGACAAAAAGAGGTGGGGCAAACATGTCTCTAGAACACAGCATTGAGTGCCACATCACATGACTGTTTTTTCCAGAAATCTGGGGACCCACTTAAGTGTCCCCCTATCTGAGCACATTATTGCATCTTTGAAGCAAATTATCTCACCGAAATATAATACCCTTATCTTACAATAATTTTTTGGGATAAACAGCCACTGTAGAAACATTGCTTATTGTGAAAGTGTAGCATTACTGCTTAAATAGAAGCAATGTCAATGTCAAAACGCCGGTCAAGATTGGTGAATATAAACAGGTTTAATAAAACACATTGTTCTGCTTTTTAAAATTAATGTCCAAAAATTATCCCTTTTTGGGAGTAGCAACAGGTTTTCTATAGAAAGTTAAGAAGTAATGGCTGCTTATAAGCTATAAAAAGTTTTTCCATTTTGTAGCATAGCAACAGGATTGGCATTATATATATATATATATATATATATATATATATATATATATATAGCAAAAAAGGTACAAGTTGGTCAACACATTCTGATACACAACCATCGTATGGACCCAGGCATACAGGTGCACGCTGCTGCGGCTGAACTACAAACACAAGCAAAATAATTACAGAAGCACACTGCTAGCACAAAGCTATATATGAAATACATGAAATATGATATCTTATACTGCTATGGTGAAAAATAGAGGTTCTTAGCATACCTTTGGCCAAATAGCATATACCATTCCACCATGATAAGGTGATCAGCATTCAGTTTCCAGGCTTGTAAGGTTTGGCACATCCAGCACCTTATAAAATGTGTGGGGTGCACGAACCAACATGGAGTTAGCCACTCCCCCCACTTGTGCAAAGCAAAAAAGGTACAAGTTGGTCAGTACATTCTGATACACAACAGCTTTGTGCTAGCAGTGTGCTGCTATAATTCTTTTGCTTGTATGTGTAGTTGAGCTGCAGCAGCGTGCACCTGTATGCCTGGTCCAAACAATGGTTGTTTATCAGAATGTGCTGACCAACTTGTACATTTTTTGCTTTGCACATGTGGGGGAAGTGGCTGCCTCCATGTTGGTTCATGCACCCTACCCATTTTATAAGGTACTGGATGTGCCAGACCTTACAATCCTGGAAATTGAATGCTAAGAGGCATATTCATAGTATAGGGTCCATTCCAATGAGGTCACCTTATAGTGGTGGGATGGTACACACTATTTGGCTAAATGGTAAGCTAAGAATATCTATTTTTAACCATAGCAGTATAAGATATCATATCTCAAATATTTCTTATATAGCTTTGTGCTGTAATTCTTTTGCTTGTGTTTCCAGCTGTCATCATAATTGAAATGTGTCCATCATGCCATAAAGCGTCGGCTGACACATCCCTTCTGTGCAACTCTATAATAGAGCTGGAGATACACACTATGTATCTCCAGCTCTTCCACAGAGATGCAGATAGAGATAATTATTATTATTTTTTTTAAATGGACTACTCCTTTAAGGGGTTATTACCTTTTTTGACATTTTCTACATCACTATCTTTAAAAAAAATTAATGCTGAAATCTTGCAGTTTTCTTTTTCGGCACTAAGCCTAATAATACGCTGACACTTCCTGTTCTGTAGAAATCACATTTTTTAGCAATGTCCTCCTTATACATGGTTACAGTTACTGGTGATACTTACATAAAGATTACACAGGTTAACATCATTCACAATAAGTGATGGTAACATTTCCTCTCTTCCCACTACCACACATTGACTTCTTCACAGGTCACAGAGCATGTCGAGAAAACACTCCCATAGTAGTCAATGAGTCAGCTCCAGACTACAGGTTCGTATGGCCTATGTGAATGCCATATGTTTCAAATCTGTACCTGTGTAGTGGGATTACTACATGTTACTGTGATATTCATCATCCCAATGAGTACTATGTGCTTTTTGGTTATCAGATACACTAATTGGCCTTGTGACCTTGGCTATATTATGTGTTGCATCCATGTTTGTTCTGATGCGCACCTATGTGGATTTCATATAGAATATATAGTATATTATCTATATCTCTTTTGTTTCCGAGTACTCATCTATTTATTTAGATTCTAGTTGTTGTTTTTTTTTTTTCCCTGATAAGCATGATATCTTACTCCCAAGCAAAATGCCTAGTGGGATCTAGTAATATATGGGTTTCTAACTTCAATGGTCTATATCTATTAAGACATTTGTGTATACCCAAAGCGTATCATATATATTTATTTTAATGCCCCCCCATGTACAAAGAATAAAAATCTACAAACATAAAATAAAAACAGAATTCTCTTTAAAGGGGTTATCCAGGAAAAAAAGTTTTTTTTATATATATCAACTGACTCCAGAAAGTTAAACAGATTTGTAAATTACATATATTAAAAAATCGTAATCCTTTCAATACTTATGAGCTTCTGAAGTTAAGGTTGTTCTTTTCTGTCTAAGTGTTCTCTGATGACACGTGTCTCGGGAACCACCCAGTTTAGAAGCAAATCCCCATAGCAAACCTCTTCTAAACTGGGCGGTTCCCGAGACACGTGTCATCAGAGAGCACTTAGACAGAAAAGATCAACCTTAACTTCAGAAACTCTGAAAGGATTACGATTTTTTAATAGAAGTAATTTACAAATTTGTTTAACTTTCTGGAGCCAGTTGATACATAAAAAAAAGTTTTTTCCTGGATAACCCCTTTAAGTCAAGTCAACACATGGCACTTAAGTTATTTTTTGGGGGCATCTTTAAAAACTACAAAAAAAACACCTTAACATGTCAAAATGCAAAATTGCACCAAACATGCTGTATACAAGATGAAATTATAGCATTTTTCTAGAATATGTAAAAGTTAAATAAATGAATAAATAAATATACAGCATGAAAAAAAATTTGAAATACATGATAATGTATTTTGACTTCTCATTAAAAGCATTATTCTTGCATTACAAGAAAATTGAGACAATTCAAAAAACTACCATTATGGAGGATATAGAGGGATTTATTATACCTTGCTATTCAGTATCCACATGTGCATCAGTTTGGCAAGGAAGGTTCATTTATATCAATGCAGGTCTAGATCAATTGGATGTTTCTTTGTTCATTTAAAACATATTTAAATTATTTACAGATGGTTAATAGCAGATGAAAGTCTCCAAAAAGGTGTTCTTTTATTCTGGTTTTCAGTCCCCAGACTATTGGGCTATGTGCTGACACTTGGATACTTGTTTTACTGTATCATTTGACATGAGGGATTTACGTGTCAAAACTGCCTTTGAAGCCAAATATACGTCAACTTGCAAGGTATGTACAAATGAACAACTCCACTGACTGCTTTTAAGACAGAAGTCAGTCAGAACCTACACATTGCCAAGTCATAACCCAGCACCAAACAAAGTAATATTGAGTCAGCTCCAACAAGCTAAAATATCTTTAATGTTCTCAGCAGAAATTCCATTACAGCCTTTATCATTAGGAAAATAATGTAATAAAATGAGACTTTCCCCCCAAATGCATTAATAAAGATAAAACTGGCTGGGCCAACTCCAAAACCACTGGAGCCACATTTAATTTGCTTGTTTTATGAATCCAGGATTCCGTGTTCTGTTCAATCCACTGCAAGAATACAATAAGACATTGTGATGTATGTTTAAGGAATGTTCTCATTATCCTGCAGTTAATATATACAACACACTATTAGAAATATGTAAATATTCTTAAAAAGATTTCATGTAGAATCTCAATGATACAGAGATCTGCCCTTAATGTGGGAATTCATGTTCAAGCAGTAATCCAGTGGGCCAGAAAGGAACCTCTCATTGTAGGTGCCACCTAAAAGAAGTAGACACTGACCAACCATAACATTAAAATCACCAGCCATAAGCTTGCGCTACCAAAAAAGATCTGACCCATATAGGCAGGGAAGACCTGTAAAGGTCTGGCACCAAGGACATTAAGTCCTGTAAGTATAGAGGTAGGGCCCCCATGAATCAAATTTGCTTTTCCAGCACATTGCACAGATGCTGAGATCTGCAGAATTGGGAGTCAAAGTCAATACCTTGAATGCTTTGTCATGTTTATCAAATAATTCCTGGTATATTTCAAAGTAACATATCCATGGATACCTTAAATGGGCACTCTCGTTAAAGGGGTACTCTGCTGGAAAAAAAATTTTTTAATCAACTGGTGCCAGAAAGTTAAATAGATTTGTAAATTACAAATGAAAAACAATTATTAAATTAAAAAAATCTTAATCCTTCTAGTACTTATAAGCTTCTGTATGCTCCACAGGAAGTTCATTTCTTCTTGAATTTCCTTTCTGTCTGACCACAGTGCTCTCTGCTGACATCTCTGTCCATGTCAGGAACTGTCCTGAGTACAAGCAAATCCCCATAGCAAACCTCTCCTGCTCTGGACAGTTCCTAAAATGGACAAAGGTGTCAGTAGAGAGCATTGTGGCCAGACAGAAAGGAAATTCAAAAAGAAATGAACTTCCTGTGGAGCATATAGAAGCTTATAAGTACTAGAATGATTAAGAATTTTTAATAGCTGTAAGTCACAAATCTGTTTAACTTTCTGTCATCAGTTGATTTAAAAAAGGAAGTTTTCTATGTTATATTTGTGTTTAAAAAAGCTTTGTCTAGGTGTTTCCCTACTTGTCCAGAGCACATTTTCCCCCACCTTTTGCACAGACTTTGGACACCCTGCTGGCTTGGCAGAACTCCAAAATCAGGAAATTCAGTCTGGAATGTTGAGGGAGGTGTGTGTGCAGCCTTAGCCATTCAGAGATCATCTCACTCTGAACTTCTCTGGTCTGAGTGTAGCAGAGTGAGGGAGAAAGTTCTCACCTGTATGGGTTCAGATGATGACACGTCTGCTGGGTAATGCCCCTCCCCCATCTGTTAATCTGACTGAGACTGAGCAGAAATTACACAGCAATATCAAGGTAGAGATCCAAAAGAATAATAAAATAAAGGCCGGGGGGTGGTTTATCATGATGGGGGGGCAGGGAGCTGGGAGGATTATAACATTTTTCAAGATCATGAGAGATACTCTTTAAAGAGTACCTGTTGTTAACAAAAACCTTTTATATTATGTAGACAATACCATTATATGTATATTTGTAATATACATTGGTTAAAAAATTGGTATATTTTTGTCCCTACAGCTATTGTCTGTGTGTCTCTGTGAGAAGTCCAAATACAGGAAGTGAGGGTGGACAAGCAGGGCTTTGAACACCGAGGACAAGCAAGGCTCTTTGTACTGAGGATGGGCAGGGCTCTGTACACTGAGGACAAGCAGGGCTCTGTACACTGAGGACGAGCAGGGCTCTGTGCACTGAGGACGAGCAGGGTGAAATACGTGTCAATACGTGGAGACGCCGAGGGAATTTATAAATCCCAATGATCGCTCCAGGTATAGACTTCACCACTACATAAATTGCAAGACATGCAATGTGGTGTATGCTATTGTTTGTCCTTGTCAGCAGGTCTACGTGGGTCAAACGACCCAAGAACTATGTAAACGTATCCAGAAGCATCTGTCTACAATCTCCCTGTCTGAGAGGGACTTCAGGAGGGACCAAACGCTGACTTCAGTGGCAGCCCACTTCAGAAGCAAACATTCGGGTAAGCCACGGGGCATGAAGGTGGTTGGGTTAGAAAAGTTGTCATGTGGAATACGTGGGGGTGATGTGGTCAGTCTCTTGTTACGCCATGAGTCCAAGTGGATTTTTAATCTGAATACTGTAACACCTTACGGCTTGAATGAAGAGCTAACCTTTACCGGATATCTGGGGTGAACCATACTATGTCTTATTGAAGAGGTTTTTTTTTTGTTTTTGTTTTTTTCCCCCATCACATTCACACACACATCTCTACAGTTCTATGCACCATACATCACTGCACTAGTTCATTCTCACATCTCATAGTTTATCACATGTTCTTCTTTACACATAGACACATTGGGCTACACTGTCAGTTCATATTCACACTTGATAATACACTACACTATTGGCTCATCCATTCATTACACACAACATTTTTTTAGTTTTTTTTTCTTCACTTTTTGTGGTTTGTTTTTTCACGGATTCACACATTATTTTCTTTTCACACTATTCATCATGACACAACATTTCCACTCATTATTCATTTTACCCCCTTTTTTTAATCTTTTATTTTCTCCTTATGATGTACTTACCTCTGTATTCTTAGTTTCAGCCTAGAACTGGGTATCCTGCTTTCATTCTGCTACTGTAGAAACTGGGGATGTTCATTCCTATGGAAATCTTCTGCCTCCTTGTTTATGGCCTTGAAATCAGTGTATAAGTGGACATATGGAAGAATCGTGTTTTACCTGCTTCTTGATCTCTTATCTTGCTCCAATGGTTCCCCCTTTTTTTTTGCCAGGGACTATGTAAAGTTTTTCTAAGCAGAGAAAATCAGATGTTCTGTCTATACCACGTTACTAGATGATAGACATTCTTGTGATAACTAGTACATTGTGTGTATACAACCAGGTTACAGATGCGACTTATTGACGCATCTGGGGGATGCATCCTCTAGGAGGCATGAATTGGGCTATATGTGTTATGTATTGTGGTACTAACTAATCATTAATATTTTTCTTAATATTTTGTGCTGTTTGGGTCAATGTGCATCCATGAATTAATTCATTTTTTTTTTATATAACTGTTTTATTTATTGTTTTCATCAGGTTATTTAAGATACAAACAATATAAAAATAGAAAGAATTAATTCATTTTTAATAGATACCGTATATACTCGAGTATAAGCCGACCCGAGTATAAGCCGAGACCCCTAATTTCAACCCAAAATCCCAGGAAAAGTTATTGACTCGAGTATAAGCCTAGGGTGGGAAATACCTCATCCCCCCATGTAATCATCCAGACCCGTCATTAACATCCTCATCATCATCCCCTTGTCATCATCCCACACATCCCCCCTTCATCATCCCCTTATCATCCCACACATCCCCCCTTCATCATCCCCTTATCATCCCACACATCCCCCCTTCATCATCCCCTTGTCATCATCCCACACATCCCCCCTTCATCATCCCCTTATCATCCCACACATCCCCCCTTCATCATCCCCTTATCATCCCGCACATCCCCCCTTCATCATCCCCTTGTAATCATCCCACACATCCCCCCTTCATCATCCCCTTGTAATCATCCCACACCCCCCCTTCATCATCCCCACCCCCCTTCATCATCCTCTTCTCATCATTCGCCCTCAGTGGTCTTCAACCTGCGGACCTCCAGAGGTTTCAAAACTACAACTCCCAGCAAGCCCGGGCAGCCATCGGCTGTCCGGGCTTGCTGGGAGTTGTAGTTTTGAAATCTCCGGAGGTCCGCAGGTTGAAGACCACTGCGGCCTTCAACATCATCCAGCCCCCTCTCACCCCCTTTAGTTCTGAGTACTCACCTCCGCTCGGCGCTGGTCCGGTCCTGCAGGGCTGTCCGGAGAGGAGGTGGTCCGGTGAGGAGGTGGTCCGGGCTGCTATCTTCACCGGGGGCGCCTCTTCTCCGCGCTTCCGGCCCGGAATAGAGGCGTTGCCTTGACAATGACGCAGAAGTACGTTGGCAATGAACGCACCTCTGCGTCATTGTCACGGCAACGTGACTATTCTGAGGCCGGGCCCGAAGTGCTTAGAAGAGGCCTCCCCGGTGAAGATAGCAGCCCGGAACCACTATCCCACCGGACCACCTCCTCTCCGGACAGTCCTGCAGCACCGGACCAGCGCCGAGCGGAGGTGAGTATTCAGAACTAAAGGGGGTGAGAGGGGGCTGGATGATGTTGAAGGCCGCAGTGGTCTTCAACCTGCGGGCCTCCGGAGGTTTCAAAACTACAACTCCCAGCAAGCCCGGACAGCCAATGGCTGCCCGGGCTTGCTGGGAGATGTAGTTTTGAAACCTCTGGAAGTCCGCAGGTTGAAGACCACTGCGGGTGGGGGAGTTCACTGAGTATAAGCCGAGGGGGGTGTTTTCAGCACGAAAAATCGTGCTGTAAAACTCGGCTTATACTCGAGTATATACGGTACTTTACCTTTTGATGCACATTTGTCTCATTATAGATAGTATAGTACACAGACGCATACCTACATCGATTATACTCATACTTACCTACCTTTGATAGCTCTGTTTTGAATCCAGAGTCTCTTTGGCATTAATGCAGAATGTAAGGGTTAATCAATTAATTTTTCCCTCCCTGTAGTATAGAGCCTATTGGGCTGCATAATGGCGGCGTATGGGTTCGTATACTCATCCTTGATTTAGTTACATATGGATGGACGCTGTGCCAGATTCAGGCGCATGCGATATGCATATTTGGTCACAGACTGTGTCGCAGGACACAGCCGGGCGCATGCACAATACCAGCGCTGCCCCATTGGGGTTACGTCTCCGAGTCCTTCTATTGGACAGTGGATAGGTCCTGGGCATGAGCACATGAGCACATGAGCACATGCACGGGAACACCTTTGCCACCCTTCCATCCAGCTACACTGTCCCTGCCCCACTTCTGGCGGAACTAGACGCCGTTCGTAACCATGTTTGTAACACACGCTGAATACAGGTAATGATTATCATTTACTAATTATAGCTATGATTATAATGTGTATATACATGGCATCCTTACATTAGGACTTTCACTCCTGAGGAAGCCACTGTAGCGGTTGGCGATACGCGTGGAGCGTGCTTTTCCCCTTTCTCCCGATTCAGCTGTCCTTACACTGAGACATTTTGGTGGGGTATTTTCACGGGCATTACCATTCCTTTTTACTTCCAGTATATTTACATACTGCCATAGGCACATACACGTAAACCTAATAGGTAGTTAGTCATTTGCACTTTAAATGCATTTGCAGCAAGTCTTATCATATTTATAATTTATTCATGGTTGCACTATCATTTTATTCTGGTCTAGGACTGTGGTTGTTTTTTTCCTGTGATTTACTCATTATTATTATTTTTTTTGCATGATTGTATAGCAGATGCATTATTTCACTAGCATAATTATTCACTGTTTCTTTAGAGTCTTTATTGGCATGTATTGCATGCATATGTAGGATAGGTGTTGTTCCTTGCTATTATAGCGTGAGATAGGGGGATGAGTGAGGATTACTTTCCTCTACTCTGTGTATTTTCTATGTTTTTAATTGTTTTTAACTTGTGAGTCATTTTTCTGTATGCCTATTGTGCAATAATAAATTGATACATATACATTTTCTATGATAATATGTGGTGGTGTGCATTACTTTATGATTACTAGCTTTTTCTCCTTTTCTTTCACTCTGTCGTATTTTGGTAATCAGTTTTTTGCACCCGCATCTTATACTTTAGCTGTGCCCGTCTTCCTTTGTGTTTCAAACTGAGGACGAGCAGGGCTCTGTTCACTGAGGACAAGCCGGGCTCTGAGTACTGAGGACGATCAGGGCTCTGTGCACTGAGGACAAGCAGGGCTCTGTGCACTGAGGACAAGCAGGGCTCTGTACACTGAGGACAAGCAGGGCTCTGTACACTGAGGACAAGCAGGGCTCTGTACACTGAGGACAAGCAGGGCTCTGTACACTGAGGACAAGCAGGGCTCTGTACACTGAGGGCAAGCAAGGCTTTGTGCAGTGAGGCTCTATGGCACACTCCCGGCTCACACATCTGGATGATTGACAAGCCAGGAGCCTGCACAGAGCCCTGCTTGTCCTGCCCACACTTCCGCTATTCGGTCTCACAGAGACACACAGGCAATAGCTGCAGGGCCAGCATTTTTTCACACAAAAATATACAAATTGTTTAATCAAAGTATATTACAAATATGTCCAAAGAGAATAAAGATGGACTCACCACGTCTTGTAGAAGATAGCTTCTCTTTATTGTAGTGCAAATTCATGCAAGACCCTGGCAGCCAGTGTCTGGAGTAGGTGCAAGACGTTGCAAACATCTCAGGTGTGACAGCTGTTTCTCCCGCGCATGTGGGCTTCGTCAGACCACCCAATTGCAAATATACATATAATGGTTTTATCTACATTAGATCAAAAGTTTTGTTTACGACAGGTACACTTCAGCTCGAGTGGAAAATAATGCTAAGAGAATCACATCACCTTATTACTGATGCTTTGCCTTCTTCCCACAGTGCATCCTGTTACCATCCCTTTCCTGGATAAGCAATGCACACACTTCCGGGAAGCATGGCCACCTTTACCAGTCTGCAGCTTCACAGTCCCTTTCACAGGAGGCTGCTGTGGTGGCCCAGTACAGGAGTTATACCCCTGTACCCTTGCTGCCCTGTCAGGCAGCCTCCCTGTAGTGTCCCCTGGGCACCAAACACCTATCCCCTTATGTATATATTATGTATATATATTTTCTGCTATGTGTTATACTGTAAAATGTATATGAGTGTTATTGCTTTAAGAAATGTTAACATGTGATCACCAGTTGTCATGTGAGTTGTCATGTGAGTGTAACCCCGTGAGGTATCAGTGACCTGTGACCTAAAGGTGACCTATGGGACCCCTCTTAGTCTTCCCCCATATAAGCCCTGGGTGGAGCTAGCTCACTCTCTTATGCTCTTGATTTCCAGTTAAGTCTTTGCTGCGGTCCAGTGCAGTCAGGTCCTAGAGTGTGTCTGGAGTCCATAGGAGGCCTCAAGTCTGTCCTGCAGCCACAAGCCTTCAAGTCTACAAGTAAGCTACAGTTACAGCTTAACCCCTTAAGGACCCCTTAAGGGGTTTTTCGGTTTTTGCATTTTCGTTTTTTGCTCCTTGCCTTTACAAAATCATAACTCTTTCAATTTACGGTGAAACAGAAAAAAAAATCATTGTGAGACAAAATTGAAAAAAAAAGCGCAGTTTTGTAACTTTTGGGGGCTTCCGTTCCTACGTAGTACATTTTCGGTAAAAATGACACCTGATATTTTAATGATACCCTACTTATATAGGTTTGATTTTGTCGTACTTCTGGAAAAAATCATAACTTCATGCAGAAAAATGAATACGTTTAAAATTGTCATTTCTGACCCCTATAACATTTTTATTTTTCCGCATATGGGGCAGTATGAGGGCACATTTTTTATGCCGTGATCTGAAGTTTTTAACGGTACCATTTTTGCATTGATAGGACTTATTGATAGCTTTTTATTCATTTTTTCAAGATCTAAAAAGTGACTTTGGACTTTGGAATTTTTTTGCGCGCACGCCATTGACCATGCGGTTTAATTAACAATATATTTTTATAATTCGGACATTTCCACACGCGGCGATACCATATATGTTTATTTTTATTTTTATTTACACTGTGTTTTTTTATGGGAAAAGGGGGGTGATTCAAACGTTTAATAGGGAAGGGGTTAAATGATCTTTATTAATTTTTTCACTTTTTTTTGCAGTGTTATAGCTCTCATAGGGACCTATAACACTGCACACACTGATCTTTCACATTAATCACTGGTTTCTCGTAAGAAACCAGTGATCGATGATTCTGCCGCTTGACTGCTCATGCCTGGATCTCAGGCACTGAGCAGTCATTCGGCGATCGGACAGCGAGGAGGCAGGTAGGGTCCCTCCTGCTGTCCTGTAAGCTGTTTGGGATGCCACGATTTTGCCGCGGCTATCCCGAACAACCCACTGAGCTAACCGGCACACTTTTACTTTCACTTTAGACGCGGCGTTCAACTTTGAACGCCGCGTCTAAAGGGTTAATAGCGTGCGGCACTGCGATCAATGCCGCGCGCTATTAGCCACGGGTCCCACCCGTTGTTAGAGGCCGGGCCCGACCCCCTATGACGCGGGGCCACGCCGTGGCCCTGCGTTATAGATTGGGAGCGGACACATGACGTTCCAGTACGTCATGTGTCCTTAAGGGGTTAATCAGTCTCAACTCAAGTCAGTCACAGTCATCTATTGTCAAGTCAGAGTGGCCTGCACTAAAATTGTCCAAATCTACTGCAAGTCCCAGCAAGCCCTTAAGGTCTCTGAAGTAACTGGTCACCTCCGTGGGCCTGGCTGAACTGTATAGACTGTTCCCTCTGTCACCCAGTAAAGCTACCATTGTCCGTAACTTGTGTCGTAACTTGTGTCGGAGTCATTATTGCCTCCACGTGCCTAGCCCAGGATCCAGCGGTATACCTTCGGGTGGTATTGAGGATAAACCACGCCCGGACGTCACAAATACAAGGGGTTAATTCCATCTGTCCCTAGGGTAATTCCCTCTGCCCTTCCTCACACCCTCTACCACAACTTTTGGCGTCCCACGAACAGTATATGGGTGTGCGCCTTATGTCTAAAGTACCCTCCCAGTCTGAACTGTGTCCAGTATGCCGATAAAATTTGCACAAAACTTTGTCAGTGAAAAGTGTTTTACCCGAGGCGCTGGTGAAGAGGGGGAGGTGGAGAGAAGACGGTTGTCCGCCATTGTGAGGTGCTCGAGTACTGCGTTACAAAGTGTTGCCTGTACCTGCAAGGGTTAAATATGTGCCAGAGAAGCGCCCAAAAATGTTCCACGCTGGTCAGCGTCTCGCCCCTGGGCACGGAAACCATGTTGCTGTATTGATGCCAAAGTGGAACTGTAAAGATCTGCCTCTTGTTGCCGGGGGAGCGGAAGTCAGTGCTGCACCGCTGACGCACTTCCGGCTGGTGGCCATTTTCCCTGAGCCCTGTATAAAAGGAGCGGACAGGCCGGATCCTGTCAGTTTGCCGGAAGTCTGCAAGTGAAGCAACATGACGGAACAGGCAAGCGCAAGGTCGGAGAATCCCAAGATGGTGCCGGAGGCCCGGAAAGGCCCGCAAATGTTTCAGAAGCTGGCAGATTGTCTACAGCGTATCTCCATCGGAGCTGAAGAGACCTGCTACCAAGTCCTGCTGCCTGAGGACAATGAAGACTGGCCAGCAACCAAAGCGGAGGGAACACCGGCATCTTGCTGTGCATCATCGCCAGTGAGGCTGTCCTCTCACCACCGGACCTGGGGATCCTGGGCCAAAATCCCCACAGAGGTAAGCATCCCGGCTGAGGCTGCTTTCTCCACCCCTCCTTCTACCCCTAGCCCAGAGCAAACCCCCCAGGTCCAGAAGTCTGCTGTGCGTCCCCGGCCACTGCCAGGGAAATCCCATCCCCCAGTTCCGACAGCCCAGTCCGAGAGGGCCAGGAATGAATCCCAGGTGGCCGAGATTGTAGAAGGGCTGAGGGCCCAAAGAATGGAGAAATATAAGCCGAAGTTGCTGCCATATGAGGTGCGACAGGCGCAGCAACAGAACACCAAAGCATTAGAGGCCGTATACATCAGAAAGTTGGAGCATCCCCGCGAGGGAGAGTCACCACTGAAACTCTGCCGAGCCACGGTCGTGCAGGGGTTTGGCACCCTCATTGACTGTCGTCATGGTGGGACCATCTTGGTCAATCATCGTCAGTGCAGAGAGACTATCTCCCCCCATCACTGCATTCTCTGGAGAGCGGGGAGATCTTGGAGTATACTCCAGTACAGAGTATGGGAGGAGAATGGGAGGAGAATGGGCGGCTGCGGTGACCAGATTCCATTTGCCTACTTCCCATTGGACGACTAGGATGCAGATCCCTTTGGTTTGCTGCCAGCTAAAGTCAGAGTACCGTCCAGAAAGAAGAGGTCTACTTGACCGAAGTGCCTGTCATGGCACCAAAGTCTCTACCACAGTCATCTACAGAAGTGTCCAGGCCTACTCCTGTGGTCAAGGAGGTTTGGCCTAATCAGCGGGCACCAACTGAAGTGACTCGGCCTACTCCCGCAGAGGAGGTTTGGCCGGCCCAACAGGCACCAACTACTGTTCCTCCAGTGGAGCAAGCTGCTGCGGTGCAAATGGTGCTCACCATCAGGCCCACCATTACCGGCTTTTAGCCGTGATCTTTTGCTGAGAACTCAAAACGTACAAGAACTGTGGAGCAGTACTAAGAAAAAAATATATAAATATGTATTGTCAGAGTAATATATTTTGT
Source organism: Hyla sarda (assembly GCF_029499605.1). Classification (NCBI taxonomy): domain Eukaryota; kingdom Metazoa; phylum Chordata; class Amphibia; order Anura; family Hylidae; genus Hyla; species Hyla sarda. The sequence goes on along the minus strand of NC_079189.1, from coordinate 140,700,294 downwards.
CTATCCCATTTTTTGCACAGGTGCATGCAAAATATAGTTTTTTGTGTTATCTACAGGCAAAATGTAATAAAGTGTATATAATATGTTTGTACAAAAATGTCCAAGTGTACAGTGTCTTTTGTTCATTTCAATTTATATAGGAGGCATCCTGACCAGGTTGGGAGAAGCATGTCCACTACCTCACCACCATGACAAATACCAGCTAGGTACTGTGAATAATAGTACCCTATAAAAGTTGTCAGTATAGTATGTCATCTATTTCAGTGAGTCTAGCATAGTCAAATGCTAATGTCATGTAAATAAGTGTATTGTTTATAAACTAGCCCAGTATAATAGCTAGTTAGGACTGTAGCCAGGATGTATATAACCAATCCACAGTTGTCTAATGTACACATGTCTAATCATTTTCCTTGTCCACGTGTACAGGGTGCTCTACTGGCCAGAGAGTTCCGCTGAGATATGAGTAAGGCGGAGTATAGTGACAGAGTTGCTGTATATAAAGGTAACAGTGGTATGTTGTATAAAAACATGTATAGAGTTCTGGGGAGAGGTAGCTAGTGCAAATGGGCCCCAGCAGCTAAGGTATTGGGTAGAGAGCCTCTGGCAGCCCAATCTAAACCAAATGTGTTTTAATATGCTTAATTGTATTAAGTCGGCAGTTGCAAGGTTTTTAACCCCTTAAGGACCAAGGACGTACCGGTATGTCCTTGGTCCTGCTCTCCTGATATAACGCGGGGTTACACGGTAACCCCGCATCATATCACGGTGGGCCCAGCGTCATTGTGAAGCCGGGACGCGCTTTTTAATAGCGTGCAGTGCCGATCGCGGTGCCGCGCGCTATTAACCCTTTAGCCGCACGCTCAGAGCTGAGCCGCGCGGCTAAAAGCGAAAGTTGCCGGTTAACTCAGTGGGCTGTTCTGGATAGCCGCGGCGAAATCGCGGCATCCCGAACAGCTTACAGGACAGCGGGAGGGCCCCTACCTGCCTCCTCGCTGTCTGATAGCCGAATGACTGCTCAGTGCCTGAGATCCAGGCATGAGCAGTCATGCGGCAGAATCGTCGATCACTGGTTTCCTATGAGAAACCAGTGATCAATGATGAAGATCAGTGTGTGCAGTGTTATAGGTCCCTATGGCACCTATAACACTGCAAAAAAAAAGTGAAAAAAAAAAGTGAATAAAGATCATTTAACTCCTCCCCTATTAAAAGTTTGAATCACCCCCCTTTTCCCATAAAAAAAACACAGTGTAAATAAAAATAAACATATATGGTATCACCGCGTGCGGAAATGTCCGAATTATAAAAATATATGATTAATTAAACCGCTCGGTCAATGGTGTGCGCGCAAAAAACATTCCAAAGTCCAAAATAGTGCATTTTTGGTCACTTTTTATATCATTTAAAAATGAATAAAAAGCGCTCAATAAATCCTATCAAAGCAAAAATGGTACCGTTAAAAACTTCAGATCACGGCGCAAAAAATGAGCCCTCATACCGCCCCATACAAAGAAAAATAAAAAAGTTATAGGGGTCAGAAGATGACAATTTTAAACGTATTAATTTTCCTGCATGTAGTTATGATTTTTCCAGAAGTCCGACAAAATCAAACCTATATAAGTAGGGTATCATTTTAATCGTATGGACCTACAGAATGAAGATAAGGTGTCATTTTTACTGAAAAATGTACTACGTAGAAACGGAAGCCCCCAAAATTTACAAAACAGGTTTTTTTTTTTCAATTTTGTCGCACAATGATTTTTTTTCCATTTCACCGTAGATGTGTGGGCAAAATGACTGATGTCATTACAAAGTAGAGTTGGTGGTGCAAAAAATAAGCCATCATATGGATTTTTAGGTGCAAAATTGAAAGAGTTATGATTTTTTAAAGGCAAGGAGCAAAAAACGAAAATGCAAAAACGGAAAAAATCCCAGTCCTTAAGGGGTTAAAATCCCATATGTTTACAAATTTATTTCCAAAGGAGCATGTATGGACATTTTCACAAAGTGCTACATGGACTTCTCCCTTGTTTTTGTTACTCATATTCAGACCTGTGAAGGACTTTCTACAATAATACCCCAGGAACTTTTGTCATCACCAGGCCCCAGTGGCCACTTCCCGTCGTCCCCCCTTCATGAATTGGCTCTGAGGAAGGCTGTGTTTAAGAGGGGGAGTTTGTGACACCTGTCCCCTTATGTATATATATTTTCTGCCATGTGTTATACTGTAAAATGTATATGAGTGTTATTGCTTTAAGAAATGTTAACATGTGATCACCAGTTGTCATGTGAGTTGTCATGCGAGAGTAACCCCATGAGGTATCAGTGACCATGTGACCTAAGGGTGACCTATGGGACCCCTCCTAGTCTCCCCCATATAAGCCCTGGGTGCAGCTAGCTCGCTCTCTTATGCTCTTATTTTCCAGTAAAGTCTTTGCTGAGGTGCAGTCAAGTACTAGAGTGTGTCTGGAGTCTATACAAGGCCTCAAGTCTGTCCTGCAGCCACAAGCCTTCAAGTCTACAAGTAAGTTACAGTCACAGCTTAGTCAGTCTCAAGTCAAGTCAAGTCAGTCACAGTCATCTATTGTCAAGTCAGAGTGGCCTGCGCTAAAATTGTTCAAATCTACTGCAAGTCCCAGCAAGCCCTTAAGTTCTATGAAGTCACTGGTCACCTCTGTGGGCCTGGCTGAACTGTATATACTGTTCCATCTGCCACTCAGTAAAGCTACCGTTGTCCGTAACTTGACTTCGGAGTCATTATTGCCCCCGTGCCTAGCCCAGGATCCAGCGGTATACCTTTGGGTGGTATTGAGGACAAGCTACGCCCTGGCATCATGAATACAAGGGGTTAATGGCATCTGCCCCTAGGGTAATTCCATCTGCCCTGCATCACACCCTCTACCACACTGAAATGTAATAAAACCTTGTTATTGAAGGGGTACACCTGTGGAAAACTTTTTTTTTTTTTTTTTTAATCAACTGGTGCCATAAAGTTAAACAGATTTGTAAATCACTTCTATTAAAAAAAATCTTAATACTTCCAGTACTTTTTAGGGGCTGTATAGTAAAGAGAAATCCAAAAAAAGAAATGCATTTCCTCTGATGTCATGACCACAGTGCTCTCTGCTGACCTTTGCTGTCCATTTTAGGAACTGTCCAGAGCAGGAGAAAATCCCCATTTCAAACATAGTTCCTAAAATGGACAGTAGAGGTCACCAGACCTGTGGTCCTGACATCCGAGGAAATGCATTTCTTTTTTGGATTTCTCTTTAGTATACAGCCCCTAAAAAGCAATGGAACAATTAAGATTTTTTAATAGAAGTAATTTACAAATCTGTTTAACATTCTGGCACGAGTTGATTTAAAAAAAAAAGTTTTCCACCGGAGTACCCCTTTAAGCAGTAATTTTTTCAGCAATATATTGTATAGGAGCCCTCCTGTGGGATCAGAGCAGAGGTTAGCTTTTACTCTAAATGCGCATAAGTTCACTTGTTATTCCTTGGATCACAGTTGGTAGGTACAAACCACTGCACAAAAGACAAAAGTGTTTAACTGAAAAGCCTCAGTTTTTTTTTTTATGGTCTACTTGTATTTTTAAAGGGGTTATCAAGGAAAAAAACTAATATATATCAACTGGCTCCAGAAAGTTAAACAGATTTGTAAATTGATTATATTAAAAAATCTTAATCCTTTCAGTACTTATGAGCTGCTGAAGTTGAGTTGTTCCTTTCTGTCTAAGTGCTCTCTGATGACACCTGTCTCCGTCACTGTTCAGAGTAGAAGCAAATCCCCATAGCAAACCTCTTCTACTCTGTGCAGTTCCCGAGACAAGCATAGATGTCAGCAGAGAGCACTGTTGCCAGACAGAAAAGAACAACTCAACTTCAGTAGCTGATGATTATTGGAGGATTAAGATTTTTTAATAGAAGTAATTTACGAATCTGTTTAACTTTCTGGAGCCAGTTGATATATGAAAATAAAAGTTTTTTCCTGGAATACCCCTTTAACCCGTTGGAGACAGAGCCCATTATGACCCTAAGGACAGGAGCATTTTTCTTCAACTCTGACCTCTATCACTTTAAGCATTAATAACTCTGGAATGCTTTTACTTATAAATTTGATTCCGAGATTGTTTTTCCGAGACATATTCTTCTTTATGTTAGTGGTAAATTTTTGTCGATACTTCCATAATTTCTCAGTGAAAAATTCCCAAATTTCAGGAAAGATTTAAAAATTTAGCATTTTTCTAACTTTGAAGCACTCTGCTTGTAAGCAAAAGGGACATGTCAAATAAATAACATATTGATTCACATATACAATATGTCTACTTTATGTTTGTATCATAAAGTTGACATGTTTTATACTTTTTGAAAACACCAGAGGGCTTCAAAGTATAGCAGCAACTTTCCAATTTTTCACAAAAATTTCAAAATCTGAATTTTTCAGGGACCACTTAAGTTTTGAAGTGAATATGAGGGTCTTTATGTTGAAAATCATCTAAAATTTACCACATTATGAATACTTCATCCCTCAAAGTATTGAAAATGACATTCAAAAAGTTTGTTAACCCTTTAGGTGTTTCACAGGAATAGCAGCAAAATGGAGGAGAAAAATCGCCATTTTTTACACTAACATGTTATTGTAGCCCCATTTTTTCATTTTCCCAAGGGGTAAAAGGTAAAAAGGCCCCCCAAAACTTGTAATTCATGAATGAATGCTGGCGAAGCTTTCACTCTAGTGGTAACATGAGAAGGAGTCTACAACCCACACAAATGGCTCAGGTAGTGCAGCTCACCCAGGATGGCACATCAATGTGATCTGTGGCAAGAAGGTTTGCTGTGTCTGTCTCAGCGTAGTGTCCAGAGCATGGAGGCACTACCAGGAGACAGGCCAGTACATCAGGAAACGTGGAGGAGGCCGTAGGAGGGCAACAACCCAGCAGCAGGACCGCTACATTCACCTTTGTGCAAGGAGCAGCACTGCCAGACCCCTGAAAATGACCTCCAGCAGGCCACAAATGTGCATGTGTCCACTCAAACAGTCAGAAACAGAATCGTGGATGGTTGGTATGAGGGCCCAGCGTCCACAGGTGGAGGTTGTGCTTATAGCCCAACACCGTGCAGGACTTTGGCATTTGTTAGAGAACACCAAGATTGGCAAATTCGCCACTGGCGCCCTGTGCTCTTCACAGATGAAAGCAGGTTCACACTGAGAACATGATGTGACAGTTGTGACGGAGTCTGGAGAAGCCGTGGAGAACATTCTGCTGCCTGCAATATCCTCCAGCATGACCGGTGTGGCGGTGGGTCAGTAATGGTGTAGGGTGGTATTTCTTTGGGGGGGACGTACAACCCTCCATGTGCTTGCCAGAGGTAGCCTGACTGCCATTAGGTACCAAGATTATATCCTCAGACCCCTTGTGAGACCATATGCTGGTAAGGTTGGCCCTGGGTTCTTCTAATGCAAGACAATGCTATATCTCATGTGGCTGGAGTGTGTCAGCAGTTCCTGCAAGAGGAAGGCATTGAGGCTATGGACTGACCCGCCTGTTCCCCAAACCTGAATACTACTAAGTATATCTGGGACATCATGTCTCGCTCCATCCACCAATGCCACGTTGCATCACAGACTGTCCAGGAGTTGGCGGATGCTTTAGTCCAGGTCTGGGAGGACATCCCTCATGAGACCATCCGCAGCCTCATCAGGAGCATGGCCAGGCGTTGTAGGGAGGTCATACGGGCACGTGGAGGCCACACACACTACTGAGCCTTATTTTGACTTGTTTTAAGGACATTACATCAAAGCAGGATAAGCGTGTAGTGTGGTTTTCCACTTTGATTTTGAGTGTGACTCCATATCCAGACCTCCATGGGTTGATAAATTTGATTTCCATTGATAATTTTTGTGTGATTTTGATGTCAGCACATTCAATTATGTAAAGATATTTCATACGATTAGTTCACTCATTCAGATCTATGATGTGTTATCTTAGTGTCCCCTTTTATTTTTTTGAGCAGTGTACTTGGAAGTGGTTTTCTCCAAATTCCCTATTCAGAAAACATGCACATATGGCAGAGAGTTTGGCCAACAGCTGTTTTATCTCAATCTGTCTTATGGCCAGTTTAAGCAATTTAAACCTCAACTTTTTGATTGGATTTCAGGGGTTAGTGGTTGCCTAGATAAAATAAAAGAAGACACACTACCCTTTGTGACTTTATTCTGTAGACAGTGAAACATATATAGTAATACAGAAATACAGGGCCAGACTTGGACTGTAAATAGGCTCTGACTTTGGAAACCACACAGGCCCACATCAATCTTAGATTAGTACGTATGAGTGATCCACTGAAAATATTCCAATACAGTTGAGGTGCGGATTTAGTGCTCTAAAAAATTAAAGGGACCTACAAGGTGCCCCCAAAAATATACATATATAGGAATGCTATCATAGCCCTGCTCTCCTGATGATCAGAGCACTTCAGGCCGTGATGTTTTTCACTGTCCTAGGGACATGTCAAAAGTTTTGATCGAGGGAGTCTGAGTGTTCAGTCTGAATCCCCTGATCAGGAGAACGAGCCAGGAGAATGGTGCTCCCGACTCCGTGTCACATAATAAATGTAACTTGCAATGTAAGTCTATAGAGAGTGTCACGATCACATAACACAGAGCAGGGAGAAGAGAGCTTGGCAGCGCAAACTTCTCCTAGGTTTTTCTCCTGATTGGCAGAGGTCTATAAACTCAGACACCTGCCGATCAAAACCTTTGACATGTCGCTAGGACATGTAAATAAGTTTTCAAATACTTTTTAATATATTAATAAACTGCAGGTTAAACTGCAAAAAAAAAAACACAGTGTAAACATAGCCTTATACATGTTTCTACTCAGTAGGCTTTACATGCGTGCTGTTTCATCTGTTGTTCTGCTTTGTTGTTGGAGTAAAGCAATGAAAAAACAGCACTGGTTTGTCCGTTGCATGCTGGAAGCCAACAGCATCCAACATTGATGTTAATAGAGAAAGCACACGTTTAGGTCCATCTGAAGTTTGCCAATAAACCTCTGAATCATTCAGAAGTTTATTGGCAAACATCATACGAACCTATACCTGTGCTTTTTGAAGCAGGTGAACATTGCATCATTTCAGTCTTCCACAGCATAGTGTGTTACCAAATGTTTTCTTGGGCACTTTGGTCCTAGATTCCATGAGATCATTGACAAGATCCCCCCCCCCCCCCCCCCCATTAAGTTCTGGGTTGAATCCTCACTGTCCATATAATTATTAAAACTCCACAGGAACTTCTGGTTCCGGCGCGCGGATGTAGGCAGCGGGGAGACGGAGCTCCGGCCCGACCGCAACATAAACCCGCTCCCGCCGACTAAATCAGCCACTATTTAGTATTTAGGCATTGCCTACCCACCTGCGGTTCTCTAAAGGTCCGAGAAATCGGATGGACCATTTTCTTAGCTGCGGCGGTGACGGACAGAGCCAGCGTGCAGCAACACCGGCACCACTAAGGGGCGAGGTAAACGCGGAGAAAATGGCGACGCTTCGCGCCACTGAAGAGGAATGCGCACCTCCTCCTCCTCCTATACACTCATCAGTGGGACTTGTATCTCCGATAACTCAGGGACAGGGGGACTTTGTGATTCCCTGTCTCCCTGTCACCTTTCAGGCGCTGGTTGCCCAGCTAGCTGCTGAGGTAGCTAAAATACTGCTGCCTGGTATAAAAAAACAGCTGAATGATACTATATCGGCAGCACTTAAGAACGTCCAGGGTGAAGTCACTCTCCACACTGCTAAGCTAGCCGACTTGGAAGAGAGATAGGGTGTAATGGAGGAGGAAGTAATGGCTACCAACCAGAAATTGCAACAGTCTTTGAAGCTTGCAAAAGCACTGCAGGAAAAGACTAATGAGAACCACTCCAGAAGGATCAATCTGCGGCTGGTGGGACTGCCAGAATCTATCCCAGCGCATTTACTTCCTGCCATATGTGCTGAGGACTTACCGAAGGCGCTGGGGCTAAATGCATGTTTCTTGGTGGAAAGGGCCCATAAATTCGGGGCGCTGAAATCCTCATCACCATCTGCCTCTACCTCGGTCGACACTTGCCCGCGACAAGTAATCACGAAGTATCTGAACTACGCAGAAAAGGCTTTGCTCTTGACAACATATAAAAAGACGTCATTGCCTTTGCTTATTAAAGGTCACCGTGTTCTGCTGTTTAATGATTTCTCAGCCGAGGTAGCGAAGAGGCGCAAGGCGTTCTCAACTATATGCTCACAACTGGTGGCACAGCACCGCAGGTTTGCTCTTCAGTATCCCGCGACCCTGTGCATTTTCAAGCAAGATGGATCGATAGAGGTTTTCTGTACTCCAGAGGAGGCTCAGCTCTTAACCTCAGGGCGGCTGCGGCGACGACTGAAGCGCATGACACCTACAAACGCAGACGCCACAAGAGCCCGCCGGTACCTTTGGAAGCTATGGAGTGACCACGCTTAGTCGGATGGATATTGTTTTTGCTGATTCTTTCTTCCCTCTGAATAATGAGGGCTAGCAAATTTTGTGCGTTTCGTGGACTACTGGATCCTTGGATCTTTACCTACACGTTGTTCCTAACGGCTACACGTATACGTACCTGAGATGGTTCTTCTGGATTCGTCTACGGTTCTTGGACTGGGGGTCAAGCATGTTTTTGATGGTCTTTTTGTGTTTTCTTTTTGCTTCATATTTTTCTATGGTTCGTGGCATAAATACGGAATATTAACAGTGACTATGCTACAGGGACTTTATAAATGTGCAATGATGAGTTATAGGCATCGTTCGGGCTGTTGGTGGGGTGAAAAATTACTTTTATGAGCCCACAGAGTTTGCACAACTCTTTTTTCTTCTCTGTTGTTGTACTTTCCTGTTTTCTTCATGCTCTTTATTATCCTCTACTGTTTTTTCTCTGATACCTCCCCTCACCCCCACCCTCTCTCCCCTCATCCCCTCCTCATCCCCCTCTCCCACCTCCCCTGCCTCTCACACTCCCCCCCCCCCCCCCCCTTCTGTTTCTCTGATTGTCTTTACTATTTTTTCGGGCTGAGTTTAGTCTTTAGTCTTTTCTTCCTCTTGCTTTCTGATACTCCTGGATTCTGGTAGGAGTTTCCTGCAGGGTAGTGAGCACCTGCAACCTGTCAGCAAAAAAAGTGAAGTACAAGAAGATGTGAGCTCAGGGAGACTTTCCCAGTCTCCGCTAGTTGAAGTACACAATGTGAGTTTTGTATATTCTATTTTTGGTTTAGGGATTGTTATGGGGCGGGTTCACTCCCATGGAACTCAATTTGGTAATTGTCAAGGGGGATGCTTGAGATATCGTGTCCTTATGCTTCTCTACTGCTACAAAGAAGTGTTTTATGATATGCACATTTAACAACCTAAGCTCATATTTCATATTATGAAAATGACTACATGGAATGTTAAAGGGTTGTGGTCTCCTGGAAAGCGTTCCATGGTGCTTCGACATCTTCAGAAATTGAAAGCAGAATTAGCGCTGCTCCAGGAGTCGCACCTGTGTCAGGAGGATTTTATCAGACTTAAAAAATTGTGGGTGGGAGCTGTATGGGGCTCTCTGGCAGTAGCCGGCAAGGGAGGTGTGGTGATCCTGATTCATAAGAGATTGGCATTGTCGGTGAGGTCGCATTGGGAGGATGATGAGGGTATGCTGCAAAATGTTCTAGTGGAAGAAGGGGACCGATTGATCAGTATATATAATGTGTATGGCCCGCAGACGGGAAAGACACCCTTTTTTTTACTCGCCTCACTACTCATGTGCAGAGGGACGCATCACAAACTATTATTGTAGGCGGGGACTGTGATTCTCTAATGCATACATCCGAAGATAGGAGGAGAGAGGGTCAAGGGTCACAGTCCCAAAGGGAGCTATATTTACAGTCATTCACACAAGCAACAAATCTCTATGATTTGTGGAGACATTTTAGAGCTGCAGAGCGGGAATTTACTCACTATTCCCACTCCCATCGTTCATGGTCACGCTTGGATTACCTATTTGTCTCAAATGGGCTTTTATCGAAGGTCTCTAATGTCAATATTTATGATATGGTGATATCGGACCATGCTCCGGTGGGAGTGGACATAGCTCCTACTTTTCCGCGGGGATCGGCCAGAACGTGGCGATTTCCTTCTTATCTTCTTAAAGACGAGCAGTTTGCACAGGCCTTGAATCATTGGTGGGTGGAGTACGCGGTGGATAGTGAGGCGCACAATGAGGACCCGTTCTTGTTCTGGGAGGCTGGGAAAGCGATACTCAGGAGTAGAATCATAGCGCATATGGCACACCACAAGAAGCTTGGGAAGAAGCTAGGGACAAGTACACTGACGTGACTGAAAACCTCAGGAGGCCATATACAGCTTTTCAGATTTCCCCTGGTGAGGCTACTAAACAATCCTGGATTATGGAGAAAGACAATTTCGACACTCACCATAACTGGTATAGACCAGTATATGGAGGGTTAAATTTGTTTATTTAATTCCTATAGATTCCTTTTGGAAATCCAAAAATACCCTGTTTTCCCATATACTACTTAATTTTGTTAAAACTCCCATATGCTTTATTGAATACTACACACTATTTAAAATCAAATAGCACTGTTTGCTCTGTTTGCTATTTTGATAAAGTAATTTCCCTGCGCAGATATCTCTGCTAATTTTTTGCTATGTTTGTATTGGAGCAACCCTGTATGCCTGCAGGTCACACATGGTAATTTGCAAAGAGCAACAGTGCTATAATTATTAAAAAATCCACTCTGCCCCCCTCAACATGTTTTGCTACGACGTAGCGTTATCAAGAGGTAGCGGGCAACTGAGCGTGGATGCGATGTCGGTCATTCTTATAGCCTCTGTTTGTGGCTTCACTGATAGGTTACAGGATGTTATACTAGCCAATGGGCTGCGCCTGCCAGAGAAGCTCCGCACATTGGACAGGCCCTTTTGATTGTTTACCTACTACGTCTATGTATGACGTAGGCTGCGCAGTCTCTGCTGCGCAAAAACTCTGTCTAAATCCTCTACCACTTAGCGCACTATCCCGTATGCGCATTCTTAAATGCGCGAACAGTTTGTTTCTGACAGGTATGAGCTCAGAACCAAATGCGCAAGCTCTTAGGTTTATTTAAGGAGTAGACTCATACATTGTTCCACATCCACCTTGTGTCCTATCCCATGAGTGCATTACTCTATTAATTGTATTGGTGTCTACCTTGAACTATAGGGTCATCACATGCCTATCTAATTCTCCTCATAAATGTTGGAAATCTTAGTGTATAATAATATAATATGATATGATGTTATAATATTATATGGGGAGTAAGAAAGAGAAGTGAAAATGGGGGTGGTAGGGGGGAAAAGAAAGGGGGGGTTATATGGGAAGGGGGGGGGAAAGGGGGGAGGGGGGGAGAAGAGGAGGGGAGGGAGCAGGGAAATAGGGGGTTATTAGGTTATTAAATTGTTCTTTGTCATCTTTTCTTTTCTTTTTTTTTTTCTTTTAGGTGGACCTCTCTCTCCTGCACCCCTCCACTCATCCGCGGAGAACAAATCGTCTCTCCACATCCTCTCCTCTCCATAGGTAAGTATTATGATGCACCAATTCTATATTTCATTAGCATTTGATATTAATCTGTCAAAGTGGATGCACTGTATGGTCTTGGATTAGATGATATTTAAATATTAGGGCCTGTATTGGGTTAGTATGTAACCAGCTACATTAATTAGTTGTAGATTTAGTTTTGACTCGACATATGCTCATTGTGTAGGTTATTGTGATTTCTATTACATGTTTCTAGTAATCATGATGTATTCTTAACTGATAGGCAGGCTTGTTTAGAGGAAGGCCGAAAAAGTAAACCATTAAGTCCCAGTGGACTAAGAGTTTTTAATCTGTATATCCATGTTGCCTCCTCTCTCAGCAATTTTTTAAATATCATCTAATCCAAGACCATACAGTGCATCCACTTTAACAGGTTAATATCAAATGCTAATGAAATATAGAATTGGTGCATCATAATACTTACCTATGGAGAGGAGAGGATGTGGAGAGACGATTTGTTCTCCGCGGATGAGTGGAGGGGTGCAGGAGAGAGAGGTCTACCTCCCCCCCCCTTCCCATATAACCCCCCTTTCTTTTCCCCCCTACCACCCCCATTTTCACTCCTCCTTCTTACTCCCCATATAATATTATAACATCATATCTTATTATATTATTATACACTAAGATTTCCAACATTTATGAAGAGAATTAGATAGGCATATGATGACCCTATAGTTCAAGGTAGACACCAGTACAATTAATAGAGTAATGCACTCATGGAATAGGACACAAGGTGGATGTGGAACAATGTATGAGTCTACTCCTTAAATAAACCTAAGAGCTCGCGCATTTGGTTCTGCGCACATACCTGTCAGAAACAAACAGTTCTCGCACGTGAGAATGCGCATACAGGATAGTGCGCTAAGTGGTAGAGGATTTAGACAGAGTTTTTGCGCAACGGAGACTGCGCAGCCTACGTCATACATAGACGTAGTAGGTAAACAAAGAAGTTGATTGGCTAATGAGCGAGATGAGGGCACGGGTGGCCGGGAAGCCTTCTGGGTAGGACTCCGATTGGAGCCAGCGCCCATCAATCAAAAGGGCCTGTCCAATGTGCGGAGCTTCTCTGGCAGGCGCAGCCCATTGGGTAGTATAACATCCTGTAATCTATCAGTGACGCCACAAACAGAGGCTATAAGAATGACCGACATCGCATCCACGCTCAGTTGCCCGCTACCTCTTGATAACGCTACGTCGTAGCGAAACATGTTGAGGGGGGCAGAGTGGATTTTTTAATAATTATAGCATTGCTGCTCTTTGCAAATTACCGTGTGACCTGCAGGCATACAGGGTTGCTCCAATACAAACATAGCAAAAAATTAGCAGAGATATCTGCGCAAGGAAATTACTTTATCAAAATAGCAAACAGAGCAAACAGTGCTATTTGATTTTAAATAGTGTGTAGTATTCAATAAAGCATATGGGAGTTTTAACAAAATTAAGTAGTATATGGGAAAACAGGGTATTTTTGGATTCCCAAAAGGGAATCTATAGGAATTAAAAAGACAATTTCGACACGGCACAGGCGAATGTAGAAAAATATAGAGCGGATATTTTTAGAGCTGACTTCTATAAGTACGGAAACAAAGCGGGCAAGCTGTTAGCAAACATGGCGAGGTGACAGAGGTTGCCGGAACCCATTAGACCAATGATTGATAGCACAGGGGTGCTGCAAAAACATCCTAGGGAGGTAGTAGGGATATTTAAAAAATTTTACGAACATCTTTATTCTAAGCAGGACATTGATATAGCAGCAGGGAGACAGTTCTTAGATAACCTTAGGTTACCAAATCTGACTGAGGAAGACCGTCTCCAGTTAAATGCCCCCCTAACGGTAGAGGAGATCTCTAAGGAGATCAGAAATCTGAAGGCCCACAAGGCTCCAGGACCTGATGGTTATTCGGGGGAATTCTTTAAATTGTTGAATGATAAAATTTGCCCCTCACTTCTAGCGGTATATAACCATATCTTTTCAACTGGTACTTTATTGCCAACGAGAAACGTGGCACATGTGAAAGTTTTACATAAACAGGGAAAGGACCCTTCAATACCGGAATCATACCGCCCTATTTCATTAATTAATGTGGATGTAAAGATACTATCCAAGTTGCTAGCGGACAGAGTGGCCTCTCTTCTGCCTAACTTGATTGGGTCACAACAAGTGGGTTTTATGAAAGGGAGAGCGGCAGTATAGAACTTAAGAACTGTCCTTGCGGTACAAGGGGCGGTGACTTCTCAACCATATTCCAGCCAGGTTCCGGCATTGTAGGCCCTAGATGCTGAAAAAGCTTTTTACAATGTGAACTAAACCTGGCTGGATATGGTGTTAGACAAGGCGGGAATTCTGGGACATTTTAGAGTGTTCTTACAGGCTTTATATGCTACTCCCACTTCTAGAATACACCTTCCAGGATTTTTGTCGGAGCCATTTGTGATGGGGAGAGGGACGAGGCAGGGGTGCCCATTGTCACCCTTACTTTTTAATTTGCTTTTAGAGCCACTTGCACAACATTTTTTACAATTTCCAGTATATAGGGGTATCACTGTGGGTGGTTCGGAAATAAAAATGAGTTGCTTTGTGGACGATACTCTGTTGTATTTAAATGATCCTGCTACACACTTAAAAGATGTGTTTGGGGTGTTGGCCTTGTATGGAACTTTTTCAGGTTACATGGTTAATATTTCTAAATGTCATGATGGCATGAATCATTTCCCGTCTTTATCAATACAAATTGCGAGACATTAAATTACATATCTGGGGATAAAAATAGGTAGAACCCCAATGTCCCTTTATAATCTAAATTACCCCCCTATTATTTCTAAAATTGAACAGGAACTAGAAAAGTGGAAATCCCTTCCCCTGTCCCTGATGGGTAGGGTACAGCTGATAAAAATGATGAGTTTTCCTAAACTACTTTATCCACTTCAGACCATTCCTCTTCTCCTGCGACATGATGATGTTAGGAAAATCCATGCTAGTTTTTCAAAATTTATTTGGGCGGGGAAATGCCCGAGAGTGGCATATGATACATTATGTTTGGGACGGGAGATGGGGGGTTTGCAGGCCCCGAATGTGAGGTTCTATAATTTAGTCACACTCTTTCGCCATGTCCGGGATTGAGCCTTTAATACATGTTATTTTTCAAACACAAACTTAGAGTCTGCTCTGTCCAATTTGGGTTCCTAGGCGACTTTACTCCACTTACCGTTCAGAGACATTCCCACTGACATTAGGCGCAAGGTTCTGTTTGCTGATGTATTGGCCACCTGGAAAGCAGTATGTAAAATTTACGGTTTGCCCTGGAGTCTGTTGAAGTCTTATAGGTTGTGGCAGACACCAGCGCTTAAACACTGTACTTCGAACCCGCTTAGTAAAGTGTAGAGAGACAAAGGCATACACTCCTTTGGAGATTTCCTGTCTTCCACAGATGGTCTGCTATTGAGCTGGGAGGATTTTAGTTGTAAATATGAGTTGACTGGGATACACCATTGGCTGTATAATCAGTTCTGTTCATTTTTTCATGGGCTGATAAGAGGGTACGCATCGGTGGAGAAAAGGGGAGCTTTTGATAGTCTCAAGGGTGTGGGGGCAAGCAGTCGCTCCCTTTCGTTCATCTACACAATCATCAGGGATGTAGTGTTAAGGGGAGCGGCTGCTAAATCACGAACTAAGTGGGCGGAGTCTGTAGATACCCCGGAATTACACAACTTGTTGGCAGTACACCACTCAACCCCTAGTGCACAGCTTAAAGAGATTCATTGGAGAGTATTACACAAGGCAACATATGCCTTTAGATGGAGGGGTTCCCCACCCCCTCCTCCCTATCTCACCAGCTGCCCTGTTTGTGGTCTTCCTGGGGCGGATCTCAAAAATTGTATGTGGGAGTGTCCCAGAGTATTGCAAGTGTGGATGGAAGTTAGGGATTTAATACACACCATTTGGGACAGGACCCTTCCTACTTCTCCTGAGCCTTACCTCTTTCATTATCTACCACTCACAGATTCTGACCCCTTAAGGACCCAGCCCATTTTCACCTTAAGGACCAGGCCATTTTTTTGCACATCTGACCACTGTCACTTTAAGCATTAATAACTCTTAGATGCTTTTACTCTTCATTCTGTTTCCGAGAGTGTTTTTTCATGGCATATTCTACTTTATGTTAGTGGTAAAATTTCGTTGATACTTTTTTGTAAAATTTAGAATTTTTTTTAACTTTGAAACTCTCTGCTTATAAGGAAAATGGACATCCCAAATAAATTATATATTGATTCACATATACAATATGTCTACTTTATGATTGCAACATAAAGTTGAGAGGTTTTTACTTTTGGAAGACATTAGAGGGCTTCAAAGCAGCAGCAATTTTCAAATTTTTCACAAAATTTTCTTTTGAGGGGCCTTCATATTAGAAATACCCCAAAAATTACCCCACTATAAAAAGGCACCCCTCAAAGTATTCAAAATGACATTCAGTAGGTTTGTTATCCCTTTAAGTATTTCACAGGAATAGCAGCAAAGTGAAGGAGAAAATTCACAATCTTCATTTTTTACACTCGCATGTTCTTGTCGACCAATTTTTTTTAGATTTTTACAAGGGGTAAAAGGAGAGAAATCACCCTAAAATTTGTAACCAAATTCCTACTGAGTAAGGAAATATTTCATATGTGTATGTCAAGTGCTCTGCAGGCGCACTAAAGGGCTCAGAATGGAAGGAGCGACAATGGGATTTTGGAGAGTGAGTTTTTCTGAAGTTGTTTTTGGGAGGCATGTCACATTTAGTAAGCCCCTATGGTGCCAGAACAGCAAAAAAAAAAAAAAAAAAAAAAAAACACATGGCATACTATTTTGGAAACTACACCCCTCAGGGAATATAACAAGGGGTCCAGTGAGCCTTAACACCCCACAGGTGTTTGACGACTTTTTGTTAAAGTTGGATGTGCAAATGAATTTAATTTTTTCAATAAAATGCAGTTTTTTCCCCCAAATTTCTACAAGGGGTAACAGGAGAAAATGTCCCCCAAACTTTGTAACCTCATTTCTTTTAAGTATGAAAATACATAATGTGTGGACGTCAAGTGCTCTGCTGGCGCACTACAATGCTCCAAAGAGGAGGAGCGCCATTGGGCTTTTGGAGAGAGAATTTGGTTGGAATAGAAGTCGGGGGCCTTGTGCGTTTACAAAGCCCCCATGGTACCAGAACAGTGGACCTCCCCACATGCGACCCCATTTTTGAATCTATATCCCCTCACAGAATTTAATAAGGGGTGCAGTGAGCATTTACACCCCACTGGTGTTTGAGAGATCTTTGCAACAGTGGGCTGAGCAAATGACAAATTATATTCATTTTCACGGACCACTGTTCCAAAAATCTGTCAGACACCTGTGGGGCGTAAGTGCTTGCTGTACCCCTTATCACATTCCGTGAGGGGAGCAGTTTCCAAAATGGGGTGACATGTGGGGGGGGGGTCCATTGTTCTGGCACTTGGGGGCTTTGTAAACACACGTTGCCTTCAATTCCGGACAAGGTTCTGTTTGCTGATGTATTGGCCACCTGGAAAGCAGTACGTAAAATTTACGGTTTGCCCTGGAGTCTGTCGAAGTCTTATAGGTTTTTGCAGACACCAGCACTTAAACACTGTACTTCGAACCCGTAAAGTGTAGAGAGACAAGGGCATACACTCCTTTGGAGATTTCCTGTCTTCCACAGATGGTCTGCTATTGAGCTGGAAGGATTTTAATTGTAAATATGAGTTGACTGGGATACACCGTTGGCTGTATAATCAGTTCTGTTCATTTTTTCATGGGCTGATAAGAGGGTACGCATCGGTGGAGAAAAGGGGAGCTTTTGATAGTCTCATGGGTGTGGGGGCAAGCAGTCGCTCCCTTTCGTTCATCTACACAAACATCAGGGATGTAGCGTTAAGGGGAGCGGCTGCTAAATCACGAACTAAGTGGGCGGAGTCTGTAGATACCCCGAAATTACACAACTTGTTGGCAGTACACCACTCAACCCCTAGTGCACAGCTTAAAGAGATTCATTGGAGAGTATTACACAAGGCAACATATGCCTTTAGATGGAGGGGTTCCCCACCCCCTCCTCCCTATCTCACCAGCTGCCCTGTTTGTGGTCTTCCTGGGGCGGATCTCAAACATTGTATGTGGGAGTGTCCAGAGTATTGCAAGTGTGGATGGAAGTTAGGGATTTAATACACACCATTTGGGACAGGACCCTTCCTACTTCTCCTGAGCCTTACCTCTTTCATTATCTACCACTCACAGATTCTGACCCTCCTGATAGCGGTAGAATATCCAAAGGGATCCATGTCTTAATATTGGTCACCAAACAGTGTATTCTAAGGCATTGGCTATTGCCCACGGTCCCGACGATTGCAGAAATTCGAGAGGAATTACATTTGGTCCTAAATAGGGAACTAACACTGGCCATTAGGAACTCAGAATTACATGCCAAGTCCTTCTTCAATAAATGGAAAAAATACTTGCACTACATACCTAATGACTTGGAACGTCATAGAATAGTAGCACATTTTAGGTCTTCTACTTGGTACTATATGGAGCGGTTGAAGGGGACGTTGGGCAACTTAGAAGTGCCTACGTAAGGTTTGGGTGACAACAAATGAATGGGTAGTGGAGAGCAACAGAATTGTATGTCTCGATAGTCCTTCCGAGAGAACGTAATGTGTTTATGGGAGTGAGGTTAATACAGTTGACTGTTCTAGGTTTATATATGTATGTTCATTTGAAAAGAAAATTGATGGAGTCTTCACTATTCTATATCTTTAGATGGTGTAAATGGTCTAATGTAACACCTGCTGTTTTCTCTATATCCAGTTATGTACTTGTGCATCGTAAACAATGACTATTGTTTGTTTTGTCAAACTCTATCTACTAATAAAGTATTTTTGAAAAAAAGAAAAAAAAACTCCACAAGGAGAGATCTTGCATTAAGCCTCTGACCAAGGGAGATTGGCAGATATATTGTGTTTCTTCCATTTACGAATAATTGCACCAACTGTTGTAAACATCTCACCAAGCTGCTTGGTCGTGGTCTTGTAGCCCATTCCAGCTTTGTGTCGTGTACAATCTTGTCCCTGACATTCCTGGACAGCTCTTTGGTCTAGTCATGCTGGAGAGCTTAGAATCTGATTTATTGATAGAGTAATTGCTTCTGTTGACAGGTGTATTTTATACAGGTAACAAGCTGAAATTTTTGAGCCCTACCTTTAACCCCTTAAGGACCCAGCCCATTTTCACCTTAAGGACCAGGCCATTTTTTTGCACATCTGACCACTATCACTTTAAGCATTAATAACTCTTAGATGCTTTTACTCTTCATTCTGTTTCCGAGAGTGTTTTTTCATGGCATATTCTACTTTATGTTAGTGGTAAAATTTCGTTGATACATTTTTGTAAAATTTTGAATTTTTTTAACTTTGAAACTCTCTGCTTATAAGGAAAATGGACATCCCAAATAAATTATATATTGATTCACATATACAATATGTCTACCTTTATGATTGCAACATAGAGTTGAGATGTTTTTACTTTTGGAAGACATTAGAGGGCTTCAAAGCGTCAGCAATTTTCAAATTTTGCACAAAATTTTCTTTTGAGGGGCCTTCATATTAGAAATACCCCAAAAATTACCCCACTATAAAAACTGCACGCCTCAAAGTATTCAAAATGACATTCAGTAAGTGTGTTATCCCTTTAAGTATTTCACAGGAATAGCAGCAAAGTGAAGGAGAAAATTCACAATCTTCATTTTTTACACTCGCATGTTCTTGTCGACCAATTTTTTAGATTTTTACAAGGGGTAAAAGGAGAGAAATCACCCTAAAATTTGTAACCAAATTCCTACTGAGTAAGGAAATATCTCATATGTGTATGTCAAGTGCTCTGCAGGCGCACTTGAGGGCTCAGAATGGAAGGAGCGACAATGGGATTTTGGAGAGTGAGTTTTTCTGAAGTTGTTTTTGGGAGGCATGTCACATTTAGTAAGCCCCTATGGTGCCAGAACAGCAAAAACAAAAAACAATTAAAAAAAAAACACATGGCATAATATTTTGGAAACTACACCCTCAGGGAACGTAACAAGGGGTCCAGGGAGCCTTAACACCCCACAGGTGTTTGACGACTTTTTGTTAAAGTTGGATGTGTAAATGAATTTTTTTTTTTCAATAAAATGCAGTTTTTTCCCCCAAATTTCTACAAGGGGTAACAGGAGAAAATGTCCCCCAAACTTTGTAACCTCATTTCTTTTAAGTATGAAAATACATCATGTGTGGACGTCAAGTGCTCTGCTGGCGCACTACAATGCTCCGAAGAGGAGGAGCACCATTGAGCTTTTGGAGAGAGAATTTGGTTGGAATAGAAGTCGGGGGCCTTGTGCGTTTACAAAGCCCCCATGGTACCAGAACAGTGGACCTCCCCACATGCGACCCCATTTTTGAATCTGTACCCCCTCACAGAATTTAATAAGGGGTGTAGTGAGCATTTACACCCCACTGGTGTTTGAGAGATCTTTGCAACAGTGGGCTGAGCAAATGACAAATTATATTCATTTTCACGGACCACTGTTCCAAAAATCTGTCAGACACCTGTGGGGCGTAAATGCTTGCTGTACCCCTTATCACATTCCGTGAGGGGTGCAGTTTCCAAAATGGGGTGACATGTGGGGGGGGGGGGTCCATTGTTCTGGCACTTGGGGGCTTTGTAAACACACGTTGCCTTCAATTCCGGACAAATTTACTCTCTTCTGAGCACTGTAGTTTGTCTGCAGAGCACTTTACATCCACATATGGGTATGTTCTTACTCAGAAGAAATGGGGTTACAAATTTTGGGAGGCTTTTTTCCTATTTTCCCTTGTGAAAATGAAAAATTTAAGGTAACACCAGCATTTTAGTTAAAACATATTTTTTTTATCGTTTTCCCATCCAAATTTAACGAAAATACGTCAAACACCTATGGGGTGTTAAGGCTCACTATACCCCTTGTTACAATCCATGAGGGGTGTAGTTTCCAAAATGGGGTCACATGTGGGTGTTTTTTTTTTTTTGCATTCATGTCAGAACCGCTTTAACTACCAGCCCACCATTTTACGTCCACACATGGGGTATTTCCGTACTCAGGAGAAATTGTGTTACACTAACAGGCTGGTGTAGACCCCAACTTTTCATTTTCATAAGGTGTAAAAGGAGAAAAAGCCCCCCAAAATTTGTAACGCAATTGCTCCCGAGTACGGAAATACCCCATATGTGGCCCTAAACTGTTTCCTTGAAATACAACAGGGCTCTGAAGTGAGAGAGCGCCATGCACATTTGAGGACTAAATTAGGGATTGCATAGGGGTGGACATAGGGGTATTCTACACCAGTGATTCCCAAACAGGGTGCCTCCAGCTGTTGCAAAACTCCCAGCATGCCTGGACAGTCAGTGGCTGTCCGGAAATGCTGGGAGATACTGTTTTGCAAAAGCTGGAGGCTCCATTTTGGAAACACTGCCATAAGATACATTTTTCATTTTTATTGGGGGGGGGGGCAGTGTAAGAGGGAGTATATGTAGTGTTTTACCCTTTATTATGTGTTAGTGTAGTGTAGTGTTTTAGGGTGCATTCACACGGGAGGTGGTTTATGGTGAGTTTAGCGCCAGGAGTTTGCGCTGCGGCGGAAAATTTGCTGCAGCTAAAACTTGAAGCAGGAAACTCAATGTAAACCCACCCGTACATTCACATGTACCCTGTACATTCACATGGGGGGGGGCAAACCTCCAGCTGTTGAAAAACTACAACTCTCATCATGCACTGACAGACCATACATGCTAGGAGTTGTACTTTTGCAACCGCTGAAGGCACACTGGTTCAAAAACCTTCAGTTAAGTTCTGTTATTTAACTCAGTATTTTCCAACCAGTGGGACTCCAGCTGTAGCAAAACTACAACTCCAAGCATGTACTGATCATCCAAGGGCATGCTGGGAGATGTAGTTATAGAACAGCTGGAGGTATGCAACTACAACTGCCAGCATGTCGAGACAGCTGTTTGCTGTTCATGCATGCTGGGTGTTGTAGTTTTGTAAGATTTAGAGAGCCACAGTTTAGAAACCACCGCACAGTTATCTCCAAACTGTGGCCCTCCAGATGTGGCAAAACTACAAATCCCAGCATGCCCAGACAGCAAACTGCTGTGTGGGCATGCTGAGAGTTGTAGTTTTGCAAGATATAGAGGGCCACAGTTTAGAGACCATTGCACATTGATCTACAAACTGTAACCCTCCAGCTGTTGCAAAACTAGAAATCCCAGCATGCCCAAACAGCAAACAGCTGTCTCAGCATGCTGAGAGTTGTAGTTTTGCAACATCTGGAGGGCTACAGTTTAGAAACCACTGTACAGTGGTCTCCAAACTGTAGCCCTCCAGATGTTGCTAGGCAACTCACCGGCTTCCATAGTCTGCACCATTGAGCCAGCCGCACGTCATCGCCACCCACTGCCGCCACCGATGGTTAGTGGACCTCCGGGGTTGGTCACAGGACAGTTCCCCCGTTCTGCCTGCACTACTGTGGGTGGGCAGAACGGGGGAAACCGAACTTTAACCCCCCTGCCTCCGATCTGCTATTGGTTGGTCGCTTCTGACCGACCAATAGCAGGGATAGGAGGGGTGGCACCCCTGCCACCTGACTTCTATCCCTTCAGGGGGATCGTGGGTGTCTTGGACACTCCCGATCCCCCTTATTTTCTGGGTCACCGGAGACCTGTATGACCCAGAATCGCCGCAGATCGCCGGTCTGAATTGACACAGGACCCCTTGGGTATTTGCACGGGATGCCTGCTGATAGATATCATCCTGGTCCGGTGCCTGCCTGGCACGCGGCAGGGACCGAAATTCCCACCGGTTTACAGGTCCGCAAATGTTCGCGATCCGGGCGAACCGCAATTGACTTCAATGGGCAGGCGAATTTTAAAACCCACAGGGACTCTTTCTGGCCACAATAGTGATTTAAAAGTTGTTTCAAGGGGACTAATACCTGGACTGTGGCGTGCTGGAGGGGGATCCATGGCAAAACTCCCATGGAAAATTACATAGTTGATGCAGAGTTTGGTTTCAATCCATAAAGGGCATAAATCACCTATTATTCCTAAATTCTTTGGAATAACGTTCTTTAGCCCCCTTTAGGCAGCACATAGAGCCCCCCCTTTAGGCATCACATAGTTATATCCCCCCTTTAGGCAGAACATAGATTCCCCCATATTAGGCAGCACATAGTTAGAGCCCCCCTTTAGGCAGCACATAGGTAGAGCCTCCCTTTAGGCAGCACATGGAGCCCCCTTTAGGCAGCACATAGTTAGATCCCCCCTTTAGGCATCACATAGTTAGATCCCTCCTTTAGGCAGCACATAGATTCCCCCATGTTAGGCAGCACATAGTTAGAGCCCCCCTTTAGGTAGCACATAGAGCCCCCCTTTAGGCAGCACATAGATTCCCCCATATTAGGCAACACATAGTTAGAGCCTCCCTTTAGGCAGCACATAGAGCCCTCTTTAGGCAGCACATATTTAGATCCCCCCTTTAGGCAGCACATAGATTCCCCCATATTAGGCAGCACATAGTTAGAGCCCCCCTTTAGGCAGCCCTGGTTTTATTTCGCAGCCCAAACATTTTTTTATTTTTTTTATTTGAACAACTGTCACACCAAATGGGATTTGCACTAGTGTGACAATGAGCAAAAAATGTTGCCAGCGGAATTCCCCTTTTAAGCAGAGGTCCCCAACCAGGGTGCCTCCAGCAGTTGCAAGACACACGGACTGAACTTATAGCCCTTTTAATACTGTAGTTAGTTGCTTGAAGGAAATTAAGTTTTACACCGGAGTACCCCTTTTACCAGCGCTTCCCTTCCAACCAGGGTGCCTCCAGCAGTTGCAAGACACATGGACTGAACTTACAGTAACACCCCGACCTACGATGGCCCGACATATGATAAAATCGACATACGATGGCCTCTCAGAGGCCATCGCATGTCGATGTCAGCATCGACATACGATGCTTTTATATGTCGGGGCCATCGCATTAACTGCTATCCGACAGCGCAAAATGCTTAAGCTGCTGTTGGATAGCAGTTTAAGCATCCCTGGTAGGTTCGCTTACCTATTCCCGCTGCTCCGCGTCCACTTCGCGATCCTCCGGTGTCTTGCGCATCTTCTCCAGGGTCCGGGCCTTGCTTTCCGGCGTCGTTATTACGTCACTACGCACGCCGCGCCGGCGCAGCAGCGTAATAACGTCACCAGAAAGCGAGGCCCGGACCCTGCAGAAGATGCGCAAGACACCGGAGGATCGCGAAGAAGACACCGGAGCAGCGGGACAGCATCGGGAGCCCCTGGAACAGCAGCGGGAGCGGTGAGGACCGGTCCGGAGCGGCGGGGACAGGTAAGTACAGCTTCCTATACTTTACATTGCACGGATCTCTCAACATACGATGGATTCGACAAACGATGGGTCGTTTGGAACGAATTACCATCGTATGTTGAGGGACCACTGTATAGCCCTTTCAATACTGTAGTTAGTTGCTTGAAGGAACTTAAGTTTTACACTGGAGTACCCCTTTTAACCAGCGGTTCCCTCCCAACCAGGGTGCCTCCAGCTGTGGCAAGACACACAGACTGATATTTGAGCCCTAAAAAGGGCTTTTTTGGGTACTGTCCTTAAAGCAGATGTTACACTAGTGCTTTAGGAGTAAAGTGGACCCTGAATACACCACCTAGCAGCAACCTAGCTATGGCTTTCCCTATTACAGCAGGAGCAGCTTCTCTGTCCCTCCACTTTCTAAGCCTGCAGCATGCCGAATGAAGGTAAAATGGCGTCCGTGCAGGAGGTAGGAGGGTCTGGAAGGGAGGGACTGCTGCTGATTGGCTGTAATGTGTCTGCTGACTCTGACTCACAGGGTCAAAGTTTACCGCAATGTTAAAGTATAGGGGGTGAATCGAACTTCACATATGTTCGCCCGGCGATGCGAACATGCTAAGTTCGCCGGGAACTGTTCGCCGGCGAGCAATTCGCGACATCTCTAGTTGTTATTGGAAGCAAAAGTGATTACAGATTCCCTTTAATTGTATGTGAGATGAAGTTAATTGTTTTGCTGGAGCTGTACGTCATTGAAACATGCTAAATAGTTATCAGTGAAACTGAAAAACAAAATACTTGGGCCTACTCCAAATCCATATTTCTGGACTATTGTTTTATTGGTACATGTGGAGTGGAGAAAAAAAACATTTATATATAAAACAGTCTATACTTATATCACTTCAATGTGGAATAAAATAAACAGTTTGAAACTCTATTTCCTTAGACAGAAGGTCAGCCCTGCCAAGAGCATATTCTCTGCGTCTGTTCCATAAATGTGCTGTTTAATTTGAAGGCAGTTTTAAATGCAAAGGTAAACAAGAACAGAGAGAAAAATGTGCAACTGAACTGGACCATTCCGATGGAGGCAATAAGCATGAAAGTCATTCAGCACACAAAGACAAATCTTCTTGGATAACTGAAATTAAAAACAGCTCATCCACATTCAGCTTCATTTACATAAATGCTTTTAGTGTCTCTAGTTCAGGATAGCATGTCGATGAAGCATTGCATCCCAATGATAGAACAGAGACACAATCTAAAATAAATCTGACATGACAGGGGTATTGTCAAGTCCCTCAATTTACACCCATCCCATACCCTTAAAATAAACACCAGAATGGATTTAATTGGCCGCAGCAGCCATTTTATTAATATTAACATATAAACAAACAAAGTAAATTCAACTTGACCATCCATAGAGGAGGTCCTTGGAGCCTAACAAGCCCACTGGCGGTCCCCCACTGACTGTGCACACAGGTTCCTTTTACCTCCAGACGATCCACCCACTGGCTCAGCGGCACAACCACAATGAACCTGCATGCCTGACCTCCTCTGCCCCAGAGTCCAGAACCAACTTTGGTTCCCTCCACCACCTTAAAATATCTTCCTGTTGCTACGAACTCCGAGGACCCCCTACCCCCAACCCATTGCTGCGACAGAAAAAACAAACCCCCTGCAACCAACAATCCACTCTGAAGTCCCCCCTAGAAAAAATCCCTGCCATAAACAAATATAAAGGAGAAAAACCCATTAAAAATGTCTAAAGGTGGGCGGGTGGAGATTCTCCTTTCCCAGTTTGAAAACCACAGAAGGGTTGTGCCAACTGCCCTTTCACTCCCTTATATAACCTAATACTACCCTCTTAGCCCCCCTTTTTCATTACACCCCCTCATTCATCCAATCCCCACTGCCTCCGCCTGTAGTTGCTCCCCTTCATTCCACATACCAACCTCTTAATTCCAACTCAAAAACTCACATCCCCTCAAAATGCCATTTACTCCTTCTGTCCCAGTCCTGACCAACCCTGTCATGAGGGCCTCCCCCTAGCTACGCTTCAGTCTGGCCTAACTTGACAGGGGTATTGTCAAGTCCCTCCACTTCCACCCATCCTATACCCTTAAAATAAACACATAATACCAGAATGGCTTAAATTGGTCACAACAGCCATTTTATTAATATTAACATATAAAAAAACAAAGTAAATACAACTTGACCATCCACAGAGGAGGTCCTCGTAGCCTAACAAGCCCACTTGTGGTCTCCCACTGACCGTGCACACAGGTTCCTTTTACCTCCAGCCGATCCACCCACTGGCTCGGAGTCGCAACCACAATGAACCTGCATGCCTGACCGAGGCCTAAGCCTCATATCCTTCATTCACTCTTCCCAGAACCGCCGGCCATGAACCTCTTCCACCCCGGAGTCCAGAACCAACTTTGGTTCCCTCCACCACCTTAAAACATCTTCCTGTTGCTCCCAACTCCAAGGACCCCCTGCAACAACCGAAACACCTGACCCCCTTGGTGTTAGCGTACCTCCACATGCCCAAAGCCACCTCTATGGCATCCCGCAAGGCCAAACACAACAAATAAATACCTATGGCATTTAAATGAATCCCATCCCCCCTTCAAAAAGCCCCTTCCCCAGACTCGAAATCGGAATTGCGTACAGCAACCGAGCCATTACGAGCCACATATTTACTCATCGCCCAGTTAACCTTTATCCGGGCCATATTTAAGAGATCCACCGACCTTGCGTGCTTCCAAACTTTTCTCAGCACAATGTCCGACCAGATCACAACAGTCCGCAGATACATAGCCCAGATGCAAAGAATATCAAATTTCATATCCCTCACCAGCTCTCTAAAAGGGCGAGCCCCCAAATCATTGCCACCGATATGAAGCACCAGGACATCTGCACCCTATCCAGACAGACAAACCTATTAAAATCTGGCAACATTCTCCTCCACGACATGCCCCTCTGACCAATCCATCTCACACCGCCACCTGCCGAGAAAATCCAAGTTGCCTCCTGTCCGGCCTGACCGCAGCTCTCAGCGCCCCCCAGTGGACGTACGAGAGCCCCATAATACACACCAAGCATGGAACTTCTGAAAAGCAAAAAACAAAACAACAAATAGAACAGATACACAGATACAAGAACACCCCAAACCAACATAGAACCCCCAAAAACGACTCTGTCAACCAAATATAGGACCTAAAATGAATGGATTCCCACCTCCCAATATGCCTAATCGCGTCCTCACTCAGCCTTCACTGTGCTGCCTCAGTAGCAGCCAAGATATGAAAAGAATGTCCACCAAACCTTTGACTATCCAAACCTTAAGCAACCAAGCAACGCCAAAACACAGCCAGAAATTGGAACCTTGACAAAAAGGACCCATCACCATGCCTCAAGGGGACCCTGAATGATACCTCCCCAAACATTCAACCGGACACACTTAAATAGGCACTGACAGATATAAAAACTTTTGATATATTGTAAAGCATGCAAAACCAATAGGTTTTGCAATTGCCTTCATTAGAAAATGTTCAGTTTTTCATACTGAAAAATCCAGTCAAAGGACTGCCCCCCCTGCCTTCTGGAATGCATTCAGTGTTTTTGTCTACACTGCTTCGTCCTGGATTCCAGGACGTTTTGGATGGGGGAGGGGCTGTACACACTGCAGAGACTCATGTGAAGAGAAGGGGAGGGGGAGGGGCAGGAAGACTGCGGCCGGCTCTCACACAGCAGACCTCAATGAGAGAGGCAGAAACATGCATTGCAGAAGAAAAAGTAAGTGTCCATGCATGTATGTGTGTGTGTGTGGATATACGTGTAGGTGTGTATATCAGTGTGTCTATCTAATGTGTATGTGTAAGAATATATGAAGCCAGTGTGTGTGTGTGTGTGTGTGTGTAATGAAGGGGGACGACAATCATATCCTCCAGCTGTTTCAATACTAAAACTCCCAGCATGCCTGCACAGCCAAATGATGTGTGGGCATGCTGGGAGCTGTAGTTTTGCAACAGCTGAAGGCACCCTGGTTGGGAACCACTGGACTGAGGAGAGGGAGGGGGAGGAGGGGGGAGTGGTTATTACAGTAAGTACCCACCCCCCTGCCTCTGGTGGACAAAATTAATGTATTTCAGAAATAAAGCTAATTCTGAGAGAAATAGGTAGGTCATAGACACATACAAAGTACATGTACATGATCAGGATGAGATACTGACAACATATAATAGTTTTGTTATTTTGAGTGATCTGACGGGTACGCTTTAAGCCCTTGGAACTGCAAACAACACAACCCGCTTTCCTCTTCCAAACTGATCTGTCTTGGAGCTACGCAGCCTAAACTCCACTCCATCAGCAAACAAATCAACATTGTCATTCCACAATCCCCCAGCCCTCCTAGTAGAAGGGGCTAACTAACTCCCCTAAGCATAAAGCCCCAAAAATGGCTTAAGAAAAAGCAAGCCAGAAAAGAACAACCTTCCCTTCAGATGAACACCCCCCCCCCCAATCTAGCAGTTAACAACCCTAGGAGCTGAAACAATACAGGAATCCACTGATCAGACACACTCCAACCCTTCTTAAACCCCCTCAAAGCCTGCCAGACTAAAAAGGATTTAGTTAAATCCCCCAACCCCCGGGCCCGGCAGCCGAATGAAACACCAGCCATCAACTTACTTACCTTGGACACCGACCACCCCTCCTCCCTGCAATGACCCAACAAAAATAACAGCTGCACATCTGCCCCCACATCCGCACCAAACAGACTACACCATTCATCCCACTGCCGCCATGCAGCCGTTTATGCAGACCACGTAGAATGGGCCAAAGAAGCCGCAATCAAACCATCCGCCGCTGAAATGGCAAGTCCTACAATTCCACCGGGCACAGGAATCCCTCCACATCTGCCTGGGGCACCAGCAACCGGAACCGTGACCACTGTGAACGAGAAAGGGTGTCAGCAATCTCATTCTTCACCGCAGAAACATGCACCGCCACCAACCACACATTCAAGGATAAACACAACAGCACAAAGTATTGCAACAACCGAATCACTGAAGGCGAAGAGGTCGACAAATTCTTAATAGCCATCACCACTCTTATGTTGTCACAATGAAAACAAATCTTTTTTATTCTGGAACCTGTCCCCCCAGGTGGCCAAGGCCACCACAATGGGAAACAGCTCGAGCAAAACCAAATTTTTCAAAACTCATCAACAACCCACCTGTCCGCCCAAGGACCAGCACACCAACTCCAATGACAAAAAAACTCCAAAACCAACACCTCCTGCAGCATCAGTGTACAATTCAAAATCCGCTGCATCCACCACCTCCTCAATCATCAAAGACCTCTCATTATTCTGATCCAAAAAAGTGGCCCACACACCATGATCATCCCGCAATTCCCGTGACAACCTGACAAAATGATGTGGAGAAGCCACCCCGACTTTAGCCCTAGACAACTTTCTACAAAAAATTCTCCCCATGGGCATGATCCGACAAGCAAAGTTAAGTTTTCCCAGCAGAGACTGAAGGGCCCTTAATCTAATTTTCTTGCTCCGAAAAGCCCCCTGCATCTCCTCCCGCAAACCCACCAACTTATCCCCAGGCAATCTACACTCCATCAAGACCAAATCAATTTCAATGCCCAAGAAACTAAGAACAACACTAGGACCTTCTGTCTTGTCTGGCGCCAAGGGGACCCCAAAACACCTATCCACTGACTCCAAAGTATGCAAAAGGACTGAAAACCCATTAGAACCCAGAGAGCCGATACACAAAAAATCATCCAAATAATGGATGAGCGACTTCCAGTCAGACACGTCGGGGACCACCCATTCTAAAAAATTACTGAAACATTCAACATATGCACAGGAAATAGAACAACCCATGTGCAAACTCCTATCTACAAAATAAACTCCATCCCAAAAACATCCCAACAAATGCATACAATCTGGATGAACAGGCAAAAGGCAGAAAGCCTATTCTATTTCTGTTTTTGCCATGAGGGCCCCTGGACAAAAGGATCCAACAAATTGCCGCATCAAATAAAGTATAACTCACAGAACATAAGCTAGGGTCAATCCCATCATTACCTAAGGACCCATGGGGGAAGGAGAGATGATAAATCAGCCGAAACTTGAACGGCTCCTTCTTGGGAAGTACTCCCACCCTCAAATTTTCCACTGGAGCCTCAGGAAAAGGACCATACATACAACCTAAACCCACTTCTTTAGCCAACTTATCCATCACCACCTCTGGATGCTCCAAAACGGAATGCAAATTCAGCGTTCCCAACACTCCCCCTGAACGGAATAACAAAACCAAAAGAAAACCCGTCCGGCAACAAACCAGAAGCCGCTCTTTCAGGATATCTATTTAGTAATGGCTCCATTTCTACCACTTGCACTGGAGTAACCCCCTTTTCCCAAACCTTCCCCACTCCCGCTGGGATGCCCCTTGAAACACTGTGACAATCCATGACTTCCACCACAGTCTGAACACTCGTGCTGGAACTTGCACTTGGATTCAAACTTACACACGCCCTCATTAAAAAGGAAGCACAACCCTTTTTGTATGGCTGCCGAGCACCCGGAAGTTCCTGAACCCCCGGCGCCCCCCTGAAAGTGCTGCCCACCAGAAGTGGCTCTCACAGGCTCTGTCACCTTCAACTAAAGATTAATATCTTTGGTATCCCATCTGATAGCAGGCTGCACCGCCTTTCTCTGACAAAATTGCTCGTCATAACAGAGCCAAGCCTGGCCCCCATAAACTCTATGTGCTTCCCCAATGGAATCTAGATAGCAAACCAAAGCAGAGCAATTCTCCGGCTCCTTTTCCCCAATAACACTAGAAAGATTTGCAAAGGCCTGTAAACAATTAGGAAAAGTGCGTGGAATCAAGCGATACCGCGGCTTCTCCTCCTTCTCAGTCTTTTTCTCAGTCCGGTTGCCATATAGATAACATTTTTCCAAGGGAAGCAAGAAAAAAATTTCTACATACTCCCCACGCCAAATTTTCTCCTGCACATCTGTTTTAAGATGCGCCCCAAAGGCCCTTCAAAACACACATATACCTCCCCTTTAGCAGCATCCGCCAACCGAGTATCAACACTATGAGCACTTCCACAATTACCTGGCTCCAGAATTCGCACCGACACTGATACCCCAGACCCAGGACCTACACTCAGACTATCCCCCACCCCAGCAGACCCCCGAACAGGCAAGGCACTCACACTATCACTCCGAACCCCAACACCAGCAGACCCCACACGACCCCACACTGCAACCGGCGAACTAACTCTATATCCCAAAGCAGAACCAAGCCCCGCCATTAAATCCCGCAAATCCACAAAAAATTCAGACACTCCCCTCTCCACTGAGCCTCCTGCGACAGGACCAGCCGACTGCTGCCCGCTCATTCCCTGCTCCCGTACCACCGACTGTGGGCTGCGCAGCGCTCCGGCCACCTCCAGCTCCTCATTGATGGACTCGCTCACCACTGCTCCCAGCTCCGGAATCCCTGCCGCTCACCGCCGTAGGGGGGGATGGGGTCTCCCCTCACTGCAGGCATCGCCGACCAACCGGATTCCTCCCAGACCGTGCCACTCAGGATCTGGCAGGTCTCCCAGCAGCAGAGCCTGGAGGGTCCCTGAAGGGGCTCCGAACACGGCACCGGGCCCAGGGGGTCTCTTCAGGCTCAAGACGCTCAGGAGGCCTGGTCCTCCTAGCCGGGCGTGATGTGGAGGCTGCAGCAGCAGGAGCAGCTCCAGACCCCTTGCCTCCGGATCCAGACAGAATATCCCGAAGCTGGTCCTGTAACCATCCAGGACCACGACCCTCCGCCTCCCATCTCAACTGGGCTAGCAAAGCATCCACAGACTTCATGAGGTACCACAGGTAAGCCACTAACACAGCAGATTCTCTTTTCCCAGCCTGAACACCACAAAATGGTTGATCCAATTAACCATTAACCCCTTCTGTCCCAGTCCTTACAAACCTTGTCATGACTCATGAGGGCCTCCCTCTAGCTACGCTTCAGTCCGGCTTAACTGTATGGTAGGAATATTAATTTCCACCTATTGATGAAGGGAGTAAAGCAGTTGTGTGTTTAAGTCAATCCCTCTTTGTTAAAAGGGGCTCCCAGAAATACACATAGGTGGGAGATTTATTCTATTCATGGTTTTGGTGAGACATTACACAATTATTTTGCACGATTTTCAGAGTCTAATAGCTGGACAGAATTTACTATGAGAAATAATAATAATAATTCCAGCTAATTGTAAAGTGCCTTATTACTCTGCTGTTTGGCACACAAAACTGAGCACCTGGTGTGCATGCTACGCTTTCCAATGAGAGAGCTATAGGTGAAAAACAGCAAAATTGTTAAGATTATTTGCCCCTTTTATGCAAAGTGGGATGGAGGCTTATGGAGCTGGAGATGGCGAAAGTTTGGAGGCGATAAGAAGCCTGAATACAGCCTTATGCGGTTTTTCAACACTTAAAGGGGAATTCCGGGGTATGCTACAGGGGCTATAAAGTAAGTGTAGTTTATAATATAGTGTCTGTATCTAGATTTAATGGTGGTCTCGTAATTCTTCTGTGATTTTTGTCCCAATATTTATTTTTAACAGCATACAAAATGAGTTTTCCCAGGTTGCAGTGTGGCCCGGGACATTACATCACTAATCAGGTGTTCAGAGGAAGCCTGTATTTGCTTCAATGGGTGGAGCGACCTGCAGTGAATTGTAGGATTGCAACAGCCGAAGGCACCCTGGTCAGAAAACACTGGCCTAATGCAATGAAAGGCTCACAGGTATGTTTCAATGGGTGGGGTGACTGATGTGTGGGAGGGAGAAAAGTGACCTCACACTTACAAACAAGGAATCATGGGATTTTGTAGATTAAGAGAACAAACTCCAACAGGACATATCCAGTTAACAAATAGATAGCCACAGTGTAATTGACTCAGAACAGCACAAAGACAAGCACAGATCCTTCCTAAGCATGTCCATTACTGTCTGGCAGGTACATACTAAAATCCTCTTATGGTGGATAACCCCTCTAAGAACATATACCCTATCCTGACGATAGGGGATACCTAAATTGCTCAGTTGGGTATGGGTGGTCAGGGGTGGTGTGGGACTTTGTGTAACTTTTCAAAAGTAAATCAATTACCAACAGATTCTCAAAAGATTCAAACCACACCCACTTTGCACAACAAACATGCTCTCTAGCACAGTTGGCATAAATGGCAAGTGCTCCTGCCAAAAGTTGCATAATAAATGCGGCAAGTGCAGATTCTCAATCTACATTTGCACTGTTTACAGACATAAATGCATTAGTAAATGACCCTCATACTGTTCCACTGTTGAGAGCCCCAATGATCAATGGTAATCATAGCTAACATAAGGGAAATATAACACGACATGATGTCAATAAGCACACAGATATCCCAAGGCCTTCAGAGGTGCTCTCTTAACCTGGTCATTTCAGGAGGTTATGAACGGGAGGCCTCCTCTATTAAATCAGAATAAGCTAATAGTGTGCTTGGAAAAGGGGTTATTTCAGCCAGATAATGGCTTTAATGCTGTAGAAAAGTAGGGATAATATGGACAAAAGTTTATCATTTATATTGTAACAGTTAAACGATGTTACCATAGAACATGAAATGACTTTACAGGACACTGGGACAGATTTACTAATCTCATCTAAAACTTAGTGTACATTTAGACCACACAGTCTAAAGTTAGGCCAAATATATTGCTGCTAATACTATGAAATAATTATGGTGCATCTTTCGTTAACCCTTTAATGACCACGAGCATATATTTACGCTCGTGGCCAGTTCCTGTTATGTAGAGCATGCTCAGGAGCTGAGCACGCTCCGTACCTGCTTGGTCCCGGTTGCTATCAGCAACCAGGACCCGTGGCTAATACCGGACATCGCCGATCGGGCTGATGTCCGGTATTAACCATTTAGACGCCGCAATCAATGTTGATTGTGGCGTCTAAACCTGGAGAAAATACTGTCGGTTTGGGACCGCCACCGTGAAATAGCGACATCCCGAACAGCTGCGAGGACAGCGG
The DNA here is from genome assembly GCF_029499605.1 of Hyla sarda. Taxonomy (NCBI): domain Eukaryota; kingdom Metazoa; phylum Chordata; class Amphibia; order Anura; family Hylidae; genus Hyla; species Hyla sarda. The sequence goes on along the minus strand of NC_079189.1, from coordinate 140,666,141 downwards.
AAGGTGCCTTATCTTGCTCCTCACTGTCCGATCGGTGTTTGATTGCTCCAAATCTGATATCCAGGCTGGAGCAATCGAGTACATAGCATTGTTCAGTGTATGCAATCAAAGGATTGCATGTAATAGTCCCCTATGGGAGCTTAAAAAAAAAAAAGTGTAAAAAAAAAGTGTAAAATAAAAAGTGAATAAATGTGATTTAACCCCTTCCTGAATAAAAGTTTGAATCACGCCCCTTTCCCCATTCCAAAGTCCAAAATTGCATATTTTTGGCCCCTTTGTATACCTTAAAAAAATTTATAAAAAACTATCAAAACGTCCCATCAAAACAATTATGGTACTGATAAAATCTTCAGATCATGGCGCAAAAAATTAGCCCTCATACTGCCCCATATACAAAAAAATAGAAAAATTATAGGGGTCAGAAGATGACAATTTTAAACGTATAAATTTTGGTGCATGTAGTTATAATTTTTTTAAAGTAGGAAAATAAAATAAAAACAATATACATTGGGTATCATTGTAACTGTATTGACCTACAGAATAAATATATGGTGTAATTTTTACTGATAAGTGCACTGCATAGAATCGGAAGCTCACAAAATTTACAAAATAGCATTTTTTTCCCCAATTTTGCCCCACAAATAATTTTCTTCTGGTTTCGCCATAAATTTTTGGGTGAAATGATTCATGTAATCACAAAGTAAAATTGGTGGCGCAAAAACAAGCCCTGATATGGGTCTGTAGGTGCAAATTGAAAGCATTCTGATTTTTAGAAAGTGAGGTGGAAAATACAAAAGTGCAAAAACGAAAAAAACCTCTGGTCCTTAAGTGGTTAATTTTGGAGCAATTTTGCCTCATGTTGTCATATACTATATCATGTCATATGCTATGTGTGTAATCAATTCTTCTTTTTGTGTATTTGCTTTACAAATATATCTGGTGCAATTTACAGCCAGGTTTAAAGGGGTTATCCAGGAAAAAACTTTTTTTTATATATCAACTGGCTCCAGAAAGTTAAACAGATTTGTAAATTACTTCTATTAAAAAATCTTATTCCTTTCAGTACTTATGAGCTTCAGAAGTTAAGGTTGTTCTTTTCTGTCTGATGACACGTGTCTCGGGAAACGCCCAGTTTAGAAGCAAATCCCCATAGCAAACCTCTTCTAAACTGGGCGTTTCCCGAGACACGTGTCATCAGACAGAAAAGAACATCCTTAACTTCAGAAGCTCATAAGTACTGAAAGGATTAAGATTTTTTAATAGAAGTAATTTACAAATCTGTTTAACTTTCTGGAGCCAGTTGATATATATAAAAAAGTTTTTTCCTGGAATACCCCTTTAAGCACAAATATCATCACAATAAGTTCTACTAGACAAAGCAGAATCTTACAAGTCTGCAGTATAATTATTGAGTGTATGTCCTATATTCTCCTGCAAATTTTGATTACAGTGGTCCGTCTAGTAGTGTTGAGCGGCATAGGCCATATTCGAATTCGCGAATATTCGCGAATATATGGACGAATATTCGTCATATATTCGCTAAATTTGCATATTCGTAATATTCTCGTTTTATTTTCGCATATGCGAAAATTTGCGTATGTGAAAATGAACAAATGCGAAAATTAGCATATACAAAAATTAGCATAAGTGAACATTTGCATATGTGAAAATTAGCACACCAGTCTCACACAGTAGTATTAGAGCCTTCTTTACACCACACAAGCTGGAAGCAGAGAGGGATGATTACTGTGATGTGTACTGTGAAATAAAAAACATAAATAAATAAAAAAAAACGAATATTCGTAATTACGAATATATAGTGCTACATTCGCGAATATTCGCGAATTCGCGAATATGCGATATTTGCAAATAAAATTCGCATTGCGAATATTCGCGAGCAACACTACCATCTAGTTACAATATTAATTGGTTCCAGGACGACCATTGTATGTTGAAACCATTGTATGTTGAGACCATAACTCTATGGAAACCTGGTAATTGGTTCTGAAGCCACCAAAATATCATCTAAAAATAGGAAAAAGTGAGGATTAAAGAAAAATAAGTAGATAAACTAATATAGATAAAGCAAGTCCTTCCATATAAAAGTAATAAAGATCTTACTGGGATCTGTAACCACTGTCTATGTAGAGGTCAGGAGCTTCTTCAGGGTCCTGTACAGTGCACATTGTGTCCTAAAAATAAAAAGTAAAATGGAGCTACATAGGTTAAGAGTAGGATAAAACATGTAATACCTCCCAGTACTGCATACACTTCAGGAATACAGGGGTTTTACCAGTAAAATTCCTGTTCTGATTGGTCCGTTCTTCCAGCCATTGACATGTTTCACAGATCTGGACTGTCTGTAGCATTGTATGTTGGATCTGGTTTCAAGGTCCAGTGGTCTAGAAAAGACCATTATATGTTGAAACTATTGCATGTTGAGGCCATTGTAAGTTGAGGGATCACTGTATATGGAAAGCCCCCCACAATACACTATCCACAAAAATAGAATGTAAAGAAAATAAATAAAAAATCTCTGCGAAAAAAATCATACATTTTGTTTTCTATAAAAATCATTTGCTATAAGTGAGGTATCAAAAAAGACTACACAGTTTGCAAGAAAGCAGTGACCCACATATGTAAATAAGTCTAGTCACCATGCATCATAAAACATACCAAAAATATCCAAAAATATCTCTGAATATATAGGCCCTGTGTTTCCAAATAGAGTGTCACAACCCATTAGACATAATAATAAATATATCATTCAAGTTAGATTCATGTCCCACATTACATAGCCGGATACATGAGTTACTGAATGCAAACTACGGTAGGTGTCAAAATTAACCAACAAAACCAATATGATATTTAAGCTACCAAATAATCTAATATCAAATCATCATCCAATGTAAACAGATAGAAAGGAATCACTCTGAAGTAGTAACTAAACACACAACATGGCCAGTAGTAACATACCAGGCTATAGCAACACATAGAGTACAGGAATAGTAGGCATACTCAAATTCCCTTCCCCTCGCAGGCGTTTTGTGTGATTCCTCAGGGGGCCACTATCTGACCTATTTTTCTGTGCTTCTATTTATACTAACATTGTAACTAGTATCATGTACTCCCTCTTCCTGACTTCACAGAAGATGCCTTAACCACTTAGGGACCAGGGGCGTACAGGTACACCCTGGCTCCCGATGCCCTGCAGTTAGGAGCTCCGCTCACAGCGTCCGGAAGTTTATTACTCCGAACGCTGTGTGCGGGCTTCCGTGTTCGCAGCCGCCGGGAGTGACGTCACGCCCGGCCCCTTTGTGACGTCTCGCCCGCCCCCTCGTGACATCACGCCCGCCCCCTCTACCAAAGTCTATGGGAAGGGGGCGTGACAGCGATCGCTCCCCCTTCCCATAGACCTTTGTTGAGGGGGTGGGCGAGACATCACGAGGGGGCGGGCGAGACGTCACGAAGGGGCCGAATGTGATATCACGCCCGGCGGCTGCGAACACGGAAGCCCGCACACAGCGTTCGGAGTAATGAACTTCCGGACTCTGTGAGCGGAGCTCCGAACTGCAGGGCAGCGCACAACCCCTTTAAGGACCAAGGACGTACCTGTACGCCTGTGGGAATTCTGGTCCCTGATGGTCACCGGGTGGGGACTGGACCAAGATGCCTGCTGAAATAATTCAGCAAGCACCCCATGCAAACCCCTGGGGGGATCCTGTGACCCTCCCATGTCGGCAATCGCCGCAAATCGCTGGTCGATTCAGACCGGCGATCTTCTGCGATTTTGGGTCATACGGGTCTCCGTTGACCCGGAAAATAAGGGGGATCGGGGCTTTCCAAGACACCAACGATCCACCTGAAGGGATAGGAGTGGGGTGACAGGGGTGCCACCCCTCCCATCCCTGCTATTGGTCGGTCAGAAGCAACCGACCAATAGCAGATCGGGGCAGGGGGGGGTTAAAGTTTGCTTCCCCCACTCTGTCCACCCACTGTAGTCTGGGCAGAATGGGTGAACCGGCAGTGACCGGCGCCGGAGGTCCCTTACCAGCGGCAGGCGGCGATCTGTGGCGGGCAGCAATGACATGCGGCTCCCTGGTGCAGCGATCCTTTGGAAGCCAGTGAGTTGTTGCCTAGCAACATCTGGAGGGCTACAGTTTGGAGACCACTATACAGTGGTCTCTAAACTTTAGCCCTCCAGATGTTGCAAAACTACAACTCCCAGCATGGCCAGATAGCAGTTTGCTGTTTGTGCATGCTGGGATTTGTAGTTTTGCAACATCTGGAGGGCCACAATTTGGAGATCACTGTGCAGTGGTCTCTAAACTGTGGCCCTCTAGATCTTGCAAAACTACAACTCCCAGCATGCCCATACAGCAGTTTGCTTTGTGAGTATGCTGGGATTTGTAGTTTTAATTTAGCCAAACAACAAAACGGCAAAACAATAAGCGCCGTATGTAGGTCCCGGGGGTACCGATATATAGCCAAAAACAAAGAGACCCACAATACTAATATTATTTCAAAAAGTATAACAATCTTTATTAGACAATAAAAAACAAACAATTTAAAAATAATTAAAAGGCAGAGAATGACCTTACGCAGGAGACAACAAGTGCCAGTGGACCTGGTATGGGCGATGTAGGTATTCAGTCAAGAGCATACATAATGTAAGACTGGCACGGCTGCACACTTATAATATTGTAAAAATAGATATAATATCTAACATACATTGGTATAACATAGGGAGCAGCAATGCAATATAACAAACATGAATAAGGACCCAAGATGGGTGATACCTAAAGAGACTACCTGTCATATACCCAAAGGCCAGGAACACCAAGCACCAACACCCCAATGTTGGTGCTTGGTGTTCCTGGCCTTTGGGTATATGACAGGTAGTCTCTTTAGGTATTACCCATCTTGGGTCTCTATTCATGTTTGTTATATTGCATTGCTGCTCCCTATGTTATACCAATGTATGTTAGATATTATATCTATTTTTACGATATTATAAGTGTGCAGCCGTGCCAGTCTTACATTATGTATGCTCTTGACTGAATACCTACATCGCCCATACCAGGTCCACTGGCACTTGTTGTCTCCTGCGTAAGGTCATTCTCTGCCTTTTAATTATTTTTAAATTGTTTGTTTTTTATTGTCTAATAAAGATTGTTATACTTTTTGAAATAATATTAGTATTGTGGGTCTCTTTGTTTTTGGCTATAGATTTGTAGTTTTGCAACATCTGGAGGGCCACAGTTTGGAGATCAATGTGCAGTGGTCTCTAAACCATGGCCCTCTAAATCTTGCAAAACTACAACCCCCAGCATGCACGAACAGCAAACAGCTTTCTCGCCATGCTGGGAGTTGTAGTTGCGTGCATCCAGTTGTTGCATAACTACATCTCCCAGCATGCCCTTCGGCAACCAGTACATGCTGGAAGTTGTAGTTTTGCAACAGCTGGAAGCGCATTGGAAAATGCTGAGTAAGGTAACAGAAACTAAATGAAGGTTTTCCAACCAGTGTGCCTCCAGCTGTTGCAAAAGTACAACTCCCAGCACGCATGGTCTGTCAGTGCACGCTAGGAGTTGTAGTTTTGCAACAGCTGGAGGCATGCCCTCCCCCCCCCCGGTGAATGTAAAGGTTACATACACACGGGTGGGTTTACAGTGAGTTTCCTGCTTCAAGTTTGAGCTGCGGCAAATTTTCTGCCGGAGCGCAAACTCCTAGTAGAAAACTTACCATAAACCCCTGCCAGTGTGAATGTACTCTAAAAACACTACTCTACACTACACTAACACATAATAAAGGGTAAAATACTACATATACACCCCCTTACACTGCCCCCCCCATAAAAATGAAAAACGTATCGTACGGCAGTGTTTCCAAAACGGAGCCTCCAGCTGTTGCAAAACAACAACTCCCAGCATTTCTGGACAGCCACTGACTGTCCAGGCATGCTGGCAGTTTAGCAACAGCTGGAGGCACCCTGTTTGGGAATCACTGGCATAGAATTTAGTCCTTAATGCGCATGGCGCTCTCTCCCTTCGGAGCCCTGTCGTATTTCAAGGAAACAGTTTAGGGCCACATATGGGGTATTTCCGTACTCGGGAGCAATTACATTACAAATTTTTTATGGGGCTTTTTCTCCTTTTACCCCTTATGAAACGGAAAAGTTGGGGTCTACACCAGCCTAAGAGTGTAAAAAAATATAAAAATTTACACTAACATGCTGGTGTTGCCCCATACTTTTCATTTTCACAAGAGGTAAAAGGAAAAAAAGACCCCCAAAATTTGTAATGCAATTTCTCCTGAGTACAGAAATTCCCCATATGTGGGCGTAAAATGCTCTGTGGATGCACAATAAGGCTCAGGAGTGAGAGCGCACTGTGTACATATGAGCCCTAATTTGGTGATTTGCACAGGGGTGGCTGATTTTACACTGGTTCTGACATAAACGCAAAAAAATAAATACCCACGTGTGACCCCATTTTGGAAATTAAATCCCTTATGGAATGTAACAAACGGTATAGTGAGCATTAACACCCCACAGATTTTTGATGAATTTTCATTAAAGTTGGATGGGAAACTGATAGATTAAAATTTTTAACAAAAACACTGGTGTTACACTAAATTTTTCATTTTAACAAGGGAAAATAGGAAAAAAAAGCCCCCAAAATTTGTAACCCCATATGTGGATGTAAAGTGCTCAGCGGGCAAACTACAATGCTCAGAAGAGAAGGAGCGCCATTTGGCTTTTGGATAGAAAATTTTTCCGGAATTGAAGGCCACATGTTTTTACAAAGCTCCATGGTGCCAGAACAATGGAACCCCCCCCCCTCCCCTCCACATGTGACCCCATTTTGGAAACTACACCCCTCATGTAATGTAATAAGGGCTACAGTGAGCATTTACGCCCTACAGGTTTCTGGAACAGTGGTCCGTGAAAATGAAAAATGTAACACCTTATTTAATTCTGTGAGGGGTGTAGTTTCCAAAATGGGGTCACATGTGGGGGGTTCCACTGTTCTGGCACCACGGGGGGCTTTGTAAATGCACATGGCCCCCGACTTCCATTCCAAACAAATTCTCTTGCCAAAAGCTCATGGCGCTCCTTCTCTTCTAAGCATTGTAGTGCGCCAGCAGAGCACTTGACATTCACACATGGGGTATTTCCATACTCAGAAGAAATCGGGTTACAAATTTTGGAGGGCATTTTCTCAAAAATGTTCAATTTTGGGAAAAACCAGCAGTTCAGTGAAAACATTTGTTTTGTCATTTACACATCCGACTTTAATGAAAAGTTGTCAAACACCTGTGGGATGTTAAGGCTCACTGTCCCCCTTGTTACATTCCTTGAGGGGTTTAGTTTCCAAAATAGTATGCCATGTGTTTTTTTTTTTTTTTTTTTTTTTTTTTTTTGCTGTTATGGAACCATAGGGGCTTTCTAAATGTGACATGCCCCCAAAAACCATTTCAGTAAAATTCACTCTCCAAAATCACATTGTCGCTCCTTCCCTTCTGAGCCCTCTAGTGCACCCACAGAGCACTTTACATCCACATATGAGGTATTTCCTTACTCAAGAGAAATTGGGTTACAAATTTTGGGGGGCTTTTTCTTCTATTACCCCTTGTAAAAAATCTAAAACTGGGTCTACAAGAACATGCGAGTGTAAAAAATGAAGATTTTGAATTTTCTCCACTTTGCTGTGATTCCTGTGAATCACCTAAAGGGTTATAAAAAACTTTCTGAATGTGATTTTGAATACTTTGAGTGGTCATTTATGGGGTATTTCTAATATGAAGGCCCTTCAAATCCACTTGAAAACTGAACTGGTCCTTGAAAAATTCCAATTTTGAAATTTTTGTGAAAAAGTAGAAAATTGCTGCTGAACTTTGAAGCCCTCTGATGTCTTCCAAAAGTAAAAACATGTAAACTTTATGATGCAAATATAAAATATACATATTGTATATGTGAATTAATATATCATTCATTTGGTATGTCTATTTTCCTTACAAGCAGAGAGCTTCAAAGTTAGTACATTTTTCATGAAATTTTGGAATTTTTCACCAAGAAATTATGCAAGTATCGACAAAAATGTACCACTATGTTAAAGTAGAATATGTCCCAAAAAACTATCTCGGAATCAAATTCATAAGTAAAAGCATCCCAGAGTTATTAATGCTTAATGGTCAGATGTACAAAAAATGCTCTGGTCCTTAAAGGGGATAAGATGTTTAAGCACCGGAGAACCCCTTTAAGGTGAAAATGCACCCTGGCTAAATAAACATATATCATTTACTTATCACCATATGATTGACTCTGTGGATCGTGCCGTGGAATCGGGTTTTCTCTCTACATTTACATCCTTAAGGTGAAAATGGGCTTGGTCCTTAACCCCTTCATGACCTGGGGGTTTTCCGTTTTTGCACTTTTGTTTTTTCCTCCTTACATTTAAAAAACCATAACTCTTTCAATTTTGCACCTAAAAATCCATATGATGGCTTATTTTTTGCACCACCGATTCTACTTTGTAATGACATCAGTCATTTTACCCAAAAATCTACAGCGAAACGGAAAAAAATATCTTTTTGTGACAAAATTGAAGAAAAAACACCATTTTGTACATTTTGGGGGCTTCCGTTTCTATGCAGTAAATTTTTCGGCAAAAATGACACCTTATATTTGTTCTGTAGGTCCATATGATTAAAATGATACCCTACTTATATAGGTTTGATTTTGTCGTACTTCTGGAAAAAATCATAATTACATCCAGGAAAATTAATTTGTTTAATATTGTCATCTTCTGACCCTTTATTTTCCCGCGTACGGGGTATTTTGATGGCTCATTTTTGAAGTTTTTAGCGGTACCATTTTTGTATTGATCAGACTTTTTGATCGCTTTTTATTCATTTTTTCATTGTATAAAAAGTGACCAAAAATACGCTATTTTGGACTTTGGAATTTTTTTGCACGTATGCCATTGACCGTGCGGCTTAATTAACGATATATTTTTATAATTCGGACATTTCCACACTCGGCGATACCACATATGTTTATTTTTATTTACACGTTTTTTTGTTTGTTTGTTTTTTAAAGGGGAAAAAGGGGGGTGATTCAAATTTTTATTAGGTCCTGCCAGACTTCAAGCGCAAGTAAATGTCATTCATAAAGCACTGCCTGCACCTGATATACTACCATGATGTAATGCTTTTAATGCATACTAATAAATGAGAAGCTTTTATATGATATGAGAGGCTGGATTCCGTGCACCTTGATTTGGCACAGGTGAGCTCCCAGAACTTTTTGCCAATAAGAGGAGAGGATCCTGCCAGGGTGGCAGCATTGTCAAAAGTGAATGTATCTTTTTTTCTAAGGGGCAGCCCTATCTACTGGGGTGGGGTGGGGGGGGCACTCCACCTACTAGGGGGCTGCTATATCTACAAGGAGACACTATCTACAGGAAAATTGTGAAGGGGTGTGTCACGATGCCGGCTGGCAGGTAGTGGATCCTCTGTGCCAGAGAGGGATTGGCGAGGACCGCGCTAGTGGACCGGTTCTAAGTCACTACTGGTTTTCACCAGAGCCCGCCGCAAAGCGGGATGGTCTTGCTGCGGCGGTAGTGACCAGGTCGTATCCACTAGCAACGGGTCACCTCTCTGACTGCTGATGATGGGCGAGGTACAAGGGAGTAGACAGAAGCAAGGTCGGACGTAGCAGAAGGTCGGGGGCAGGCGGCAAGGTTCGTAGTCAGGGTGGATAGCAGAAGTTCTGGTACACAGGCTTAAGACACACAAAACGCTTTCACTAGGCACAAGGGCAACAAGATTCGGCAAGGGAGTGCATGGGAGGAGGTTAGATATAGTCAGGGACCAGGTGGAAGCCAATTAAGCAAATTGGGCCAGGCACCAATCATTGGTGCACTGGCCCTTTAAGTCTCAGGGAGCTGGCGCGCGCGCGCCCTAGAGAGCGGAGCCGCGCGCGCCAGCACATGACAGCAGGGGACGGGAACGGGTAAGTGACCTGGGATGCGATTCGCGAGCGGGCGCGTCCCGCTGTGCGAATCGCATCCCCAACGGCCATGACAGTGCAGCGCTCCCGGTCAGCGGGACTGACCGGGGAGCTGCAGGGAGAAAGACGCCGTGAGCGCTCCGGGGAGGAGCGGGGACCCGGAGCGCTAGGCGTAACAGTACCCCCCCCCCTTAGGTCTCCCCTTTTTTTTGTCCGGTGACTGCCTCCCCTGGGATGAGGACACCGGGAAGGAATGGATGGTTTCCTCAATGGCAGGCAGTACAGCAGGAGTAGGAATGGGGAGGGAGGGCAGAGGGTGAAGCTTGGCACGGGGCAGGGAGACACAAGGACGGGAGCCATGAGGGGACACAGAGGCTTGCCTGAAGGGACTGGGAGGGGGGGAGAGGCATTTTCTGTGGCAGGCAGAGTCCCTAACGACTTTAGGGGGACCGGATACAGGAGGAACCACAGGGTCACGGCAGGGAGTACTGGGAACTGGTTTAAGGCAGTCCTTGGAACAAGAGGGACCCCAACTCTTGATCCCCCCAGTGGACCAGTCCAGGGTTGGGGAATGGTGTAGAAGCCAGGGTAGTCCAAGGAGAACTTCGGAAGTGCAATTGGGAAGGACAAAAAATTCAATTTTCTCGTGATGAGGTCCGATGCACATTAGGAGGGGCTCCGTGCGGTAACGCACGGTGCAATCCAACCTGGCTCCGTTGACCGCGGAAATGTGGAGTGGCTTGACAAGACGGGTCACCGGAATGCGGAATTTATTCACCAAGGACTCCCGAATAAAATTCCCAGAAGCACCAGAGTCCAGGCAGGCCACGGCTGAGAGGGAAGAGCTGGCTGAAGTAGAAATCCGTACAGGCACCGTGAGACGTGGAGAAGCCGACTTAGCATCCAGAGATGCCACACCCACGAGAGCTGGGTGCGAGCGTGCGTTTCCCAGACGTGGAGGACGGATAGGGCAATCCACCAAAAAATGTTCGGTACTGGCACAGTACAGACAAAGATTCTCTTCCTTACGGCGATTCCTCTCTTCCAGGGTCAGGCGAGACCGATCCACTTGCATGGCTTCCTCGGCGGGAGGCCTAGGCGCAGATTGCAGTGGAGACTGTGGGAGAGGTGTCCAGAGATCTAAGTCTTTTTCCTGGCGGAGCTCTTGATGTCTCTCAGAAAAACGCATGTCAATGCGAGTGGCTAGATGAATGAGTTCATGTAGATTAGCAGGAGTTTCTCGTGCGGCCAGAACATCTTTAATGTTGCTGGATAGGCCTTTTTTAAAGGTCGCGCAGAGGGCCTCATTATTCCAGGAAAGTTCAGAAGCAAGAGTACGGAATTGTATGGCGTACTCGCCAACGGAAGAATTACCCTGGACCAGGTTCAGCAGGGCAGTCTCAGCAGAAGAGGCTCGGGCAGGTTCCTCAAAGACACTTCGAATTTCCGAGAAGAAGGAGTGTACAGAGGCAGTGACGGGGTCATTGCGGTCCCAGAGCGGTGTGGCCCATGACAGGGCTTTTCCAGACAGAAGGCTGACTACGAAAGCCACCTTAGACCTTTCAGTAGGAAACTGGTCCGACATCATCTCCAAGTGCAGAGAACATTGCGAAAGAAAGCCACGGCAAAACTTAGAGTCCCCATTAAATTTGTCCGGCAAGGACAGGCGGAGGCTAGGAGTGGCCACTCGCTGCGGAAGGGGTGCAGGAGCTGGCGGAGGAGATGATTGCTGCTGAAGTTGCGACTGAAGTTGCTGCACAATGGTGAATACTTCCGACAGCTGGTGGGTTAGATGGGCGATCTGTCGGGATTGCTGGGCGACCACCGTGGTGATATCAGAGATATAAGGCAGAGGGACGTCAGCGGGATCCATGGCCGGATCTACTGTCACGATGCCGGCTGGCAGGTAGTGGATCCTCTGTGCCAGAGAGGGATTGGCGAGGACCGCGCTAGTGGACCGGTTCTAAGTCACTACTGGTTTTCACCAGAGCCCGCCGCAAAGCGGGATGGTCTTGCTGCGGCGGTAGTGACCAGGTCGTATCCACTAGCAACGGGTCACCTCTCTGACTGCTGATGATGGGCGAGGTACAAGGGAGTAGACAGAAGCAAGGTCGGACGTAGCAGAAGGTCGGGGGCAGGCGGCAAGGTTCGTAGTCAGGGTGGATAGCAGAAGTTCTGGTACACAGGCTTAAGACACACAAAACGCTTTCACTAGGCACAAGGGCAACAAGATCCGGCAAGGGAGTGCATGGGAGGAGGTTAGATATAGTCAGGGACCAGGTGGAAGCCAATTAAGCAAATTGGGCCAGGCACCAATCATTGGTGCACTGGCCCTTTAAGTCTCAGGGAGCTGGCGCGCGCGCGCCCTAGAGAGCGGAGCCGCGCGCGCCAGCACATGACAGCAGGGGACGGGAACGGGTAAGTGACCTGGGATGCGATTCGCGAGCGGGCGCGTCCCGCTGTGCGAATCGCATCCCCAACGGCCATGACAGTGCAGCGCTCCCGGTCAGCGGGACTGACCGGGGAGCTGCAGGGAGAAAGACGCCGTGAGCGCTCCGGGGAGGAGCGGGGACCCGGAGCGCTAGGCGTAACAGGGTGGAGGAATACTGTTGCAGCCGGTGATTGGCTGAGGAAGCCATAAGTTAGTTACGCAAGTAGCTGCTGAAGTGGTCCGTGGGTGACTGGAAGACTTTACAGGGGGATCCCTGAGGGAGAGAGGTAGGTAAGTATGTGTTCTTTTCATTGTCATTGCAGCCCTAGCAACATTTAATAAACTTTTAGAAATCAGGATACTCTTTTAAAACACATGGGACATATCAAATAGTGGTAAAAACCTGGAAGCCGCTTTAAGTTGAATCAAAATACACATTTTGGAAAAACTCCTCTGTGTTCGAGCCGGTTTGTTGACCATTCTAGTGATTATTTTAGACAGTACAGTTCTCGTTGTAACATTTGTAATATTGGCATCTCAGGAGGGTAGTCAATAAAGCAACATATTTAGACTAATAGTAGTAATATGATTTTCATTACCCTGTACAATCTTTGTAGCTGATACCTGGAACACATAAAGGCTACTTTTAAAGATTTGCCCTATTGTAATTTTGCAAGTTGTATAAAATCTTTACATGTAACCTTAGTCAAAATAAATAAATACAGTTATCATATACTCTAATTCTTCAGTATTATTCAGGCTCTGAAGGAGAATAATTTTCCAATTCTGCTTTGTTCTAAGGATATAATCAAAAACAAATGAGAATTTTGCAATGAAACTTATGACTATACTTTTTGGGCGTTTTAAAAATGTGGTTTTATAGGTGCCATCAAAATATTTGGTATGTTTTCAGTACCTTTAAAAATTCCATGCATTGTCAGAATAACAATTATACATCTATGAAATAACCGCAAGTCAAGCGTAAAGAACAAAACATCAAGAGACCAAAAATGAAATTTTGGAACCCACTGCATAACTACCAAGGTTCTGCCAAATACAAGCGTAGAGTCATGTGGGTTGTTTCACGCTGACACACACAAATATTTACTAATAAAATTAATATAAAAGAATAGGAGAAAGCCCCTTTAAAATGAAAATAGTTAACAGACCCCCCCTGAGATACATTTATCTTATATAATAACAAATTGTATACAAATCAGAATAACAACAAAACCCTTTATAGTCCTGACATTCACAGCAGTTGTTTATTTACCATGTCACTCCGTAAGAACCAGTCTATATGAAAACGTGATGACAGATCCAAATTGTCCTGGCTACCTTTGCTATTGTCCTGGCTCTACCGTAGGGATGGGCTGGACCTCAATGGGGAGGGTGCAGCTGTGCTTGGGGAGAAGATGGTTAGAAGGGTGGAGGAGTGTTTAAACTAGGGACTGGGGGGAGGGAACCTACAACATAGAGGGGGACAATAGTGTAGATAGAGAGGGGGGACTTATTAATGTACCTGGGGGTTGAGCGGAGGGAGGGGTTAGAATAGTTAATAGGGATAGGCTTCAATGGAAGAAAAACCATACGCCATTAAATTGCATGTTGACTAATGCCAGAAGTCTGTCCAATAAAACGGAGGAACTGGAGTGGTTGATGTCTGAGGAAAATTATGACATAGTGGGTATAACGAGGACTTGGTTGGATGATACCTGTGACTGGGCGGTCAACATACAGGGTTATAGTCTATTCAGGAAGGATCGGACAAAACAGAAAGGGGGAGGAGTCTGTCTTTATGTAAAGTCCAGTCTGAAGGCCGCACTGCGGGAGGATATACGGGAGGGAAACGATACTGTAGAGTTATTATGGGTAGAAATATATGGAGATAAAAATAATAAAATTCTGATAGGGGTTTGCTATAAGCCACCAAACATAATGGAAGAAGCAGAAGATCAATTAATGAGGCAAATAAACAAGAATGAGGTGATAATAATGGGGGACTTTAACTATCCTGATATAAACTGGGAGACTGAGACCTGTGAATCTCATAAAAGGAAACAGGTTTCGGACTATAGCTAAAGACAATTGTTAGGATCCGGATACTGTGAGGATACTGGTGGTGGATCCTCTGTGTCAGTGGGGTGATGACGTGGGCTGTACCAGGGGAACGGAGTATAAGGGGTTACTGGTTTTCACCAGAGCCTGCCGCAAAGCGGGATGGACTTGCAGCGGCAGTTAAACCCCAGGTCGTTCCACCAGATAGCGACTCAACCCCAACTGACGGCTGAGACAGGCGCGGTACAAGGGATTAGGCAAGAGCAAGGTCGGACGTAGCAGAAGGTCAGGGCAGGCAGCAAGGATCGTAGTCAGGGGCAACGGCAGAGGGTCTGGAACACTGGCTTGGGACATACACGGGAACGCTTTCACTGGCACTGAGGCAACAAGTTCCGGCAATGCTGGGAAGGGGAAGTGAGGTTATAGAGAGAGGGCACAGGTGTGAGCACTGATTGAGCCAGGCGCCAATCAGTGGCGCACTGGCCCTTTAAATCGCAGAGAGCCGGCGCGCGCGCCCTAGAGAGTGGGGCCATGCGTGCCAGGACTGAGCCGTCGGGGAGCAAGATGGGTGAGGTGACCGGGGTGCGAGCCGCGAGCGGGCGCGTCCCGCTACGCGGGTCGCATCCCCGCCGGTAACATTAATGCAGCGCTCCCGGTCAGTGGGTCTGACCGGGGCGCTGCAAGAAGGTGAACGCCGCGAGCGCTCCGGGGAGGAGCAGGGACCCGGAGCGCTCAGCGTAACAGTACCCTCCCCCCCTTGGGTCTCCCCCTCTTTTTGGAACCCAAAAACTTGTGAATGAGCTCATTGTCGAGGATATTATCCTCGGGTTCCCAAGACCTCTCTTCGGGGCCACAATTCTCCCAATCTACGAGAATTTTTTTTTTTTACCTCTGACTATTTTGGACGCGAGGATTTCCTTAACAGCGAAGACATCGGAGGAGCCAGAGACAGGAGCTGGAGCGACAACCTTGGGAGAGAAGCGGTTAAGAACAAGAGGTTTGAGAAGAGAAACATGAAAGGAGTTAGGAATACGGAGAGAAGGGGGAAGAAGAAGTTTGTAGGAGACAGGATTGATTTGACTCTTGATTTTAAAAGGTCCAAGATAACGTGGTCCCAGCTTATAGCTGGGAACACGGAAGCGGATATACTTGGCAGAGAGCCACACTTTGTCCCCAGGAGCGAAGACAGGAGGAGTTCTTCTCTTCTTATCGGCATGTCTCTTCATACGAGACGAGGCCAGTAGGAGCCGTACACCACAAAGAACGGGGATTTGGCGGAGGATTCAGAGTTTTTGAAATTGTACGAGAATTCAGCCCAGGGTAGAAGGTCGACCCAATCGTCTTGGCAGGAGGAAACAAAATGTTGCAAATAGTCACTAAGGATCTGGTTAACTCTCTCTACTTGCCCATTGGATTGGGGATGATAGGAGGACGAGAAATTGAATTTGATTTTTAATTGATTACAGAGAGCTCTCCAAAATTTCGATACAAATTGGACGCCTCTATCCGAGACGATATGCGTGGGTAGCATATGAAGGCGAAAAATATGCATAAAAAATTGCTTCGCCAACTGTGGCGCAGAAGGAAGACCTGGAAGCGGAATGAAATGTGCCATTTTGGAGAAACGATCAACGACCACCCAGATGACGCAGTTGCCATGGGATACAGGAAGATCCGTATTAAAATCCATGGCAATTTGAGACCATGGCTGCTCAGGAACAGGTAAAGGATGGAGGAGTCCAGCAGGCTTCTGGCGAAGGGTCTTGTTCCGGGCACAAACTGTACAGGCCCGAATGAAATCAGCGACATCACCCTCCAGCGTAGGCCACCAATATAAACGAGAAATAAGTTGAATGGACTTCTTGACGCCAGCGTGGCCAGCGAGATGAGAAGAATGTCCCCACTTGAGGACCTTGAGACGCTGGCGTGGATTGACAAAGGTCTTTCCAGGAGGAGTTTGTCTAATAGAAGCTGGAGCAGAGGAGACCAGGCACTCAGGAGGCACTATGTGTTGTAGAGGGACTCCAGATTAGGTAGCATCAGAGGAACGTGAAAGGGCGTCAGCAGGACAAAAGTGAATCTCGAAGTTAAAGCTGGCAAAAAACAACGACCACCTAGCCTGGCGAGGGTTCAGACGTTGGGCAGACTGGAGATACGAAAGATTCTTGTGGTCAGTGTAGATGGCAATAGGTTGTTTGGAACCCTCCAGTAGATGCCTCCATTCTTCGAGAGCTAACTTGATGGCCAGGAGTTCACGATCACCAATGGAGTAATTTTTTTCCGCCGGAGAGAAGGTTTTAGAAAAGAAACCACAAGTAATATTTTGTCCGGTAGAGCTTTTTTTGAGGAGTACGGCATCGGCTCTGACTAAGGAGGCGTTCACTTCCAGCAAGAAGGGTTTTGATGGATCAGGTCTGGACAGCACTGGAGCAGAAGCGAAGGCAGTTTTGAGGCGATTGAAGGCCTCATCTGCTTGAGGAGGCCAGGATTTAGGGTTGGCATTCTTCCTGGTTAGGGCTACAATAGGAGCCACAATGGTGGAAAAATGGGGAATAAACTGTTGGTAGTAGTTGGCAAATCCAAAGAAGCGTTGGATAGCATGGAGTCCAGAGGGGCGTGGCCAATCTAAAACCGCTGACAGTTTGTCTGGGTCCATTTGAAGTCCCTGGCCAGAGACTAGGTAACCTAGGAAGGGAAGAGATTGGCATTCAAAGAGACATTTCTCCATTTTGGCATACAGTTGATTTTCGCGGAGTCTCTGGAGCACTAGGCGGACATGACGACGGTGTTCCTCTAGACTAGAGGAGAAAATCAAGATGTCGTCCAGGTAAACCACAACACAGGTATATAACAAGTCCCGAAATATTTCATTAACGAAGTCCAGGAAGACTGCAGGGGCGTGGCAGAGCCCAAAGGGCATAACAAGATATTCGAAATGTCCGTCTCTGGTATTGAATGCGGTTTTCCACTCATCCCCTTTCCTGATGCGAATGAGATTATATGGGCCTCTTAAGTCCAATTTAGTGAAGATGTTGGCGCCACGAAGGCGGTCAAAGAGTTCCGAGATTAGAGGCAGGGGATAGCGGTTTTTGATGGTGATTTTATTTAAATCGCGGTAGTCAATACATGGCCGTAGGGTACTGTCTTTTTTCGACACAAAGATGAACCCCGCTCCGGCAGGGGATGAGGACTTGTGAATGAATCCCCTCTTTAAATTTTCCTGGATGTAGTCAGACATGGCTTGAGTTTCAGGGGCAAACAGAGGGTAGATCCTGTCCAATTTTTCTCCATTGGCTGAAGAGATGTAGAGTGGTCTGACGAGACTGGTCACTGGGATGTTGAACCTATTAACGAAAGAGGCCAAAATAAAATTTCCTGCTGAACCGGAATCCAAGAAGGCCACAGCTGAGAAGGAGGAGTTAGCAGAAGAAGAAATACATACAGGCACAGTAAGACATGGAGAAGCAGAATTCACACCTAGAGCTGTCTCACCTTTGTGAGGAATCGGAGTGCGTTTTTCCTGACACGGAGGGCGGATAGGACAGTCTTTTAGGAAGTGTTCGGTACTAGCACAGTACAGGCATAGATTCTCGTTACGGCGGCGAGTCCTCTCTTGTAAGGTCAGGCGGGACCGGTCCACTTGCATAGCCTCCTCGGCAGAAGGCACAGGAACAGATTGCAGTGGACTTGAGAAGAGAGGAGCAGGGGAGAGAAATCGCCTGGTGTGAACAAAGTCCTTCTCCTGTCGGAGCTCCTGGCGTCTTTCAGAAAAACGCATGTCAATGCGGGTGGCCAAATGGATAAGTTCAGACAGGTTAGCAGGAATTTCTCGTGCAGCCAGTACATCCTTGATGTTGCTGGATAGGCCTTTCTTGAAGGTCGCACAGAGAGCCTCATTGTTCCAGGATAATTCAGAGGTGAGAGTACGAAATTGGATGGCGTATTCGCCCACAGAAGAACTTCCTTGGACTAGGTTCAACAAAGCAGTCTCGGCAGAAGAGGCCCGGGCTGAGGAACCTCAGCGAAGAAGGACTGGACAGTGGCAGTGACAGGATCATTGCGGTCCCAGGGCGGAGTGGCCCATGACAAGGCCTTTCCAGTCAGGAGACTAACCACGAAAGCCACCTTAGACCGTTCTGTGGGGAATTGAACATCATCTCCAAGTGTAGGGAATATTGAGACAGGAAACCACGGCATAGTTTAGAGTCCCCATCAAATTTGTCCAGCAGGGACAAGCGGAGGCTGGGAGCGGCCACTCGCTGCGGAGGAGGTGCTGGAGCTGGCGGAGGAGATGGTTGCTGAAGCTGTGGCAAGAGTTGTTGCAGCATGACAGTCACTTGGGTCAGCTGTTGTCCTTGTTGCGCTATCTGTTGAGATTGCTGGGCGACCACCGTGGTAAGGTCAGCGACAACTGGCAGGTTATATAGAGAGGGCACAGGTGTGAGCACTGATTGAGCCAGGTGCCAATCAGTGGCGCATTGGCCCTTTAAATCGCAGAGAGCCGGCAAGCGCGCGCCCTAGGGAGCAGGGCAGCGCGCCCCGGGACTGAGCCGTCGGGGAACAGGACGGGTGAGGTGACCGGGGTGCGAGCCGTGAGCGGGCATGTCCCGCTAAGCGGGTCACATCCTCGCCGGTAACATTAATGCAGCGCTCCCGGTCAGCGGGTCTGACCGGGGCGCTGCAAGAAGGTGAACGCCGCGAGCGCTCCGGGGAGGAGCAGGGACCCAGAGCACTCGGCGTAACAACAATTATCTGTCCCAAATGGTGCAGAGCCCGACCAGAGGGGGAGCCCTACTAGACTTAATATTAACCAACGTACCTGACTGAGTAACTAATGTGCAAGTTGAAGGACACCTAGGACATAGTGATCATTATATAATACATTATAACTTGTTCTTCAATAATGTAAATTGTTTGAGGGTTTTCTAAGAGATGCTATTTTGGAATATCTTGATACCAATAAATTTATGACTCCATATCAGCATGGCTTTATGAGGTTTATGATCGGTCCTGTCAAAAACTAACCTGATCAGCTTTTATGAGGAGGTGAGCTCCAGGCTGGACCATGGGCAATCGCTGGATGTGGTATATCTGGATTTTTCCAAAGCATTTGATACGGTTCCACATAAACGGTTGATGCATAAAATGAGAAGGATGGGGCTGGGGGACAATGTGTGTAAGTGGGAAAGTAACTGGCTTAGTGATAGGAAACAGAGGGTGTCACGATTCGGCTGGCTGGAGGTGGATCCTCTGTGCCAGAGAGGGATTGGCATGGACCGTGTCGGTGGACCGGTTCTAAGTTGCTACTGGTATTCACCAGAGCCCGCCGCAAAGCGGGATGGTCTTGCAGCGGCGGTAGCAACCAGGTCGTATCCACCGGCAACGGCTCAACCTCTCTGAGTAGACAAGGGAGTAGACAAGAGCAAGGTCGGACGTAGCAGAAGGTCAGGGCAGGCAGCAAGGATCGTAGTCAGGGGCAACGGCAGGAGGTCTGGAACACAGGCTAGGAACACACAGGGAAACGCTTTCACTGGCACAATGGCAACAAGATCCGGCAAGGCAGTGCAGGGGAAGTGAGGTATAAGTAGGGAAGTGCACAGGTGAAAGTACTGATTAAAACCTCATACGCCAATCAGTGGCACACCGGCCCTTTAAATCGCAAGGACCCGGCGCGCGCGCGCCCTAGAGAGCGGGGCCACGCGCGCCGGGACAGCACAGACGGGGAACGGGTCTGGTAAGTGAGTCGGGATGCGCATCGCGAGCGGGCGCGTCCCGCATCGCGAATCGCATCCCGGCTGGGAGCATTATCGCAGCGCACCCGGTCGGCAGGTCTGACCGGGGCGCTGTGAATAAGAGAACGCTGTGAGCACTCCGGGGAGGAGCAGGGACCCGGAGCGCTCAGCGTAACAGTACCCCCCCCCCTTGGGTCTCCCCCTCTTTTTGGAACCTGAGAATTTGAGGATAAGATTTTTGTCCAGGATGTTGTCCTCAGGTTCCCATGATCTCTCCTCTGGGCCGCAATTTTCCCAATCCACCCCAAAATTTTTTTTTACCTCTGACCGTCTTGGATGCCAGGATTTCTTTCACCGAAAAAACGTCAGAGGACCCGGAAACTGGAGTGGGAGAAACAACTTTGGGAGAGAAGCGGTTAAGGATGAGTGGTTTAAGGAGAGAGACATGGAAAGCATTGGGAATACGGAGAGAAGGAGGAAGAAGGAGTTTGTAAGAGACAGGGTTGATCTGGCACTTGATTTTGAAAGGACCAAGATAACGTGGTCCCAGTTTATAACTGGGGACACGAAAGCGGACATACTTGGCGGAGAGCCATACTTTGTCTCCGGGAGAAAAAATGGGGGGAATTCTTCTTTTCTTATCGGCATGTTTTTTAATCCGGGATGAAGCCTGTAAGAGAGAATTTTGAGTCTCTTTCCATATGGTGGAGAGGTCCCGAGTCACCTCATCGACATCGGGCAGACCAGAGGGCATGGGAGTGGGAAGGGGGGGAAGAGGGTGACGGCCGTACACCACGAAGAATGGGGATTTAGCGGAAGACTCGGAGACTCTGAAATTATACGAGAATTCGGCCCATGGTAGAAGATCTGCCCAGTCATCCTGGCGGGAGGAAACAAAATGTCGCAAATAATCACCCAGAACCTGATTAATTCTTTCTACTTGCCCATTGGATTGGGGATGATAAGAAGATGAGAAGTTTAATTTGATTTTGAGCTGATTACAGAGGGCCCTCCAGAATTTAGACACAAATTGAACGCCTCTATCCGAGACGATATGTGTGGGCAGCCCGTGAAGGCGAAAAATGTGTATAAAAAATTGTTTCGCCAACTGAGGCGCAGAAGGAAGACCTGGAAGAGGGATAAAATGTGCCATCTTGGAGAATTGATCAACGACCACCCAAATAACTGTGTTGCCATGGGATAAAGGTAAGTCAGTAATAAAGTCCATACCAATCTGAGACCATGGTCGTTCAGAAACAGGCAGAGGATGGAGGAGACCAGCAGGGTTCTGGCGAGGGGTCTTGTCCCGGGCACAGACTGTACAAGCCCGCACGAAATCAACAACATCAGCTTCCAGGGTAGGCCACCAATAAAATCGAGAGATGAGCTGGATGGATTTTTTGATGCCAGCATGGCCTGCGAGGTGTGAGGAGTGTCCCCACTTGAGAATCCTGAGGCGCTGGCGTGGAGAGACGAAGGTCTTCCCTGGAGGAGTTTGTCTGATGGAAGCTGGAGAAGTGGAGATCAGACAGTCCGGAGGAATAATGTGTTGCGGGGAAGTTTCCACTTCCGAGGCATCCGATGAACGAGAAAGGGCATCAGCCCTAATGTTCTTGTCAGCAGGGCGAAAATGAATTTCAAAGTTAAAACGGGCAAAGAACAACGACCACCTAGCCTGGCGAGGGTTCAGCCGTTGGGCAGACTGAAGATAAGAGAGATTCTTGTGATCAGTGTATATAATAACTGGATATTTGGATCCCTCCAGAAGGTGCCTCCATTCCTCAAGCGACAATTTTATATCCAGTAGTTCACAATCACCAATGGAGTAGTTTTTCTCCGCTGGAAAGAAGGTCCTAGAAAAGAAACCACAAGTAACAGCATGCCCGGAAGAATTTTTTTGTAGGAGTACTGCTCCAGCTCCCACCGAGGAGGCGTCTACCTCCATCGAGAAGGGCTTAGATGGATCAGGTCTGGAGAGTACGGGAGCAGAAGAAAAGGCAGTCTTGAGATGATTGAATGCGTCTTTCGCTTGAGGAGGCCAGGACTTAGAGTTGGTGTTTTTCTTGGTTAGGGCCACGATAGGAGCCACAATAGTGGAAAAGTGCGGAATAAATTGTCTGTAATAATTGGTAAACCCCAAAAAACGTTGGATAGCACGGAGTCCGGAGGGGCGTGGCCAATCCAATACGGCTGATAGTTTTTCTGGGTCCATTTGTAGTCCCTGGCCAGAGACTAAGTATCCTAGGAAGGGAAGAGATTGACATTCAAAGAGACATTTTTCCATTTTGGCATATAATTGATTGTCCCGAAGTCTCTGAAGGACCATGCGGACATGCTGGCGGTGTTCTTCTAGGTTAGCCAAAAAAATCAGAATATCGTCTAGGTAAACCACAACACAGGTATATAGAAGATCACGAAAAACTTCATTTACAAAGTCTTGGAAGACGGCAGGGGCGTTGCAAAGCCCAAAGGGAATAACCAGATATTCAAAGTGTCCATCTCTGGTGTTAAATGCTGTCTTCCACTCGTCCCCCTCCCTGATGCGGATGAGATTATATGCACCTCTTAAGTCCAGCTTGGTAAAGATGTGGGCACCTCGTAGGCGTTCAAAGAGTTCCGAGATAAGAGGTAGGGGATAGCGTTTTTTTACAGTTATTTTATTAAGTCCGCGGTAATCAATGCAAGGGCGTAGGGAGCCGTCTTTTTTGGAAACGAAAAAAATAATCCAGCTCCGGCAGGGGAGGAGGACTTGCGGATAAACCCCTTTTTTCAATTCTCTTGGATGTACTCCGACATGGCTTGTGTTTCTGGAGCAGACAGAGGATAGATTCTGCCCCGGGGTGGAGTAGTACCAGGGAGGAGGTCAATAGGACAGTCATAAGGCCTGTGAGGAGGCAAAGTCTCTGCTTGTTTTTTGCAAAAAAACATCAGCATAATCCAGATAGGCCTTGGGGAGACCAGATAACGGAGGAACCACAGGGTCTTGACTGACAATACAGGGAGCAGGCTTAAGACAGTCCTTGTGGCAAGAAGTACCCCAGTTCTTGATTTCCCCGGTGGTCCAATCGAGGGTTGGGGAATGGCGTTGAAGCCACGGGAATCCAAGAAGAATTTCTGAAGTGCAGTTAGAGAGGACCAGAAATTCAAGTTTTTTCGTGATGGGGACCGATGCACATTAAGAGGGGTTCCGTGCGGTAACGCACAGTACAGTCCAATCTTTCATTATTAACAGAGGCGATGTAGAGGGGGTTGGCAAGACTGGTCACCGGGATGTTGAACCTGTTGATGAAAGAGGCCAAAATAAAATTTCCTGCGTAATACAAGAAGGCCATAGCTGAGAAGGAGAAGGTAGAAGAAGAAATCCGCACAGGCACAGTAAGACGTGGAGAAGCAGAGTTCACATCAAGAGCTGTCTCACCTTTGTGCGGAGTCAGCGTGCGTCTTTCCTGACGTGGAGGTCGGATAGGACAATCCTTCAAGAAATGTTCGGTAATGGCACAGTACAGGCAAAGGTTCTCCATGCGGCGTCGTGTCCTCTCTTGAGATGTCAAGCGAGACCGGTCAACTTGCATAGCCTCCACGGCGGAAGGCACAGGAACGGGTTGCAGTGGACCAGAGGAGAGAGGAGCCGGGGAGAGAAACCGCCTCGTGCGAACAAAGTCCATATCCTGGCGGAGCTCCTGACGCCTTTCGTAAAAACGCATGTCAATGCGGGTGGCAAGATGAATGAGTTCATGCAGGTTAGCAGGGATTTCTTGTGCGGCCAGCACATCTTGGATGTTATTGGATAGGCCTTTTTTAAAGGTCGCGCAGAGGGCCTCGTTATTCCAGGACAATTCGGAGGCGAGAGTACGGAATTGGATGGCGTACTCGCCAACAGAAGAATTACCCTGGACCAGGTTCAGCAGGGCAGTCTTGGCAGAAGAGGCTCGGGCAGGTTCCTCGAAGACACTTCGAATCTCCGTGAAGAAAGAGTGTAGAGAGGCAGTGATAGGATCATTGCGGTCCCAGAGCGGTGTGGCCCATGACAGGGCTTTCCCAGACAGAAGGCTGACTACGAAAGCCACCTTTGAACTTTCAGTTGGAAACTGGTCCGACATCATCTCCAAATGCAGGGAACATTGTGAAAGAAAACCACGGCAAAATTTAGCGTCCCCATCAAATTTGTCCGGCAAAGACAATCGGAGGCTGGTTGCGGCAACTCGCTGCGGAGGAGGTGCAGGAGCTGGCGGAGGAGATGATTGTTGAAGCTGTGGTAGTAGCTGCTGTAGCATCAAGGTCAGTTGAGACAGCTGGTGGCCTTGTTGCGCTATCTGTTGCGACTGCTGGGCGACCACCGTGGTGAGGTCAGGGACAACTGGCAGCGGGACCTCAGCGGGATCCATGGCCGGATCTACTGTCACGATTCGGCTGGCTGGAGGTGGATCCTCTGTGCCAGAGAGGGATTGGCGTGGACCGTGTCGGTGGACCGGTTCTAAGTTGCTACTGGTATTCACCAGAGCCCGCCGCAAAGCGGGATGGTCTTGCAGCGGCGGTAGCAACCAGGTCGTATCCATCGGCAACGGCTCAACCTCTCTGACTGCTGAGATAAGCGCGGTACAAGGGAGTAGACAAGAGCAAGGTTGGACGTAGCAGAAGGTCAGGGCAGGCAGCAAGGATCGTAGTCAGGGGCAACGGCAGGAGGTCTGGAACACAGGCTAGGAACACACAAGGAAACGCTTTCGTTGGCACAATGCCAACAAGATCCGGCGAGGGAGTGCAGGGGAAGTGAGGTATAAGTAAGGAAGTGCACAGGTGAAAGTACTGATTAAAACCTCATGCGCCAATCAGTGGCGCACCGGCCCTTTAAATCGCAAGGACCCGGCGCGCGCGCGCCCTAAGGAGCGGGGCCGCGCGCGCCGGGACAGCACAGACGGGGAACGGGTCTGGTATGTGAGTCGGGATGCGCATCGCGAGCGGGCGCGTCCCGCATCGCAAATCGCATCCCGGCTGAGAGCATTATCGCCGCGCACCCGGTCGGCAGGTCTGACCGGGGCGCTGCGAATAAGAGAACGCTGTGAGTGCTCCAGGGAGGAGCAGGGACCCGGAGCGCTCAGCGCAACAGAGGGTGGTTATTAATGGTACTTATTCTGATTGGGTGACTGTAACTAGTGGAGTACCACAGGGGTCAGTATTGGGTCCTGTCCTGTTTATTATATTCATTAATGACCTTGTAGAGGGGTTGAATAGTAAAGTAGCAATCTTTGCAGATGATACTAAACTCTGTAAAGCGGTAAACACAATAGAGGACAGGGCACTGTTACAAATGGATCTGGATAGGTTGGAGGCTTGGGCCGGGAAGTGGCAGGTGAGGTTCAACACTGATAAATGTAAGGTAATGTCCATGGGGAGGAAAAATCCAGCCTGGGATTATGTATTAAATGGGAGCACACTAGGGACGGCTGACGTGGAAAAGGACTTTGGAGTTTTAGTTAACAGTAAATTTAGCTGTAGTGACCAGTGTCGGGCAGCTGCTGCCAAGGCAAATAAAATCATGGGGTGCATCAATAGGGGCATAGATGCCCACGACAAGGAAATAATTCTACCGCTGTACAAATCACTAGTCAGACCACACATAGAATACTGTGTACAGTACTGGGCACCAGTGTACAAGAAAGATATAGTGGAGCTGGAGAGGGTTCAAAGACGGGCAACCAGGGTAATAGGGGGAATGGGAGGACTACAGTACCGAGAAAGATTATCAGAATTAGGGTTATTTAGCTTAGAAAAAAGAAGGCTTAGGGGAGACCTAATAACTATGTATAAATATATCAGGGGGCAGTACAGATCTATTTATACCCAGGACTGTATCAATAACAAGGGGGCATCCTCTACGTGTAGAAGAAAGAAGGTTTCTACACCAGCACAGACGGGGGTTCTTTACTGTAAGAGCAGTGAGACTATGGAATTCTCTCCCGGAGGAGGTGGTCAAGGGGAACTCTGTAAAAGAATTTAAAAGGGGTCTGGGTGTTTTTTTGGAGAGGAAGAACATTGCTGGTTATGTAAATTAGAATTATAGGGACAGAAGTTTGTTCCAGGGATTAATTCTGACTGCCATATTTGGAGTCGGGAAGGAATTTTTACCTCTAGTATGAGTTTTCCTCTGGATTAACTCAGTAGGGACTCATTAGGGATATAGGTTGAACGTGATGGACTCTGGTCTTTTTTCAACCTTATGAACTATGTTACTATATTATTGGAAGATTTTTTTTTTTGTAAAGGAATATTTATGTAAGGAACCAGGCATCAGAATTTTCCCTGTACAGTCAAAGAAAGAGCAGGCACATTGTTAATATCTCCTTCTACTCCATTATTGTTGATAACCCAATTGTTTAGTCAGTGCTTATTTTAAAATATAGTATTTATTTGATATAACATTTTAACGTTTAATAATAAAATGTATGTACTCCATATATGGAATATAACAGATATGATGGTCTTGGTAAAAGACAGCCCTTTCACTTGTTACCATAGTACAGTGGTCTCTCAACATACGATGGTAATCCGTTCCAAACGGACCATCGTTTGTTGAAACCATCGTATGTTGAGGGATCCGTGCAATGTAAAGTATAGGGCAGTGGTCTACAACCTGCGGACTTCCAGATGTTGCAAAACTACAACTCCCAGCATGCCCGGACAGCCGTTGGCTGTTGGCTGTCCGGGCATGCTGGGAGTTGTAGTTTTGCAACATCTGGAGGTCCGCAGGTTGAAGACTACTGGTATTCGAGGCTATACTCACGTGTCCCCTCCGCTCCGGACAGTCACCACTGCCCTGAATGTCGCCTTCCATCGCTGTCGCCGCGTCTCCGGGGTGTCCCCGACGCTCCGGCAAGGCCTCTGCTTCCCCGGCATCCTCGCTCTCCGTCGCCGCCATCACGTCGCTACGCACGCTGCTCTTATTGGATGACTGGATGGCATGCGCAGCGACGTGGTGACGACGATGGAGAGCGCCGACGATGCAAGGGATCCCGAAGAGGACGCGCTGGAGCCCCGAGGACAGGTAAGTGATCGTCACCGGAGCACACGGGGCACCGTAAACGGCTATCCGGTGGCAGCTGAAGCAGTCTGCGCTGCCGGATAGCCGTTTATGCGATGGCCCCGACATGCAAAAGCATCGTATGTTGATGCTGCCTTCAACATGCGGTGGCCTCTGAGAGGCCATCGTATGTTGAAATGATCGTATGTCGGGGCCATGGTAGGTCGGGGGGTCACTGTAATGGACTTAGCGTAAATACAAATTTCACTTACTGCATGTTAGAAGCCTGTACTGCAGGTAAAACGTTCATATAACCCCACCCAGTTAAATATCAAGGAGATTCTCAAGATTGACCATTGGAGAGTTACTGTGTTTACCATGAAGGGTATTTTGTACAAGATGTATGCTGCTACCAGTAGTCATGGATATCCTCCAAAGTCACATCTAAAGATATCCTTTGAAACCCAGATGGGCATCTTGACACCATATGAGGTGCTTTGAAATCATCAAGTGACCAGCAGTGGGACTGGGTAGGACAACCAAGCTTTGTAGCACAGTACAGTCTATAAAGGATAAGTTACAAGATGACTCTGATAGACTAAGTGTCTGGGCATCCACTTAGCAAATGAGGTTCAATGTGGATAAATGTAAAGTTATGCATCTGGGTACTAATAACATGCATGCGTCGTATGTCTTAGGGGGGATTAAACTGGCAGAGTCACTGGTAGAGAAGGATCTGGGTGTACTTGTAGATCACAGACTACAGAATAGCATGCAATGTCAGGCTGCTGCTTCCAAGGCCAGCAGGATATTGTCATGTATCAAAAGAGGCATGGACTTGAGGGACAGGGACATAATACTCCCCCTTTATAAAGCATTGGTACAACCTCACCTGGAATATGCTGTTCAGTTTTGGTCGCCTGTCCATAAAAGGGACACTGTGGAGCTGGAAAGAGTGCAGAGACATGCGAATATGGGGCATGAAACATTTTAGCTACGAGGAACGATTAAAGGAGTTACAATTGTTTAGTCTTGAGAAGAGACGTTTAACCTCTTCAGGACACAGGGAGTATGGATACGCCCTGCATTCCAAGTCCTTAAGGACCGAGGGCGTATCCATACATGCAGGCACCCCCGCACATCGCCCAGGGGGGTCCTGAGACCCCCCCCCCCATGTCGGCGATCGGAGAAAATCGCATGTCAATTCAGACATGCGATTTTCTCCAATTCCGGGCTGATCGGGTCTCTGGTGACCCGATAACCCGGAAAATAGGGCTGATCGGAGCTGTCAGCAACAGCCCCGATCAGCCTAAGGGATAGGAGTGAGGTCACAAAGCTGCGATCTCCTCCTATCCCCTGCCATTAGCCAGAACGGAGTGGATGTCGAGGGGATCTGGGAAGAAGATGGAGGCCGTACCTGCAGGAGAAGATGCCTGGGGACCTGGGATCTTCACTGGAGCCTGCTGGATCCTTGCTCAGGTAGGGAATCGACGGTGGGGGGGGGGGGGGGTAATTGAAAGTGAAAGTAAAACGATCTTTACTGTGGCAACCACTAGGAATGCCAAACTGCAACTCCCAGCATGCCCAGACAGCCAAAGGCTGTCTGGGCATGCTGGGAGTTGTAGTTTTGCAACATCTGGAGGGTCACAGTTTGGAGACCACTGTTACAGTGGTGCCCAAACGGTAGCCCTCCAGATGTTGCCAAACTACAACTCTCAGCATGCCTCGACTGCCCAGGCATGCTGGGAGTTGTAGTTCTGTAACATCTGTCCCTTCAGATTTAGCAATTTTCATGAAATTTTAGAAAATTGCTGCTCTACTTTGAAGCCCTCTAATTTTTTCAAAAAGCAAAATGATGTCCATTTTATGATGCCAGCATAAAGTGGACATATTGTATTTGTGAAGAAAAATAAAATTTATTTGGAATATCCATTTTCCTTACAAGTAGAGAGCTTCAAAGTTAGAAAAATGCAAAATTTTCAAAATTTTCATGAAATTTTGGGATTTTTCACCAAAAAAGGATGCAATTAACGCCAAAAAATTACCACCAAAATAAAGTAGAATATGTCACGAAAAAACATTCTCAGAAACAGAATATTTGGTAAAAGCGTTTTCGCGTTATTAATTCGTAAAGTGACGGTGGTCAGAATTGCTAAAAAGGGCTCAGTCCTTAAGGTGAAAAAGGGCTGCGTCCTTAAGGGGTTAAGGGGGGATATGATAAACGTATATAACTATATAAATGGCCCATACAAAAAATATGGAGAAAAACTGTTCCAGGTTAAACCCCCCCCCCAAAGGACGAGGTTGCACTCCCTCCGTCTGGAAAAGAAAAGGTTTAGTCTAAAGGGGTGACACGCCTTCTTTACCATAAGAACTGTGAATTTATGGAACAGTCTACCTCAGGAACTGGTCACAGCAGGAACAATTAATAGCTTTAAAACAGGGTTTGATACATTCCTGGAATAAAATAACATTAATGCTTATGCAGGATTATAAAACTTTATCCCTTCCCCTTATTCCCTTACACTCTTCCCTTCAATTCCCTGGTTGAACGTGATGGACGTATGTCTTTTTTCAACCATACTAACTATGTAACTATGTAACCCTGTATCCCTGTGATTAAAGCAGATCAGCATTTGATGATACTATGTCCTCACTTCTTGCCAGTAAGTTCTAAATAAACACAATGTAATTTACAGGTTATATTTTTTAGTTGGCTGGTGAAAGAAACAGTGTTTTAAACTCTGAAGTTCTAGCCATTAAAGGGGTAGCCCATTTTTGCAAAATGCTTTTTCTGGACAGATCCTGTCTGTTTGCTGCAGCCAGAGGTGGTTGAAAAAGCCGAAAGCAGCTGATGCAAGGACGATATACAATTTGCATAGCTCACTTTGACTTTAAAAGAAAACTGTCATCAGTATCACCACACTAACCTGTTTGTAGTGCGGGTGACACTGATGATAACCATACTTACCTGTCCCCGTTCCGTGGTCCTGCTGTCCTGCTAATATTCTCTGTACCTTCTATTCCGGAGGTGGGCTTGGGGCACGGGCGGAGCTTCCTGACATCACCGATGATGCTTCTCTACTGGACTCCACTCGCAGCAGGCTTGGGGAAACAGCAGCGAATATGTCAGGAAGCTCTGTCCATGCCCCAAGCCTGCTGACAGAGCAGAAGGAAAGGAGGAAGATAACTGGAGAAAGGGACCAAGAATCAGGGGCCGGTAAGTATAGTTATCATCAGTGTCACCCGCACTACCTGCTTGCCCCAACAGGTGTGTGCGATGATATTGATGACAGTTTTCCTTTAATAGAAGTTGCACAAACAGATCAAAAGCATTTTACTGTGGTGGGACAACCCCTTCAATATGTGTATATACATTATTGTTCTAATGCAAAAATTGGGTGTAAATGTTCTAAACTTTTTATAGTTAAAAAAAAAAGACCGAAATAAAATGTCCAAACAAAATTGTTCATGCAACAAAGTATAATTGTTGAAAGAAAGAAAGGAACAATGTAACAATGTAACAAGGAGAATTGGTTCAAATGTCTTTCACAGAGCTTTCTGTTTCTTTAGTTTCATATAGTGAGTTTCTAAGTGATCTGAGATATATGTCTACGAACCCGAAAAGTTACATCTCTACTGGATACACAGTATAACTAAATTGAATAAACTCAATTACATCTTGACAAACCAGTGACATGGCATTTCAGGATGTTTCCATTTACAAATACAGATGTGATATGCAATCAGCAGATGTTGGGAAGGATGGTGGACATGCTGCCAAGTCATCTGCTGTAGGCCACAGTAGACCCAATTGGTAAGACTGTGCAGTTTAAAATATATATCTGCTTTTTGTAAAAATATTTTTTCTTGTATGTTTTCCGACACTAACATCATCCTGTTCTGCAAGTAAATTGGAAAATGAGAGTCAGTCATTTTAGTGAATATATATCTGCTGGAGGTTTATCTTGTGGCCACAAATAACTATACATAAGTGGCGCCATTTCATCTCCAGTTTCTAATATGTTCACCGTAAGATAAATTCCCCTAATCAAGTTGTCATGAATCTTAATGTGAGCAATAAATCCTTTCTATTTGTAATACTATAGGACACTGGTCATTTAACATAATATCCATTGATGATACAGTTCTTGGAAATAGACTTTACTATTAAATTAACCCATGTGTTTCTGATATCCAGCTATAGGTTCACTAGTTAGCAGTGGTGCACATTTTAAACTGTATATGTTCCCATTCATATATACTATACTTTTTGTTTTTCTAATGCCCTACTGTACTTTCTCTAGGATTTTGAAAATTAAGTGAGAAATATAGTAAAGATGATGGGATGATTTCACAACCTGTGGTGATAGCTAAGACTACCCTGGAAATTCATGGCACATTCTGCAAAGTAGGATGAATTCAAAGACCCAGGTTATGTTTGCAGAGTTTGAAGTTGGAAAAAATGCAAGTTAAGAAGACTATATACTAAGCCCCAGGAGCGTATAGAATGGTTTTCTAGCATGGTCAGTACTAGGAGAGCAAATCAGGACAAAATTAGCAGGCAGAGAAATAGACAGTATCAGTCCAGACGTCAGATGTCAGGAGAACACATATAAAGAGAGGGGTTATGGACAAGGGGTTAATGGGTGCACTTTCTAATGGTCAAAGCCATGAGATCTTGTATAGACAAAAATCAGCAAACAAAATAGGTTAGCAGATACTACGTTCAAGATGTCAGAAGCCAGAAGATCAATATAGCAAACAGCATAATAGAGTCCAGAGGTTACTTCAATTGCAGGCATTAAATTGCAGCCATTGCTAAACGCCTGTTTAAATGCAATGTTGTTTACCTTGATAGGACGTCGAGCCATTGCCCTGACTAGATTGGAGGTCTACTACTTCTGAAAAGACCTCCAAAAATTCAACCACTCCACAAGGACCTTATATTCTTTTAAAACCACACAACCCCTGGAAGACAGTAACAACATTTGCTTATTGATGCTGCTGGTACTACTAACACCAGGCACCTGGCTGCTGCTGCTACCTATACTGGTGCTGGTACTGCCATTAACATTCTTACTGGCAGATGACATGGCAGAGGTGCTCCGTCATCTATCCCTTCCAACAATTCCTTTACCAGATCAACCAGTCAACTTTTAGTCTTAATGCTAAAAAATGCCCATTTATGCTACAAATGCCATCTTTTTTTATTAAACCCCAAAAATACATATCATTTGGCCTGAAATACCTATTCTGTGTTCACATTCAATGCTCAGTTATCTGAAACGCAGGTAGAAATACTGTATGTTTGATTTAACCCAGAAAATACACTTAATTGTCCTTAGATGGCTATGCCGTGTTCACTCTCAAAACTTTAAATGCATAGTTATGTTAAACCCAGGTAGAAATACTATGCTTGATTAAAGCCAGAAAATACATTGGAAATTCTACCACAAAAATTCTAGCCTCCACTGCCATCAATG
Organism: Hyla sarda; assembly: GCF_029499605.1. Taxonomy (NCBI): domain Eukaryota; kingdom Metazoa; phylum Chordata; class Amphibia; order Anura; family Hylidae; genus Hyla; species Hyla sarda. The sequence continues at coordinate 140,633,404 of NC_079189.1, read as the reverse complement.
GAAAAATCTTCTAATGTCCACACAGACATTAGCGTTGATTACGGACGCAGATGCATCACACAGAATCTCTGCTCGAAATTTGTCTGGGTGGATTTCTGTAGTGTGCAAAGATCCTTACAATACCTACCGATGAAATACTGCATCATAATAATTTTCCACTGTAGACAAAGCCCTATACATACATTTCCAGGAAAAATAACAGGGGAAGAGCAGAAGACTCTCAGAATTGTTATATCACGAGCAATACAAGTATTTATTATAACAGACAGGTCAGGAGAGGTGTTAGCACCACTGTAATCCAGTGGCTCATAAGTGACATTGTCTCTGATCAAAGTTATTTTAATTTGCTATTCTTTTCCATCCAGCCTATATCGCCATAATTACTTGTCCTGACAATTGCAGAGTTTGATGATTAGAGAACTTTGGCCCCTCGTACCGCCACCCACATCACCTATAACATCAAAAAATCATTGTGCGACAAAATCGAAGAAAAAATGCCATTTTGTAACTTTTGGGGGCTTCCGTTTCTACGCAGTGCATATTTTGCTAAAAATTACACCTTATCATTATTCTGTAGGTCCATATGGTTAAAATGATACCCTACTTATATAGGTTTGATTTTGTCGCACTTCTGGAAAAAATCATAACTACATGCAGGAAAATGTATACGTTTAAAAATGTCATCTTCTGACCCCTATAACTTTTTTTTTTCCATGTACAGGGCGGTATGAGGACCCATTTTTTGCGCCGTGATCTGAAGTTTTTATCGGTATGATTTTTGTTTTGATCAGACTTTTTGATCACTTTTTATTCATTTTTTAATGGTAGAAAAAGTGACCAAAAATGTGCTTTTTTTGCCTTTGGAATTTTTTGGCGCGTACGCCATTGACCGTGCGGTTTAATTAATGATATATTTTTATATTTCGGACATTTATGCACGCGGCGATACCACATATGTTTTTTTTTTTTTTTACACTGTTTTTTTTTTTTTATTGGAAAAGGAGGGTGATTCAAACTTTTATTAGGGAAGGGGTTAAATGACCTTTATTAACACTTTTTTTTTACTTTCTTTTTGCAGTGTTATAGGTCCCATAGGGACCTATAACACTGCACACACTGATCTCTCATCCTGATCACAGGCGTGTGATCAGTGTTATCTGCGCTCATTCGCCGATCGGACACCGAGGAGGCAGGTAAGGGCCCTCCCGGTGTCCTGCAAGCTGTTCGGGACGCCGCGATTTCACCGCGGCGGTCCCGAACAGCCCGACTGAGCAGCCGGGTCACTTTCACTTTCACTTTAGAAGCGGTGGTCAGCTTTGACCGCCGCTTCTAAAGGGTTAATACCGCACATCACCGCAATCGGCGATGTGTGGTATTAGCCACGGGTCCCGGCCGTTGATGAGTGCCGGGACCGACGCGATATGATGCGGGATCGCGGCGGTCGTTAAAGGGTTAACATTTCTGCAGTGGAGATGGGCGGATCCACAGGTTACGTGGCCTTGGTTAAGGCCTTTGATTCAGTTGAGTGGCACTATAATTGGTGCTTGATGCGAACACTCCGCTTTGGACCTGTTTTTCAGAAATGGGTTTGGTTGCTGTATGACTCCCCTAGGGCCCAAGTATGCACTAATTTAGAGATCTCCGAGCTGTTCCAGTTGGGCAGGGACACTAGGCAAGGGAGGTCTCGGGTCTGCGGGTTAACTGGGTTAAATCATCCATAATGTCCTTGTCCCGTACTGGGGTCCTGCCCTCTCAACTTTCTAATGGGATGCAGGCAGTGTCCTGCTTTAAATATTTGGGAGTGGAGGTATCCCCTAACAACTCTGAGTTTATGGCCCTTAATTTAGATCCCCTACTCAGCACTACACTTACCCGGTTGCAGGCGTGGGACTCCTTGCCTTTGTCCTTGGCTGGTCGGGTTAACATTTTCAAAATGATCTTTCTCCCCAAGTTCCTCTACCTCTTTCACATGTCCCCTATTGTTCCTCCCAGGGTTTTTTTTTTTTGTTAAACTTAACCGGGCTCTGAGATCCTTCTACTGGCAGAATAAACCTCCGAGGTTAGGACAGGCTCTGCTCCAGGCACCTAAGCAGAGGGGGGGGGGGGGGGGGCGCCACTAATATGCATCATTATTTTCTAGCCTCACAGCTGGTATGTGCGGCCTGGTGGATTGACCTGGACCTTTCCAATGCCTTAATGGCTTTGGCGGTGGCTCTTCTTGGTTCCTCTGAAACACTGACTAATGCATTATACAGGTATGTTCCCTCTCTATCTTTACCAGCCCCCATTAAGATGGTGGTGGCGGTCTGGTTGGTGGTTACTAGACACTTTATTGTGGCTGTAGGAAACTTACCTGTTTGGGGTTAGAAAAAAGATATATCAAAAACTAACCAGGGAATTATTGACACTGTAGGTGGATTAATATGGACACAACAAAAAGCATGCACCAGCACACATACCTGTCAGAAAAATCTAATTGATGTTATTGATGTTTTCTATAGATTGGCCTATGATATTTTATTACTTTATTCCATCTTAAATAACAAAATATCCTACAGATTGTGGACTGAATATTTTATGTAGATTAATGTGTTTTGTAGTTACAGACTTCTAACAACATGTTACCTTTCTAGTTACCTTCTTTTCTGCTGCATGAAGTTTCAGATGATCCATGTGAACACATAAAGGAATATATGTCTGCATAGGAACTGATAAATATAAAAAACAAAAAAAAGATAATGATGACTGACATGTTGGAACCACCAGGTTGTGGTGCTGAAAAGTAAATTTCCACAAACCCATCCCCTAAACAGATCCTTTAGTAATTTACAAAGTCAGTTTGGTACTAGGAAGTATCTACAGATTTCGGACACTTCTATTTCTTTGTTCACGCATATTGTATATCTAATAGAGAAAGATGTGTTTTGACCCATCAAATGCCTTTGCCACCTGCTTGATAAGTTTATAACAGAATAATTGATCTTAAATGGGTACTCCGCCCCTAGACATCATATCCTCTATCCAAAGTATAGGGGATAAGATGTCTGATCGCGAGGGTCCCGCCCCTGGGGACCCCCGCGTTCTCAGTAGCGGCACCCTGCACTCATCACAGCACAAAGGAAAATCTCTGTGCGTGATGATTGGGCGATACAGGGGACGGGGCCCCATATGTCACGGCTCCGACTGCTCCTGACATCACGCCCCACCCCCTTAATGTAAGTCTATGGGAGGGGACGTGAAGACCGCCACGCCCACTTCCATAGACTATATTGAGGGGACGGAACATGATGGCATAAGGGGCCAGAGCCATGACATCAAGGTGCTCGGGCCCCTTATGCCGTCACACGGTGCATCTCTGTGCTGTGATGACAGCGGGGTGCCGCTACTGAGAACGCGGGGGTCCCCAGCAGCAGGACTCCCACGATCAGACATCTTATCCCGTATCCTTTGGATGTCTATAAGATGTCTAGTGGCGGAGTACCCCTTTAAGGGCTCTCATCCCTCCACAAGCACCCCATCTAATGATGGTGTGCCAACTATTCCTGGCATTGCATGCGTGCTATAAAGTACACATTAGCAGCAGGTTGAATAAGTATTCCATGGGCGCTAGTGTTTTGAAACCACAAGGTGTAGGTATCTGCAATGGCATTGCCAATACTATTAGAAGAAGGTACAAACTATATTTGTTCTCTGTTTGTGTGGACCCCCCTTTATAATGTTAAGCAAAGAGTAATTTACAAGTACTGTCCCTTGCTATTGAAGATGAGAATTATCTGTGAATTACATTGGCAGACATTCATCTGAATGAGATAATACTACATTTCCCTAGCAAAATCAACTGTTTCCGAGGATCTCAAGAAAATAATGCTGGTAACATAAATGACTGCATTATGCTTGTCTGTAGTTGCGCAAACCCAAAGTCATTTAAGCTACAGTACATCAATGTCTTCAAAAACAATATTTTTTTTAGCAACCGTTACCATCTGAATATATGAAATAACAAAAATCTTCTGTATATTTGAAAACTCCTCTTGATAAACAGTTCAGTCGTCCTTAGTCCAGCAGGTGATATCTATGAACATTACATGGTTAGTGAGATGTCCTTTGTATGTAAATTGGAATTGTTGTTCATCTATAAGCCATGTCAGCACATCCCAGCCTATCAGGCTTGAGGACCATATGTACAGTATAAAAATGTATGTATCATGTAGAAAAATCAAAACAGCAGAATTACAACACTGAAAGCACAGCATGGATGGATAGAACAGGAAACCTAGGGAATGGAAGGAATTAGCAAAGAGCTTATTGCTTTAGTTAAACTAACTTGCTGAACATAGCCCGGGGCTGCTAGCTGTTTTGCCAAGTGGTCTAAGAAAGCCAGTACAACAATTAAACTCTTTCAGCTTTGTGGTTTTTGGAGCTAAGATATTTTTACTGAACTGAAAATACATGACTACATGTCCCAGAATGCAGCTTCATCCGTGTCTCCTACACTGCATCTCAGAGTGCATTGTACTTTTGCCAACCTTTTGCCTTTTTTTAGTTCATATCTGTTCCTGAAAAAGATAACATTGGTTGGTTGGTGCCCTTAAAGGAAAACAATCAACATGTTTACCCACACTAAACCCTTAAACACTGGGTTATAGTGTGGGTGAACAGGAGTGCGATGAGGGATCACTGACTAAAATACATACCTTAGGTCTGAAGATATGTCCCACCGAAGATTCGCTGCTATATGCGCTCACGTGACCAGCGACTCCACGTTACTAGGATGAGGAGTCACAGACAATGAATATGCAAATTGAGACAATGGTGCCTACCTCCAGTGCACCATTTACAGAATATAGCAGTGGATCTTCGGTGGGACATATCTCCGGACATAAGTCATGTATTTTTAGTCAGTGACCACTCATCGGACTCCTGTTTACCCACACTATAACCCAGTGTATTTAGTGTGTGTGAACAGGCTGACCGCTTTCTTTAAGATCCAATTGTCGAGGTAGATGTGATGTAAGTGACTGCATTACACATCTGTTTGGCTCGAATTAGTAATATGTTTTCTATAGACTGCTAAGAGCCCATTCTGTACCTTTGTTTACCTTGGTTAATAAAGAACATTTTCCTTTAGACATTTATGTCTATGTGATTTTATGGGAAAGCAGCGCCTAAAGAGGGACTATCTTTGGTTTTCTTCCTTTGTTTACCTCTGACCTTATACAGAGGTACAATGAGTCCATCAGATGTCCCAGTATAAGGGTATTTTCCCTAGAAGCATTTATTCTAAGGGAAAAAATGGTACCCCAAAAAGTCATCTTTTATCGAAACAATACATTTTCAAAAATAAAAGTTAAAGTTTAAATCAGTCACAAATACTTTAAGACTACCAAGCACTTGATCTCAGAGGAAAGGCTACAGTTATTATTATTATGGATGCCAGGTCATCTTTCTTCTCCGTCATTATTATTAGAGGCTACAGTTTACATTTCAGTATACTCACTGGTCCCAATTGTGAGTTATTAACCGGGGATACGGGCAACATTGCACTCCGCTCTCCAGCCAGCCGGGAGCAGGTCTTCAACACCTATTTTCTTATGTTCATTCACAATAAATGACCAGATATGTTTTGCCTAAATAGAGTACTTTGAATTCCACTACAGACTGAGATGGACCCACGTAATGACTTTGATCTTTTGATTTTTTATTTACATTTTTTTCTATAAATTTTTTTTCTTCGTATTCTGAGGATTTAGAAAAAAAAATTATATTTGTTTACTGATCAATGTTCGAGAAAAACATAATGAATATATGACAGGTCTTCAGAATAGCAGCCAATGCCTCCTTGGGTCTATGAAACCAGAATATTGGTTACTGTAAATGAGTCCAAGGTTCTGGCATCCAAGGGTAAAGCTATTTAAGCAGATTTTATTTTGGAGACTTTCATTAAATCCTGATTCCAGGTACACTTTTCATCTACTTTGTAAATGTGGTCCATGCAACTACAGAGAGATTGAAGAAATAAAGCATGTTACAGTCATTTGTGGTGAACGATTAATCCCAAACACAACAGACCAGTCTGTATAATGAGGATTGTTCCAACACTGTAAATGACTTTGCCTACTAATATATGAAAGTATCTTGCAGTTATCCTCTCGGCATATAATCAAAAATGCAAAGGAACCTGGCATGCTTAACAAAATGATGTGAGTTTTTGCCACAGGAATGCCGGGATTAAATTCTGAAAATATTCTGGCCAAATTCTCTCTTGATCAGGTTAAAAAAGCTGCAAACTCATTCAATTGGAAAACATTTTCTGTACATGAAGTTCTATAAGTTGTTGCATTTGTTACCATAGCTGCATAGATGGCATTCAATGTGGCATTCTTAATATATAAGTGGATCCCAGCAGTTAGACCTTGGCTGATCATACACTCCTGTCTTGCAGTAGAGCTATGCACTGGACTGTTTTTTTAATCCCGCTCCCGGTGAATTTCAGTCCAATCTTGCCTGCTCCCGCAGGGTGTTTTCTCCACTCCCGCCTGCTCCTGCAATATCTTTGTCGAATCCCGCTTGCTCTCGCTAACATTGTACATTGCTATACACATGGGGATATGTGCAGAGCATTGCACCCATTGTAGTACAGAAACTAGGGTGCAATGCTCTGCACATACCCCCATGTGTATAGCAGGGATGTAGGAGGGCGGAATGGAGGGAACAGGGGTGAAGACAGCAGTGAAAGACGGAGGACAAGTGACAGCGGGACAGGGGTACCTAAAGCTGAGCTGTGGTTCCAGAGCGCTGTAGGTCACAGGCGTGCAGGCCAGGAAAATAAAAATATATATTTTTTTTCTTTTGTCGGTGCCAGGCATCTTGCTCTTTTTGCCGACACCCAGGCTGAGACAGTGCGGGATTTTGTGGAATTTGCAGGACCCGCAGGCATAGTGCCTGACCGTCTGCTTCCGCCCCCAGCAGCCTCCTGACCGCCAGCACGTTTTGGAGCGGATCGCGCGGGATCCCAATCCCAATGCAGGGCTCTAACTTGCAGCTATAAGTAAGAGCCTTATTAGGCTATTAGAACACATTGTTTTGCTATAGTTTTTTTTTTACCTCATGTTATTGACACTGAAATTGTTCAAGCAAAAAAAAAAAAATGTTAATGAGATTTGACATAGTGCCGATAAAACAAAATACAACCAAATATCCAGATGTGGAGGGGAAAAAAGGTAACAGAAAACGTGTATGTGCCTCCCAGACCGAACCATCACTAGAATCATAGCAACACGAAAGCACTACAGGTGCCAGTAACCTGATCACAAAAGTAGAGGGGGTGAAAGGGGGAACAGGAAAGGGTCAAACAGATCAATAAGGGGAGGCCACTAGCGTATTTGCTAAATTATTCCATATGTCCCTAATCTTAACCCCTTAAGGACGCAGCCATTTTTCACCTTAAGTACTGAGCCCTTTTTCGCAATTCTGACCACCGTCGATTTACGAATGAATAACTCTAAAACGCTTTTACCAAATATTCTGATTCTGAGATAGTTTTTTCGTGACATATTCTATTTTATTTTGATGGTAAATTTTTGGCGTTACTTGCATCCTTTTTTGGTGAAAAATCACCAAATTTCATGAAAATTTTGAAAATTTAGCATTTTTCTAACTTTGAAGCTCTCTACTTGTAAGGAAAATGGATATTCCCAATAAATTTTATTTTTATTCACAAATACAATATGTTCACTTTATGTTGGCATCATAAAATTGACATATTTTAGTTTTTTGAAAAAATTAGAGGGCTTCAAAGTAGGGATCGACCTATTATCGGTTTGGCCGATATTATCGGCTGATAATCACGATTTTGGGCATTATCGGCATCAGCAATTACCTTGCCGATAAGCTGATAATGCCCCGCTCCCCGCACCGCCTCGCGACCACCCCTTCGACCCGCCGCATGGCACCGCGTCGCACCCCCACCGCACTGCCCCGGCCCCATTGCCTCCCCCATCCCCGGTTTTATAATTACCTGTTCCCGGGGCCCGGGGTCCATGCTACTTTTGGCTCCTGCTGCGTCCTGCATTATGCTGTGCGCAATGACAAGTGACGTGACGCTACGTGATGTCACCGTCAGTGCGCACAGTGACAGCTCAGGAGGACGCCACCGGAGCCAGATGTAGAGTGGACCCCAGGCCTCGGGAACAGGTAATTATAAAACCGGAGATGGGGGAGGCAATGGGGCCAGGGCGGTGCAGTGGGGGGGTGCGACGCGGTGCGGTGGGGTGGTAGGGGGCGCAGAGCGGTGCGGCGGTGGGGGGGGGGGCAATCGCGGTGGCGGTGATAGGACTCAGGACCCCCGGACAGGCAGGGAGAGAGAAGCGGGTGGCAGCGGCGGTCTATGGCACCGCAAAAGCCACTGCAGTTCATTGATTTAAAGCACCCGCTTTAAATCAATGATCTGCAGCGGTGTCGCTACATTGCATGCTATGCTGACTTGTGAATAAACACTTCCGGTGATTTGCATTCGTGTGCCGGGATTTCTTCTACCTACTGTATGCTGACCAGTCCACGGGCACCGCACTACAGTTACGAGTGCCGACTCCTTCTATTTCTACTATCGGCATTTTACATATGCACCTATGAGTTCTTCTGGAACATATGCATTGAATGCAAACTTAACTTTTATTAAACTCCACTAATAAGAACCTCTACAGTCAATTGCATCAGAAGTCTGGTAAATTAGAAAAAGAATCTCCAGTATTTACACTGGTAATTAAAATGATATAGCCAAATATCAATACAGAGTATACAAAAAAGAAGGTTGCAGCAGCACTCTTGGTCAAAAAAATGGAGGCTCTTAGCACACTTTTTTAACAAAACATGTCCCCCATCCACCAAGCGGAGGGGCCTCATTTTGGCTGGGACCCTAACACTCATTTCACTCACCTCTGCTGGGCATATGGCCTCCAACTGGGTGACATGCTAGATCCACTATCAATTTAAAAAACCTCCTGTAGCCGTGCACCCCTCCCTGTTTCACAGGAGGTTTTTTTAATTGAAAGTGGATCCAGCATGTCACCCAGTCATAACATTGTGCAGCTACAGCATCATCTTTGTTCAAGCTGAACTATGGTGGCTGGGTGTGTTTTGCAGGGCAGATGTTGTTCCCCTTGGGGGCAGATGGCATTAACCCCTTGTATTCGTGACACCAGGGCATGGTTTAGCCTATAACCACCCGAAGGTATACCTCTGGATCCTGGGCTAGGCATTGGGGCAATAAACTTGGGACTCCGACACCAAGTTACGGACAACGGTAGCTTTACTGAGGGTAGCAAGTTGGTAAAGTCTATACAGTTCAGCTAGGGCCCAAGGAGGTGACCAGTGATGCAGAGACCTTAAAACCTTGCTGGGACTTGTAGTAGGACTGGACAATTGATTGCAGACCACGCTGACTTGACAGATGACAGGGACTGACTTGACTTGACTCATAAAGCTGTGACTTTAGCTTACTTGACTTGATGGTGGCTGCAGGACCTGACTTTGAGGCCTCCAATGACTCTGGACACACACACTAGGCATAACTGCACTGGACTTCAGCTTAGCAGAAGAGCAGAGCTCAAATAGAGAGAAGCTAGCTCCACCCAGGGCTTATATAGGGGAGACTCTTGGGATCACCTGGTCACTGGTACCTTCTGGGTTACAATCACAGTATGTATCACATGGTATAACTCTAAAAGCAACATTATATTTTATAACACTTTACAAACATATCTACAATGGGGAAACAAGTGCAGGGGGCCTTGGGAACACTGAAGGAGGCTGCCCGGCAGGACAGCAGGAGCACAGGGTAACACCTCCCATACTGGGCCACCACAGAAGCACAGGCAGGGACAAAGTCTACAAAGTAAGGGTTGGACTAGAACTCGTCTGTGCTCACTAATGTCCTATCAGACTGCAGCAGGAAAACAGAGAGGAAGGGATTACAAAGCAGCCAGCAGTGATTGAATGAAGAGACACAGCACAGCAGACTCAGAAAGGAAGCTGAATCATGCAGTGTGAGTGAGGACACGCCCCCTCTAAAGCACAGGATGAAAAACCAAGTGAGCAACAGAAAAAAGGTATTTGTGAGAGACGTACAAGTGCCACACACATAAACATTATATGTACATGATTAGTATTAGGTATTGAGTAATGTATAACTTTTTTGTGAAATGTGACAGGAAGAGAGTGGAAAGTAAAATTTGCTGCAACACATTGCACACTGCTATTTTCCATGCACAATATTGTAGGGAAGCAATATTGTATGTTGGCTATGGGGGTTTGTGTGTGGCCGTAGTTATTGCAATGGTATTAGCTTTTCCTCAGACTTTAATGACATCAGTCCTAGATTTCCTTATAATTTTAAATCTAAACTTAATTTTGATAGCATGTATTCTCTTTGTTAAGTAATGTGTACAGTAATTCCTATTACTGCTGACATTTGTTTCAATTATCCTTTAATGCAGCTCATTACTAGAGAATGTAGCAGTGTGATAAGCATTTGGTTCTCATTTGCGGCAGGGACTTTATAGTAGCCAAGATATTGTGCAGATCAGAAGGGCCATCAGCCAAAACCTCAGGTAACATTTTGCGCTCTACATTCTTTCCCACCAGTAAGCACAATGCATTACTCGTGGGCTTATGAAATATGTTCAGTTAGCCAGCATAAGATACAATAATACATACCTGATGGGAATGGGACAACTATTTCAGATTAAGAGAGCCCATATTTTTTTTGCAGTGAACCAAAAATGAATACTGATTTCTGAGACTGGATCATAAGGCAATGTTCCCCGACTGTTTTCTTAACCCTTTTTCATCAGTATTTTTACCAAGACCAGCAGTGGGTCCAGAAAAGGTGCAAATCTTACCATCATTTTTTTCTGTGTCGGTTCAACTTCTTGATTTTGCAAAAATACTGGCCAAATACTGACCGAAGAGTAGACCAAAATGAGGCACAAAAAATGGCAAGGCCTTACACTACAGAAACAAAATGTCAAAATCAATTATCCTGTGACATTTTTTAAGTAATTCTCCTACAAATGATTTATATACTTTTTCTTTAAAATGAGAAAAAACACGAAAACAGACCCACTCACACCCATCTATTAATTCACACACTGACTTTTGTTCTGAAGTTCCAATGTGTAAAGAAGATGTCAAGTTGTAAGGCAGCGGAGAAGCAAATGGTCACTGGCCGTCATGGACACTTTCCAATTTCTCTAGGGGTTTAGGCAGAGGCGTAACTTAAAGAGTACCTGTCATGATGTCCAGAAGCAGGATATGTTTAAAACTTGATAACCTGATCAGGCGACGTATATTCAGAATTCCCATAGACGTGCATCTTTGCGTAAAGTTTTAAACATATTTTGCTGTTGGACATAATAAAAGGTAGTCTTTATTATTCCTGGGTCCCAGTGCAAAATTCTTCTAATAGAGCCCTTCATTGAGTCGATCAAGACGCGAGCCGGAAAGAGAAGTGGACAGCTGTGCATTTCTTTTGGCTATATACCTAAAGTTCGGTGGAGCCTTCAGCACTGAGACCCTGACTGATCCAATCTTTTCACATGTCTGCTTGACATGTCAAATTTAACAGTAACAATTTAATATTATTTTTAAAAGAGAATAAAGGAGATTAAATGAATAAAATATGCAGAAATTAATTTAAAGTTTATCTGTAAAGTTATATGGAAAATAACTATAAAGAAGTATTTTTTCTAAATTACTTTCATTTAGAAATGTGCACCTAAATACATGTAGGAAGCGGCCATTGTCCACTGCTCCTAACAGTTCATTAGGAGAAATAGCCTACTTCTGTACCCAATGCGAGACCCAGCATCATACATTATACAATCATAGGCTCTGTTTACTAATGCAGCATTAGAAGCAGTGGTAATATGGAAAACAGTTGCTTGTTACAGGTTCTTATTTGCCAAATTCAAAATAAAAGTAATTAAAAAAAATGATTATTGTGCACAATGTGCTCTATAGTCATTTTTCATCTAACTTTACAGGTATATTTTATTCACATGCCTGTGACAACCGGTTTGTTGTTATAAATGTCGGTATAATCTATAAGCTATGGAATACCTAAAATATGGAAAACTAATACAGCTTTTTACAGCACAGGTTCAACATATATATATATCACATGTATTTTTCTTTACAGTGTTAATAATGCTAGTTGATCTGCTATTACACTCTTATGTTATAGTATAATTATATAATATTACACTTATTTTAACCTAAGAGGAACAGTTACTGATGTATAACTTAACAGATCAAGTGCATTTGATTTAGTAATAAGTACATCTGCTCAGAGTTGTTCTTGGTAGGACAAGCGTGGTTCATAAATTTTAAGCACTTTAAACTGTACAGAAAGAAATAGATTGGATGTGCTGAATGTGTCTTTGTGGCCAACAGATGATTCAGTGGCCCACACAGAGTTTATGTATTTGCAGACACAGTTTGTTGGTCGCTTCTTATTTTTACAGTGTTTTAAGTCTTGGTGGGAAGTTCAGACTAAGTAAATAAAACTACCTGTTTAACCACTTACTGTACTGGGCATTTACCCAAATTCATGAAAATTAACAACCCAAATTTAGGTTTGCATTCAGTTCAAGCATCAAATTGAGGCTTTCCTAAAGGGGAAAATACAGTCAAAATGGTCTTCTGAAATGCCATGCATATATGTGAGAAGATCAAAGGGGTGAAGTCTGTGATCGCCGACCAAAATTGATTTCCACAGTGAAAAGTCTATTTTGATATCTTAGTATTGCTCAAAGATTAAAAGATAAACAAACTATATTTGAAGGGAATCTGTCACTATGTGAGGGTGGCATAAACTAGAGACAGAAATGCTGAATAGGCAGACAGGTGGCAATGAGTGACAGGTGGGCAGAGGAAGCAGGTCAATGAATATCGAAGACTACCAAGCATGCACACAGAATGGAGAAAACCGGGGAGTCTCTTTATATGATTCTACCTAGAATGTTGTCAGATTTCATGTTACAGAATTGGTGCCATATGGATTCCAACTTCTATCATAGAACCCTGGTGGTCCAGCGTCATTAAAGGATAAAGGGTTATTCAGGCACTACAAAAAATCCCTGTAACTGCCAATCCCATGGGTTAAAATACCTGCTGCTTTTGCTTCTTCCTGCTTCCTGTGACTTGTTATCCCTGCAGTCAAAAAAGAAAAAAAAACTGGAAAAAAGTCTTGCTAAAAGTGCACAGCCCTCTTAGTGATCGGGCAAAGTGATGATACAGCCATGTTCCCGATCACTAAGAGGGCTGTAAAGAGAGTAATCTCCTTCCATCTGCCAGGCACTAATCTGTGTGATCATGATGGGTTTGGGCAGGATAGGAGGTCAGATGTGATTTACACATCAATTCAGTTTTCTACAGGAAGAAATGCTCCCCTAGGAGCGACAAACCTGGCCAAATGTTTAAGTTCTACATAGCTGCAGGAACCTCCATGACATCATGAGCAAGTGATCAGTCACATGCTGGATAAGGAATAACAGTATGTGTATCTGTAGCAGAGGTGTGTATATGTGGCTGAGATTTGTGTGTATGTGTAGCTAAGCATGTGTAGATAAGCATCAAAATCATAAAAACACAACACAAAAAGAATAGTGCAGGACAGATGTTACAGAGCAATATGAGGGAAACACATTGCAGAAGAAACATTAAAGTGTACCTTTGATTTAAAAAAAAGTAACATGCCTAGGGAGTGTGCTATGGTAGTGAAATATTACTGTTATTCAGTATGAAATGCTGATTAGAAGCATCGCTATTAGAATCACCTGTCTCAGAGTGGCACAATGACAGAGCCTGGAGGTGGCATCAGTATGAGGAGACCATATAGTGGCTGAATGACACAACATGGAGGTGGTGGCAGCATGAGGAGACCATATAGTGGCTGAATGACCCAGCCTGGAGGTGGCAGAAGCATGAGGAGACCATAGGGCTTCACAATTGAAAAGATTAAAGACATTTTTTAACATTTAAATTGAAGATTTCAAATTGATGAACCTAAAAAGTTTTATTTAATGTGCCAGCAGCATTAGGAGACCACATGGCAGCACAGTGACACAGCCTGGAGGTGGCAGCAGCATGAGGAAACCATAATCTGGCAAAATGACACAGCCTGGAATTTACGGCAGCAAGAGGAGACTATATAGTGGCTAAATGACACAACCTGGTGTTGGCAGCAGCATGAGGAGACCATATAGTGGCTGGATGACACAGCCTGGAGGTGGCAGAAGCATGAGGAGACCATATCGTGGCTGAATGACACAGCCTGGAGGTAGCTGAAGCATGAGGAGACCATATAGTGGCTGAATGACAGAGCATGGAGGTGGCAGCAGCATTAGGAGACCATATAGTGGCTGAATGACCCAGCCTGGAGGTGGCAGAAGCAAGATCCTTTTTTACATTTAAATTGAAGATTTCAAATAGATGAACCTAAAAAGTTTTATTTAATGTGCCAGCAGCAAGAGGAGACCACTTGGAGGTGGCAGCAGCATGAGGAATCTATAATCCGGCAGAATAACAGTCTGGAGTGTGCGGCAGCAAGAGGAGACCATATAGTGGCTGAATGACACAGCCTGGAGTTGGCGGAAGCATGAGGAGACCATATAGTGGCTAGATGACACATCCTGGAGGTGGCAGAAACATGAGGAGACCATATAGTGGCTGGATGACACAACCTGGAGTTGGTGGCAGCAAGAGAAGACCATATAGTGGCTGAATGACACAGCCTGGAGTTAGCGGCAGCAAGAGGAGACCATATAGTGGCTGAATGACACAGCCTGGAGGTGGCGGCAGCATGAAACCATATAGTGGCTTAATGACCCAGCCTGGAGGTGGAAGCAGCCTGACAAGACCATAGGGTCTCACAATTGAAAAGATTAAAGATATATTTTAAAATTTAAATTGAAGATTTTAAATAGATTAACATTAAAAATGTTATGTAAAGTGCCAGCAGCATGAGGAGACCACATGGCGGCAGAATGACACAGCCTGGAGGTGGCACCAGCTTGAGGAAACCAAAATGTGGCAGAATGACCAAACCTGGAGGTGGCACCAGCAAGAGGCCTGCAAGTCCTGGAACTTCTCTGCCTGACATACTTAGTGCGTATATGAGGGGAGGACACTATGCTCCCCTACACTTAAAACAGTATTTGCCTAGAACAGCAGTAGGTGTGTACTTTTGGCTGGCCTTTCATGGTAACTATGCCCATAGGACTATAACAGGAACAAAATGGTACACCACGTAGATGTACGTACGTGGTATGCACTTATGAGTGGAGTCCAATACGCTCCACTACACGTAAAACTGCATTTGTCTAGAACAGCAGCAGGTGTGTACTTTTGGCTGGCCTTTCACGGTAACTAGGCCCTTAAGACTTTAACAGGAGCAAAATGGTACACCATGTAGATGTACGTACGTGGTATGCACTTATGAGGGGAGTACAATACGCTCCACTACACTTAAAACAGTATTTGTCTACAATACCAGCAGGTGTGTACTTTTGGCTGGCTTTTCACAATAACGGGGCCCTTAAGACTTTAACAGGAACAAAATGGTACACCACGTAGATGTACTTATGTAGTATGCACTTATGAGGGGAGTATGATATGCTCCACTACACTTAAAACAGTATTTGTCTACAACAAAAGCAGGTGTGTACTTTTGGCTGGCCTTTCACAGTAACTAGGCCCTTAAAGGGGTACTCCGGTGCTTACACATCTTATCCCCTATCCAAAGGATAAGATGCCTGATCGCGGGAGTCCTGCAGCTGGGGACGCCCGTGATCATGCACGCGGCACCCCTCCGGGGACTGATTACAAACGGGGTGCCGCGTGCATGATCACGGGCGTCCCCAGCTGCGGGACTCCCGCGATCAGGCATCTTATCCCCTATCCTTTGATAAGATGTGTTTGCACCGGAGTACCCCTTTAAGACTTTAACAGGAACAAAATGGAACACCACGTAGATGTACGTACGTGGTATGCACTTATGAGGGAAGTACAATACGCTCCACTACACTTAAAACAGTTCAGTGATCCCTCAACTTAACATACGATGGTAATTACTTCCAAATGAACCATCGTTACTTGAATCCAGCGTATGTTGAGGGATCCGTGCAATAGTAATATAGAATGTTATACTACGGACCGCTCCAGACACCGCTGCCCTGGATCGTCGCTCTCCATCGCTATCATCATGTCGCTGCGCACGCAGTGCCTATTGGATGACAGGACGGTGTGCGTGGCGACGTGATGACGATGAAGGATAGCGACGACTATGCAGCAGAGCCTGAAGAGGACGGTCCAGAGCGGCGGGGACAGGTGAGTGACACTCACTGGAGCACACGGGGCACATTAAACTGGTATCCAGCAGCAGCTGAAGCAGTCTGTGCTGCCAGACAAACGTTTATGCAAAGGCCCCAACATACAAAAGAATCGTATGTTGATGCTGCCTTCAACATGCGATGGACTCTGAAAGGCCATCGTATGTTGAAATTACCGTATGTTGGAGCCATCATAGGTTGGGGGATCACTGTATTTGTCTAGAACAGCAGCACGTGTGTACTTTTGGCTGGCCGTTCACAGTTACTAGGGCCTTAAGACTTTAACAGGAGCAAAATCGTACACCACCTATGTACACACAGGTTACACTTATTAGAGGACAATACGTTCCACCACCCAACCTGTATTAGGCACTAATAGCAGGTGATTATGGCTTTTAGTGCTCTGCTCACCCTAACTGGCTGGCTACTATTTGCTTTTCAGTTGTTGTACACACCAGTGCTGCAGCACACAGTTGCTGTGTAGTACACCCAACATTGCACAATTCTCTCTCAATCTCTCTCCCTTCCCTATCAGTGCTTCTAGGCTAGATTTGGGCTTGAGGTGAATTGCTGCTGTAAAAATACTTTTCTGTGCAACACACTGCTCTCTGTCCCTCTCTCTCTGCAATAAAAAGCTGATGTGACTGGCCGCCAGAAGGCTGCCGATTATATAGGGCTGTGACATCACAGGGGTGGTTAGCTGCTGATAGGCGGCTGCATGCTGCATGTGATTCAGAGTCATCCCACCTACCCATCTTCCTGCCTTCCCAGAGTTCCTTGCCTCATGTCCTGACACGTGGAGCCACCATCTTAGATGCTCTGGAGCCTGTACCGCACTAAATGGAGTTTAATGAAATGATTTGTGCAATCAAATTGCGGCAATATTTGGATTTGTTGCAAATCACATTTTTCGTGAAATTCGTAACAAATTAGGATTTGTTAGATTTAATTCACTCATCCCTAATTATAACTACAAGTTCCAGTCCAACTAAAGGTCTAATGACCTGAATTGACGATACCATAAGCCACGGTGTAACTTTGACCTATCCACTTCCTAAGACCACCAGGGTAGTTTCTAAGTTTTGTGTACAAGCATCCTAAACCTGCCTGCCTCCTATATAGGTTCCATACTGTGTTCTAGAGGGTTCACACCCGAAAGGTAAATCAATGCTCTCCTCTTATCTCTGTCCACCAATATCATTTTGGGCAGCTGACTCCTGAATGTAATCCCCCTTTCCTTTAGCTTGACATCATCCCCATCAGCAGCAGTTCACAGCTTAGTCCAGGACAGTTTTATTTATCTAACCCCTGCCTTGTGATTCTGTTGTTGTTTTCCTTTACGACCACATAGTATCTTGCAAATGCAGTGCACTATTAACCTGCTTCTCCCCGTAACATGCTATGTAAATCATTTCCCAGCACAGTGCAGGCCTGTTTAGTCCACTGTACTGCCTTTAACACTATGTCCTTTGATTGGCCAAGCAAGGCAAAGGAAGTCCAGGTGTAAGTACAACTGGCAAAAAGACCAGCTTTGCTCACATTCCCTGAAATTGAGAGAATGATAAATCGCTGTCCATCATGGAGGGGACTCTAAGGGGGCTCAAAAACAGCAGGGAGAGCCCAAAAGTTACTGTGAGAGTTAATGTAACAAAAACATGCATGTCTTTAAAATTCTTTTGAAAGCACAGGTGCACTTCAAATCCAAATACTAAAATGCTACTAACAACTACTCCACACATAAGAATCAGAATCTTTAATGACACTATGGACATTTTATTGGGTGGCAAACTGGATTAATGCACAGGACCTCTACCTTTTGCCTCCCCTGAGACCTGGACCCCTAGATGCAGCCTGCATTTACATTGATCCATATACTGCTTGAGACAACTTTCTGGACTATAAGACTTTTTAGAGAATGACAAATACAGTGGTCCATCAACATACGATGATAATTCGTTCCAAATGAACCATCGTTTGTTGAAACCATCGTATTGTTGAGGGATCCGTGCAATGGAAAGAATAGGAAGTTATACTCACCTGTCCCCTTCGCTCCGGACCTTCACTGCTCGTCACCGCTGCCCTGGATGTTGCCCTCCATTGCTGTCGCTGCGTCCCTGGGGTGTCCCTGACGCTCTGGACATCTCTGCTTCCCCGGGATCCTCGCTCTCCGTTGCCGTCATCACGTCACTACGCACGCCACTCCTATTGGATGATGGGATGGCGTGCGCGGCGACGTGATGACGACGAAGGAGAGTGCTGGCGATGCAGGGGATCCCGAAGAGGAGGCTCCGGAGCACCGAGGACAGGTAATAGACCATCACTGGAGCACACGGGGCACCGTAAACGGCTATCCAGCGGCAGCCCTGACATACAAAGACATGCGATGGCCCCGACATACAAAAGCATTGTATGTTGATGCTGCCTTCAACATGCGATGGCCTCTGAGAGGCCATCGCATGTTGAAATTATCGTATGTCGGGGCCATCATAGGTCGGGGGGTCACTGTATGTTACAGGAATCAACTGTTTTAGTAGAATTCAAATGGCCTCACAACAAAGTTAAGGCTGATCCCCACCCCAGTTGCATGGTTATTTTAAGAAGCCAAATTACAGTATTGCCATTTAATATATCTTCTGTACAAAGAAGAAACCACAAAATAGTGTTAGCTAAAGTTATCTCACCTCTATTTTTTCTCCTTCCTGCATATGAGGAGGCACCTCTACTTCTGTTTTCCATTGGATGACCTATGCTGCAGGTGTAGCTACACAAATGCTCTAAATGTATTAACCTAGGAGCTGTAGGGTATCTTTACATAATACATTTAAAACGTTTATGTTTTTAACTTGTGTTCAACTATACATCCAAAAAGTGTGCAGTAAAGCTGCACACAGCGGCTAGATATCACTTGATTCCTGAAATAATCAATGAGAAATTACGTAATGTGAATGGACCCGTAATGTCCCACAAGTTATATCAATTATTATTCTACAGCACAATTTGCAGCTTAATCTGTTTGTAACACATAAACTTTTTTTTTTTTTAAGTTTGCCATAGATTTGTGGTGAGAACCACGGTGGAAATATTTCACGGAACTTGAACCAAATCTATGCCTTCTATAGTCACCAAGAAAGAATGTGTTGAAAAGCTGAAGTGTGTATTTTTCCTGCATAAGGGTTGAGCTGTTACCCTTTAAAATATTAAAGGGGTACTGCGGTGGAAAACATTTTCTTTTAAATCAACTGGTACCAAAAAGTTTTGTAAATTACTTCTATTATCAAATCTTTACCATTTCAGTACTTATTAGCAGCTGTATGCTACAGAGGAAATTCTTTACTTTTTGAATTTCTTTTTTATCTTCTCCACAGTGCTCTCTGCTGATACCTGATGCCCATATCAGGAACTGTCCAGAGCAGGAGAAAATCCACATAGCAAACCTATGCTGCTCTGGACAGTTCCTGACATGGACAGAGGTGTCAGCAGAGAGCACCGTGGACAAAACAAAAAAGAAATTCAAAAAGAAAAGAATTTCCTCTGTAGCATACAGCTGCTAATAAGTAATGGAAGTGTAAAGATTTTTTAATAAAAGTAATTTAAAAATCTGTTTAAATGGCACCAGTTCATTAAAAAAAATATATATATAATTTCACTGGAGTACACCTTTAATTATTTGGAGTTTTGTGATCCAGAAATCTATAGGATTCTTCAGGCTTTGTTAGATGTTTGCCTATAGTTTACATTCTTAGTAGCAATGAATTAACTGACCAATCTTAGGGCTCACATCTATATGTATCATGCTTTACAGAGCTTTAAATGCTCATTTTAATTTGGATGTACCTTGGATGTACTTTGGCCACACAAAAAAAAAATATTGCTTTTACATTTTCACCTACTTTGCAATTAAGAATATTGCAAGGATATACAGAAAATATCTTAAAAAATAACACAATATTATTGAAACAGATGGAGATCATTGCACAGAGAAAAAATGCTTAAACCAATGAAAATATAAGTGCCCATCCCTTACTTTTACATGACTTGTAGGATTAATAATTCAGGTCACTGAAATACAAGCGAGTTCCATGAATTCCATAAATAATTCTTCTGCGGTAAATGAGATAAATATGGGAGAGCTCAACCACACCACAAGGCTCCTCACTTGACATTTAAATTCTACTTTATAACTCGTGAGATGAAAAGAGATATAGAGGCTACTCAGCAGAAACATGTTCAGGAGAAAATGGTAAAGAGTTTAAAGGTTAACTTTACCTATTTAGCATTTTAGTAAACGTTTGAAATTTAGTTCACTTATAGGAATAATTTGTTCATATTTAGAACTTTGACATGCATGCATGTTCTAAATCTAATGCAAAATAGCTCTACTCTTAAAGGGGTACTCCGCCGCTAGACATCTTATGCCCTATCCATAACATAGGGGATAAGATGTCTGATCGCAGGGGACCCCAGACATCCGGTGCACAGAGCTAACTTCGCTCCGTGCCGGATGACTGGCGATGTGGAGGCTCGTGATGTCACGGTCATGCCCCGCTCATGACGTCACGGCCATGCCCCCTCAATGCAAGACTATGGGAGGGGGCGTGATGGCCCCCTCCAATAGACTTGCATTGAGGGGGCGTGGCCATGATGTCACGAGAAGGCACGGCCGTGATGTCACAAGCCTCCAGCACTGCACCCAATGCTCTAAACGAATGCTGGGTGCCGCAGGGAGAACACGGGGGTCCCC